>NC_064451.1:0-300000 GCF_023343835.1 Lagopus muta | reverse complement strand
GGGCTAGGCAGTGAGGAGCTGCGGAACTGCAGAGCCTGTGCAGGGACCCTCAGCCCCTCTACCCTGCCCAGGCTGCCACCAGCTCCATCTCTGCTTGGGAGACATGGGGAGAACATATGAGATGCTCCTCATGCTCCCACGCCTAAGAGTGGAAAATGAGAATGAGGAGCCAAAGAGCGTCTGCTTTGGCAAAGCAGGAGAATGAAGCTTGCTTTAGAAACCACAACGCACTAGAAAGCAATCCCCCACAGTGTCTGAGAGCATCAGCAGGGCTGCATTAAGTACTACCCTCTGGTGTCTGTGGGTGGCATTCTGCACACTCCATTCTGATGGGAAACAAGAGTGAGCCAAGAAAAGTGTACCTGCAGGAAATAACATTAGTTCAACAAATTTCTGAATAGCATCCCTTTTTTTCTCCCAAAAAAACCCCATAACAATAATGAAAAAATCAGGTCACCAACAAATGACAATTCCATTTTCTCTTTTCTTCAGTAAGATTTCCTGCCAGTCCCTTCCCAGCCATTTATGCCGCAAGGACACAGAGCTAAAATCTGCGTGGGGGGTTCTGAGTCTCCTGTCTATCAGATCCCACCCTGGTGGCTGCCACGAGTGAGAACAGCAGTACCCAAAAGCAGCTGCTAACCCATCACAGCTGCGTGTCTGCAGATGTGCACCCACCCAGGTTGTGTGCTGGGGGCAGTGAGAGAAAGGAGAGCTTTTTTTCTTCCAAACCATGGCATGGTATAAATGAACACAGTAGAAAGGCTGTGGATACGATCCCAATGGTGAGAACTGTGACACTGATGTTTATTGGTTGGACCATAACCCAGGAAAGTGCTTTGAAGGAGGGTGGTAGTCTTCATCTCAGCAAAACTGGCAGAAAATCAATGTAAAGAATGACACACCTCACGTATATGTGAGGATAGGGTGAGCAGGGAAAGGATGGAGGTGAGAGGAGCCCCCTTTGGCAGTGGGAATGATTTGGTAGATTTGGGCATGTCTCCATGCAGATGTTGGCCAAAAGCAGCCATAACCATCACAGGGCCAACATGAACCCCCAGACAGCCGCAGAGGGGCTATGAAGAGCTGCGAAACCAGATTCACTTTGTTGGAAGGGGTGAATCTTGCAGTTGGGATCTTGCACAACAAACACAGCAGCTATGGGGGCCTTACTGTGTACTGCTGCCAGCAGCTGGGTAGGACAGAGCTGGGGTTTGGTTCCTGGAGATGATGGGAGTGGAGATCTGTTGGATCTGCTTTGCTCCTGGGGGTCATTCTGGCTTCCATGCCCCCAACCTGACAGTGGCATTTGGGACAATAGGAAGAGATGTCATGGAAAGCCATCAGAATTGGGATGTGAGCTCTTTTCTCCCCCATATCTTGTGTTGGACCAGGTTATCAGGGAGCAACCACACACTTCTGAAGGTTTGAGTTTGTTCCTTATGTTGAAGAGCAAGCCAGGTGACAGCCTTCCTCCTCACTTTCCATTTTCTGGCCAAAATTACACAATACAAAATCATATATATGTATGAAAGTGCATAAAGTTTAGTGAAATGCATTCATATATATTCAGAAGTGCCCATACAACAACGTGGCTGCTGGACTGGCCACCATCCACTGCACCAACCTTCTGGAACCAGCTGATCCAGAAGTGGAGTTCAAACCTAATTAAAATTAGGATTATTATTTGGTACAAGCAATATGATTCTTGACTGAAGGAGATGGCAGAAGAGTTCTCATCCGCATCTCATACTCTCTGCAGCTGCATTTCCAGCAGGTGCCAGTTTGTGTGCCTGCTGTAATGGTGCACCCACCACACACGCAGACCTTCCTGTGGAAGCCAAATGAGAGCTCTACACAGGAGAAACCTTTAATGCACACCTACAGCAAATGACTCAAAGCCAGGAGCTGCTGGCTCCTACTTTATAGATACAGAATCCCCAGTGCCTGCAGACCAAGAGCTGCTGTAGTTGTGCTGGATGTAGGATTGCAAGGTGATGCTTTGATGGCAGTCCATATTTTTGTTACATGAGGTGCCCACAGTGTGGTTTGTTTATAAGGTGCTGACACTTTCCTAGGTCTCCAAAGTAAGTCAGGGAAAATATCTGATCATTTCAATCTATTTTCCATTCCAAGCCTGAGCCATTGTGAAGAAAATTAACAGAAGTCTTCCATATATAACTCTTCTATAAAATAAAAAATAAAATAAAATAAAATAAAATTAAATTAAATTAAATTAAATTTAAAAAAATCCCTCTTGATGTTTAGACAGTGCTGTTTTATTCAGTTGCAGTAAATTCATAGCAGAGAAGGCTCAGGGGACTGCTTATTACAGTGGATGTTGTTTTCTGTACTTTACAGGATGCATTTTCTGTCAGAATTTGTAAAATATTAATCAAACAAACAGAAAACAGTACAGAAACTACAACTTGAAATGAAGGTGATTTCACAGCAACACTAAATCCATAATGGCACATTCCCCATCTTTTTTCTGTCAACTGTGCCACCTAAATGCTTCATTTACAGGAGGTTTGCTTTTGTTTTGGTATTTCTTGACATTTTCTTGTCTCATTTTCAGTGAAATAAGAACAAAGGAGAGAATCTCTCCGTGAATAACGGCGTTAAGAAGCAATTAGCCAGTAGAAACCAAAATACACGATCATGCGATTAAAGTATGTGACAATTCCCATGCACGGGAGGGAAGAGCTGTGCTTAGCAGACTGTGTGTCTGTGATTCCCACACCACTGTCACGCTCGTGGCTCTGCCTGTGGTTCTTGCAGCTGGGAAGCTGTCTGCATGATGCCTCGCTGCTGTCTTCCCTATATCTCACTGCTGTGACTGTATGTCCACAGCCATGTCCAAAGGAACCCACCCACAGGAGCACGGCTTCCACCAGAAACGAGTGCTACATGAGCACGCTGTGCTTTGTGCTTGCCTCCCTAAATATCTGCTTTGAACCCACTGGCAATTTTCAACTAGATGCAAAGGGAGAAGGTGAACTCAGAGTTTCTGGGTTGTGTCCATCCTTGTGAGCGTGACAACTGGTAGAGGAAGCAAATCCAGGCTGGGTTGGCATCAGGTGCCCACAGTGGGCAGCACATACCTGGCTCCCATCCCTGGGTCAGCCACACATCACACAGATGTAGGTACTGTCTGAGGGAGAAGATGGAGACACTGCCAAGAGACCTGGGAGGGAAGCAGTGAGGTTTTCAAGGAGATGGTGGGAAATAAAACACTGAGATGTGCAGAGCATGGCTTTCAGGCAAGATAAATTCCATCCCAGCCAGAAGGCGCCCCACTGAAAGCTCTTCACTTTTTATACAGTGAATTTGAAGTGAGTGGTTTTATGACAATATTCAAAAACCTCCTCAGCCCCAGTCCAAAATATCTTTTAGGAAAGTGAATTATTTTCTGGGCTGATCAAGGCTGGTTTAGTGACAGGGATCAGTATATTAGTTTAAGGAGCAATAAATCAGTCTAGCAAAAGGAATCAATAAGTGCTAGTTCTAAAACAGCCCTGTTTCTCTCAGGGATCCTGCTTCACAGGAACACTGGAGTCACAACCGATTACTTTTCTCTTTGCATGCACCAGGTGCAAGGGCTTTTTCCTTGGTTTTCACATGTATTGTTGTGGGTTGTAGTGCATTAAGATAGAAAGTTGCTCATTATGGCATAGCGAACAATGGAAATTTGCCAAACTGGGGAAAAACAGCCAATGGTCAGCCAAAAGTCACTGTGATGGAGCTGATGATAGAAAAATGAGGAGAAAGTATGTGGTCTAAGGCCACCACAGGCTCCTACCACGCACACCCAGAAGGACATTATCATATATGAATGAGTTCTTGGAAAAGAATGTTTATGCCAATGCTTTGCATCTGTATGCTTTAGCTGTTTAAATGTAGAACTTGATTCTGAGAGAGCATGCTTGATTTGTCAAGTTGCCCGGTGTGCATCACAAGGAATAAAGGAATGATGCTTTCTAACCACACTGGGGTTAGAGAGCTTTCTTCCCAGATTTCAGATGACAGAGCCATGCCCTGAGATGTGCCTTCTCATCTCCTAATGGCTGACTGAAGCAGAAGAGAGCAGGAAGGATGTTGGAAGCGGAATAGAAATCTCCCCAGATACTCATTCTTTCTCTTGGTGAATGACTGGGGCATGTGCCAAATTGCTCCTTGCTTAGACCAGTGGCAGTGAGAAGCTGCCCTGAATGACAATATGCAGCTCTGAATGCAATGTGAGGTGATCATGGGCTCAGATACACTGCAGGACAACAGCAGCCTGTGCAAGCAATTGCCACTGCCATCACAATTGCTCTGTTCGTGATTTCATCCTTAGTTCCATTCTTCCAAATACAGAATTATAAAGGAAGATGATAAAAAATATGTGCAAATAAATCCTACGTCAGCAGCTGAACGCAGCCACGATGTAAAAGCACAGGCTGGGAGCCAGCAGGGCAGGATGGGATGCACTGCCATACAGGTGGAGCATGGGAGACCAGATGGGATGTGCCAGAAGCTCCATGTAAGAGGGAACAAAGAGAAAGCCAACAGTGAGTGAGGGAAGAATTGGGCTGGTGGGAGGAGCAAAGAGAATTATAAAGCAAAGGTAAACAGGAGACTGTCCTAAAAACGTCTGGACTCTGTGTTTATGGGCAAGAGGTTGGCTCTGGCCTGAGTGATCCGTTGGGTTTTTTCCAGTGGAGCCTTTGAGTCTCCACAAAGCTGCTGGAGTTGCTTTACATAATCCGTTGGAGCAAGAGACATTCCAGAAATAGTTTTCTGAAAGAAAAAGTACTGAGCTAATGCAACTTTTTCTTAAATCGGTCATGAAGGAGGGGGAGAGCTGTCACAGGGGCCCTGGAGGGAGCTCAGTCAGTATCAGACTGTTTTTATTGCCACATGAAGTCTTTCTGGCTCTATTTATACTCTTAATTTGAAGTGGAGTACATTCCTGAGGCAAAAAAGGCAAGAACATGTTTATTCAATGCAAAAAGCAGTCTCCTTTTACACTGTAAACACTGTGCACTGGAACAGGATGGGATCATTTCTCCTCAACGTTTTCTTGGTACTCTTTAACATTGGATGTGGTTCCTTCACTGGTAGAGATGTTCAGGACAGCATCCCCTGGAGGGACTGAGAGAAAGAGAGTGGCGGCTCATACCCTGCTGCCCCTTGTGCTGATGTCCTCTCCTGCCAGAGTTCAGATTCAGAGGCAAAAAAGGGTGATAATGGTGGTGTGTGGTGGGATGCTGTGGGGTAGGAGGGTCTCACACCCCCAAGACAGCATGTCTGAGGTCAGGTTGGTAAGAATCTGTCATCAGCCTTCATGGTGTCAGTGACTGACTGAAGATGTGATGTTGTGCACTGGGAACTTATCCAGTTCTCTCTTCCAGCCTCCTTCCACGACATGTACATAATGCTCCTGTGAAACATCCCAGCCAAGGAGAGGTCTCTCTGCTCATGAAGTTGTTCTTTATGGTGTTCCTGAGGATGTGCCATGGCTATTGTGAGGCAAGGTACTGGGGTGGAAAAGGAACAATCTGTGTTTGCTTTTAGTCAAGCCTATCATGTTTTTCCATCATTCAGCAGCTCTACAAAAGGAGCATAGAATCATAGAATCATAGAATGTCTTGAGTTGGAAGGGACCCCCAGGATCGTCATATTCCAACCACCCTGCCACAAGCAGAGCCACCAACCTCCAGACCAGGCTGCCAGGGCTCCATCCAACCTGGCCTTGAACACCTCCAGGGATGGAGCATCCACCGCCTCTCTGTTGCAGCACCTCACCACCCTCATAGTAAAGATCTTCCCCCTGACATCCAAAAGTGCTGTTCTGGGAAGGTGCAATAGAAAGGAGCATTGGAAAGATCTCAATATTTTCAGGCCATACTGAGCACTCAATGAGTGCTGAACCTCTCTTGATGGCATCAGCCCAAAGGCATTCAAAATCTAGAGCTCAGCTTTGCTACCAAGCTCTGAAATGGCAAAGAATGGCCAAGGAAATGGTGTTGCTACCTGGAAACATAGACCCAAGGCTACCAGTCCTGGCCAGGCTCTGGAGGCTCAGTGTGGCAGCAAGGATCCTAAGCTCCAAGCATCTTATTGGCCATCCTAGAAATAGCTACTAATGAAAGTATCATGGAGAATGATTACTTGATCCCACCGGGACAATTCTAACCCACAAATATTATGCCAATATTTCTTTTCATTTTAACAGTTGGACCTTAAACATGAGGCCATATCAGGTCCTTGTCCACATGATAAATCCTAAACAGTATGACATGCCTGCATTAAAGCATTTGATTCTCTGCAAGTTTGGTTGTGCCTTTCATGCCTGGATGCGGGAGTGATAACGTGGTTCTATTTCTGTCCCATCAGCACAGCTGGATCCCCATTCCTTTCAACTGTAAATATCCATTAAAAAGAACATCTGCGACACGGAAATCAAAACAGTGTGGCTGTAAATAGCAGCAGGAGGGGAGGCTTATTAGGCTAACATGATTGAGTGGAAAACACTGGGAGCCAAAAGGAAAGGAAGGATTCAATGGCAAGGTGAAGGATCAAGAGGGGTTAAGGCTGGGGACTCTCAGAGGGTGGAAGTGCCACTTCTGAAGGGGCAGGTAGAATAAGAGCACTTACAGTTAAGATGGGGTCTACTGAGAATCTGGCCACAATCAGATCCCAACATTCATGTCCCAGATGGAGCATTGTGTGGTGCTCGCCTTGCCAGCCACTCCAGCCACTCACATCACTGCCACCCCCTTAGGAAACATGGATCTTCTGCAAAACAAGATACTAAATAACACAGAGATTTCCAGACCCCAGAGGATCCCGCCACGGCAGGGCCAGTAACAGAAAAGTGAAGTTTATCATTCTTATCAAGCCTCCTAACAGCATCCCTGTTGGTCACAGTGCCCGGTGGGAGAAACCATCTGCTCCTGGAAGGCAATATCTTGCAGGGAAATCTTCTTCTGGAGTTTGGGAACAACAGCATGCTTCATCTATAACCAACAGGAATGTGTAGCTGCATGGCATGTTTCTCCATAAACGACTGAAATCTGTTCATGGAATGATTCTCACTGGTAATGTGACAAATACTGATGTTGAGTAGAGAGGCTAAAGACCAAACCATAGATCCCACATCCTGACTGGCTGTGCTTTCCCTGCTGCATTGGCCCCAAGCAACCAACGTGAAAATGCTGATGTGTAAACCGTAGCAGCAATGTACAGACACAACTCACAAAAAAAGAACATATATATATATATATTCTGCTTTGAGAACAGAGAACCCTGGATTTCAACACTAGCACCACAACTTTTGGGGAATATGAATAGTTGAAAAGATTAAAACAGGTCCCAAAAGTTTTGCCCTTTGCAGAACGTGATCTCCTCATCCCCACTCCAGTGTTCCAGGAAAGATGACACAACACAGCAGAGCATTGCATTGAGAAAAACGTTGAGATCTACATCTTCATTCAAATTTCAGACTAAGTAAATGCTCACAGATCTATGCAAAAGTGTGATTCTGTTTTCCTTATACAGACCTGATTATCACTGAGTTAGAGACTGGACTGGCACCTAAAACCTGCTGCCTGCTTCATAGACAAGGTTCAGGTGTTAGAAACAGAGACCTCGGGGTTTGGGTGCCCAGTGAGATATCTGGAGCTTTCTTTACAGATGCTTTACGCCACTGTCTCAACCCTTTCCATCTTGTTTAGGTGGAGGACTGAGGAAAGCCAGTTTTATACAAAGAGGAGATGCATGAAGGTAAAACCTCATCATAAGACAATTGTATAGAAAAACCTGGCAATCACGGTGCAGATGCTCTCAGGACAAACAGGCCTGGATATCAGCCCCACTGCATCAAGGCACCATCACAAATGGGAAATTTGGGATCAGCTCTTCCCATTTCACACGCTATAAATATTTAGATTTAGGGAAGCTCAGTGTAAATATTGGCTTTAACTTTCCAGTGGTCAATATTTACTCCTTCTATCAATAAAGCCTGATGTTACTTGGAGCAGGAGGCTCTCCTCGTTTGAAGAACATGGATTCCCCTCTCAAGCAGATGTTGGTACAAGAAGGACATAGATGTTGATGGCCAGGTTGGACACAGCCCTGGGCAACCTAATTTAGTGCTTAATCTAGTGGTCAGCAACCCTGCTTATAGCAGGGAGGTTGGGACTGGATGATCTTCGAGGTCTCTTTCAACCCAAGCTGCTCTGTGATAATTCTGTACTGCCCTCCACAACCAGGCTGGCAAAGCAAGGAAAAATTCATTGGCAGAGAAGCCAAAAACAGTCCAGCTTTGATGAAAGCTGAGCAAAAAAGCCAGCACCTGCTGGCCCTTGTGACTGCTGGAAATCCAACTGAGGTCTGGGAAAGGCTTCTCTGGATCCTTCCCAGCTTTTCTGCAGATCATGGCTGTGGCTGAAAGAGGTGGAAGGAGTCCATTGGCCTGTTTGGGGAGGAGCCAGCCTACAGGGGCTGTCTACTGAGGATGTGTGTGCTGCCCAGGACTGTGGGCTGCTGCCAGCTTCTGCTCCCCCTGTGGTGCTTCTCTTGATGTCCAGATGCTATCACAGAAACACCAGCTAGGAGGAGCTCCTGGAGGACCCTTGGCACACATCCTCCCTGAAGCAGTCATTCAGTGCTAGCTCCATGGCTGGCCATGAGGTCAACATGATTTCTGTAGCCCCATCCAGGGGGAGGGATAGGCACAGGGGAGGACCCAGCACATTCCAGTGTACAGTTCTTCAGTATAGTATCCTGATTCAGAGAATAAATTAACAAAAGATTTCAGATGTTTCATATTTAAAAAGAAAAGCAAATGAGTGAATTCCTCATAACCCCCTTTGCCAAAACAGAAAGGCTGTGGAGAGGCAGCCAGTGTCCAAAAGACACTTATAAAGCAGTGAATCCCTTCATACACGTTTATGGCAGGTGCAGCAGCAAGCAGGATCACAGTGGGGATGAGGCAATGGGTTTTGGTGCCAGCATGCATGGCCCCGTGCAGATCCAAACAGCAATTCCCACAACTGCGCTCATGGCCCACACTGCTTCCCCAATGGGCTGCCACTAAAACAGGGCAGAATTTAGGATCAAGTATGCGTCTCCAAGACATCGCCACGGGCAATAGGATTGCTTACATAAACAAAGGGTGGTTGGTTTTCCAATAGGTGGGTTTTTCATAAGAGCCAGGAAGGATCTGACTCACAGCCTCATTTAGAAAGCCAGCACTCTGCGCTGAAGCCTTGTAAAACAAACCAGTCCTCTCCGTGTCTGCTGATAATCATTTTTCTTGAAGAGGCTCGTTACAGACTGAAGCAGGGCTGCAGGCTCCAACTGCGTTACTGTGTTATTCAATCGGTTCCCATAAAGAGCAGAGCACCGGGAGCAGCGAGGAGCAGGCAGGGGCTTGGGCTGGTGCCAGTGGCAGAGTGCTGGGAAGCTCCACCAGCACTTTGTTTGCCAGTCAGCTGCTCCCAGGTTTAGGCCTTGATTTTACACCATGATTTTACAGTTTTCTCTCTCCCTTTTAGCCTCACACCTTTTTGCAAACTTGGCGCTTCCAAGTACCGCTGTGACATGACAGGGGTTGGGTTGGAAATGTACCGGTGGGTTTTGGGCCCCACCTTCAGTCCCTGCCTCAGGTGCACCTGGGGGGTCCTGACCCCCTGCCTGGGGCTCCAACACAGCCAGGCAGAATCAGGCTCTGCCAGAAGTCCCACCGTGCAGTGTGCTGATGATGTGCTTTGGAGGTGATGCAGCTGTGAAAGCCATT
The DNA here is from genome assembly GCF_023343835.1 of Lagopus muta. Lineage (NCBI taxonomy): Eukaryota > Metazoa > Chordata > Aves > Galliformes > Phasianidae > Lagopus > Lagopus muta. The sequence goes on along the minus strand of NC_064451.1, from coordinate 290,213 downwards.
GTGCAGACACAAAGCTTGCTGAGGAGGAGTCGCAGAGTTTCTCAAGTCCTCTAGGTTTTATTCCCAGCAAGGGCAGCTCACAGAGCAAGAACCACCCCCAGCAATGTGCCCTTGCAGCTCAGAGCCAACTGTACTCTGGATTGCATCCAAAGCAGCATGCCAGCAAAAGGGGATCTGTGCCTCTGCTCTGTGCTGTGAGACCTCACCTGAAGCACAGCTTCCAGATGGGGAGTGTTCAGTGCAGGAGAGACACAGACCTGTCAGGCTGGATGGGGCTCTGTGCACTGATGGAGCTGAGGGTGTCCCCATTCATTGCAGGGAGTGGAATCAGATGGCCTTTAATTTCATTCCAACTAATGGCATTCTGTGCTATGCTGATTCTATTCTATGGTGAATCTACGATTCTCATCCCTTGCAGCAGCTCCGTGAACACACTGCCATGCAATGATGAGTACTTGGAGCCACAGTGGCATCTCACAGGGCTAACTGAAGTTAGCCTTGGTGTACAGCCACGTTAATCCTGCTCTGGGGAAGCATATACCTGACCCAACTGACCATTCCTGCTCCCCGCAGCCATCCCCAGGAGCTGCTTGCTCCTCATCACCACCACAACACATCTTCGTTCCCCACATAGCTGACACGCTGCCCATCATGCTGCTGTTTGAAAACAAAAGGCAAAACGGCTCTCCTGGAGGACAAATGCAGCTGGGAGCAGAATAAAAGCACTCACACAGCGAAGGGGGGGAGTCACAAAGAAAGTTGAAGGCTTACAGCTGTGAAACACATGGGTGGCAGAGAAAATTAAGACAAAGAGAGATCAAAGCAGAACCCGGAATGTAGGGACAGTGCTGGGAGACGGCAGCTGCAGAAGTGCAGGTGCTGAGAATAAAGCAGCCAGGTCCCAGCTTGGAGAAAGCAGAGGGTGGGGTGAGAAGGGTTAGACCTGACTTCCTGTGCACCCCTCGAGTTATTCAGCTGCCCAGTGCACAGAGCTGTCACCACGCTGGCGTTGTGGATGTATGTAACATCCCTGCATGCACAGTGCCCAGCTCTGCAGAAAGCAGCCTGTATGACAGCAGAGGCTGGACGGTGGAGCATTCATTTGCATCTATTTGAAATTTAAATTCAGGCTGAGGAAAGTTTAGTGAATTTCTTTCTTCTGCTCTGAAGAACATGAGCTGCTTGAGATTGAGAGGGAGGGCCAGAAATGGCTTTTTTCTTGTTTTGGAGATGAGTTTCTTTGATCTCAAGCTGCGCACACCAAACCCATGAACCATACTAACTCCTTGGTGTTGGCAACAAAGAACCCGAGCATCCTGTTCTCCTTCTCTTTTATTTAGTACCCACTACACAGCATAAGAGCATCTCCCACCCTCCCGCAGTGCGTCAGTGGCGGCTCTGCTTTACAGATTCTCCTGCTGTAAGTGAACAAGATGACATCTAGATTTGTTTTCCTTTTAAAACTGCTGTTCCATTTAGCTAACACAATAAGAAAGCCTACACCAGGTGTGGCTGATCGAAAGTGTAATGTTCTGCCAATTGCAGCTGGAAGAGCCTCAGAACATTGTCCCATATTGTGACCATTGGTCATGTGCAGATCAGCCTGGCTGAGCTGCTAACAGCAGTTAACACAGCAGCTCCAGTGTGACAGGCCAGCACCCATGAGCTCACTGCCTCCTGCAAAACAAAGTGAGGGGGGCTCAGCAGCTCTAGGATACTAACAAGGCCACTACCAGAGACCATTAGAAGCACAGCCATGGGTACTGTGAACTGGTGGCATATTTTCAAGGAGCTGCTCTACGTGAAGACAGAGGATGGGGAGTCCTTGTAAAACAGGAAAAATAGGAGATTTAATGTGAGTGGATGAAGTCATAGGATCATAGGATCATAGAACTGTTTGAGTTGGAAGGGATCATTAAAGGCCATCAGGTCCCACTCCCTGCAGTGCACAGGGACACCCACAGCTCCAGCAGTGCTCAGAGCCCCAACAGCCTGACCTTGGATGTTTGCAGGGATGGGGCACCACCGCCTCTCTGTGCAACCTGTGCAGTGCCTCACCACCCTTACTGTAAACAACTTCCAGTCTATATCTCCTCTCATTCAGTTTGAAGCCATTTCCCCTTATCCCATCACAGCAACCCCTGCTAAAGAGTCTGTCCCCTCCCTTCTCACAGCCCTGTAGATACTGACAGGCTGCTCTCAGCTCTCCCCACAGCCTTCTCTTCTCCATGCTGCACAGCTCCAGCTCTCAGCCTGTCCTTGCAGAGAGGTGTTCCATCCCTAGGATCATTTTTGTGGCCCTCCTGTGGATGCACTCCTACAGGTCTACATTTCTCCTGCACTAAGCACTCCCCATCAGGATGCAGTTTACCAGGTGAGGTCTCTCAGTGCAGAACAGAGGGGTAGATTGGGATGCTTCCTACTGCATTGTCCACCACATGGACTGTTGCACTAGTACGTGTCACCCCATCAGCACTTACACAGCATAGGGAAGAGACGTAGAGGGCACAACCCCAAACCAGAGTGCCCAGAGACTTCATCTCTTGAAGGGCCACCACTTTTGTGAGCTGTTTGGGCAGGATTCCAAAGGCTGAGGCTGCTAATTGTGCTTGGGTTTCAGTGAGCTCTGGGCTTTTTGGGGGTTTTGGACAGCTGTCTGATGGCGATGACTTGCAGAATGGTTCCCAGTGCAGGGAGAGCTTTGAAGCTGTGGGACTGCAGGAAGCTGCAGGAAACAGATGGATTCAACTGGCAAATTGGAGCTCACTGAGTTTTTGTTTAATTAACTTTTAATTGGCAAATTTGGGCCTCATGCATATTTAGTATAATGAGCTGCTTAAATTAGCTTTTAACAGAGTTTAAATTTAGAAGCCTGCTTTTTATATCCCATGTCTGGTTTTACACTTTATGCATGCTGTGATTCTTTTTTAGAGGACTGCTTTAACTCTATGGCACCGAAGTACAGGGACATTTGGCAGCCGCTGCAGGGACCTCAGGCAGGAAGAATCAGATGGATGATCCCACAGGGGTTATCCCTTCTCTTCCTTGCTGTGTGAGGTTTCCAGCCATTTTGCACTGTATTAAATTAAAGGAAGACCAGAAAATAAGATCCTGGAAAGTCATGTGCACACTTCCTTTCACAGGGAACTTTGGGCAGACTGTTCAAATCTGCATAAGGAACACAGCCTGTCATCACTGTGGATCTGCACAGGTTTTTTTTGTGAACACAGCTCCTCTTGATGGCCCTACAAACCTAGCTGGCTGCCCCAGACCCATGCACCTCCATGAAGCTCTTGAAGTTGGTGAAAGCAATTCCATTTAGTGGTTCGAAAGAGACAACGCAGAGAGATATTCAGAGCACATGAAGTTACTGCCCTTAGATGTGCTCTCCAAGGAGCTGCATTGTACTGAGGTCCTAAGCAAAGATGCTTCCATGGAATTGGGATAGATTTGGGCCAAAGGATGGGTTCCACCAAGCAATGGCTCCCAGCAGCAGGGTGTACAAAGGAGCTTTAACAAATCCCAACAAAAGAGAGAAACCTTTGAGTTCCCCAGTTGGAATCATTGCTAAAGAAAACCCAACACAGTGTGTCAAGAAGATGACTGTGCAGCCATGACCTACCCCTTTTCCCAAGACTACATCTGTATATATATATATGTATATGAAGTAAATCTGTAACCAGGCTGGGCAGATCCATGCTGGTCTCTGTCCACTAGGGATAAAGGCAACAGCAAGTGTAGAGTCTATGTTGAGCAGCTACCAGTGTTGCTACCAGGAAGTTAAACAAAACTCATGCTGGGGAGATGTGAATCTTCTTTTTTCCCTGGAGAAAAGAAGGCTGCGGGGTGACCTCATTGCAGCCTTTCAGTACCTAAAGGGAGCCTACAAACAAGAGGGGGGTCAACTCTTTGAAAGGGTAGATAATGGCAGGACAAGGGGAAATGGTTTTAAATTGAGGAAGAGAAGATTGAGGTTGGATGTCAGGGGAAGTTCTTGACAGAGAGAGTGGTGAGGTGCTGGAACAGCTGCCCAGAGAGGCTATGGATGCCCCGTCCATCCCTGGAGGTGTGCAAGGCCAGGTTGGATGGGGCCCTGGGCAGCCTGGGCTGCTATGAAACATGGAGGTTGGTGGCCCTGCATGTGGCAGGGGGTTGGAGCTTTGTGATCCTTGAGGTCCCTTCCAACCTTGGCCATTCTGTGATTCTGTAATTCTGTGAATACATTGAATACAGCCCAATACTCAAGCATGAACATGGGGGTGTAAGGCCAGTCTGAACAAGGGCTGTAATACATAAATCTTCTCTTTCCTCGGGAAAATGTACGAACTCTACATTCTTCTTCTCTTTGCTAAGCTCTATATAAATAGAACAGGAAATATGTTGGGAAGGAATGAACTTTACCCAAAGCGAACAAGAAAGCCATTGTCAGGTCTCCTTTCTTTCCTGGTAAAAAGGTCAAAAAGTATTTTAAGAACTGCTGGAAGAATGAAAATGTGGGTAAGGGGGAATTCAAGTGGAGTAGGAAACAATAGTGAGGATTAGGTCATTGTCAGCAAGAACACAAGGGCAGAAAAAGTCATGGATTCAAACAATCTGCACCCCACTTTTCTCTCCTGTTTTGGGCAAAGAGAGGACTGAGCTCATCACCCAATCCTGGAGTGAATGAACTGGGGGGGAACCAAAACCCTCAGCTTTGGGGAACTTCTTCCCATTGGTCTGGGAACCTTGAAGCCTTCACCCCATCTCTGTTCATAATCGTATGTTTAATGACAGCACATTAAATGGCTGCATGCTGTCAGTAGCCTCTAGTATTCATCTGGCCCTGGCTCTCACTCAAAGATTTGGGTTCATGTACATCCAATAGAGAGAGCACAGCTGTGCAGAAGCCTCCCACACAAAGCTTTTTCCAGGGGAAATGCTGGCTTTACACAAAATAATTTAAAAAACAAACAAAAAAAGAACACCAAAAAACTAATTCCTGGAAGAAGTCAGATTGCTGCAGAAATGGTGGGGAATTGTGGGTGGGGAGGAGAAAGAAGAGATATTATTCCACCGAATCTATGACTAAAGCAAAAAAAAGAAAAAATGCATTTTCACCAAAATTTTCTTTAGAAGTTTCTGCCAGCATTTCTGACACCTTTCAAATGGCATTTCTGAGCTTTGGGGACACAGTCCCAAGGCCACACACTGGTCATGGCTTCTCCTGCTGAACAGCCCAAGGACCTGCAGCTGGAATTGGGAACCAAAATTGCAGAGTTGGGCAATGATCCAGGTCCCCATTGACACAGGGCATCCTCACCTTCCCACAGCACAGCCAGCAGGGTGTACTTCCCCATTGGCTGCTTGCAGATTTTGGCCAGAGACCCCACCAGGCTTGGGAGGCTCTGCTCTGCTCCCCACCCTGCGCTGGAGCAGCCCCAGATCTCGTGCTCTTGCTTTGTCCTCTCCATTGACTTGCCCAGGGGCTTTGTGCCCTCCCAGCTGTCCGCCCGTCTCACATCCCAACATTCAAGAGCCCAGCTGTCTTTTTAGTCTGCAGGAAGGCAAATTTAGGACTCGGTGAGCAGATGGGCAGTCTCTGGGATGAATGGAAAGCATCGCCTGAGCGGAGATGAGAAACACCGCATCGATCCTGCTGCAGGGCTGCAGAGAGGGCAGCCATTTACCCCGTGGTGGGGAAGCAAGCAGGGGGCTGGAGCAAGCCTGGAACATGTGAGAAATCCTCCTTGTCAAGAAGGCGTGAGGAGAGCTCCAGCTGTTTGCAGGGAAACTCTGCACCTGGCCAACCTAATAAATCTGTCATGAATTCAGCAGCCATCACAGCAGGATGGCTCCTATTGGGCTTTTTTGCACATCCTGCCCAGAGGAAATGTGCCTGAGAGTACTGAAGCAAGGCCATGTTTTATAAATTGGTCACATCCTGAGCCTTTCAGCCCTGCAGCGAGTCAGCATCAAATATCCAAAGGGATATTTCCTAAGAACTCTAAAAGGGAATAAACTGACAGGTTAAAATGCCGGGTTTATCAAATTAGGGAAGAGACTCTCCTGCTTCCTAGGTGATCTCAAACAAATTAGAAGCCCATCTGTTGTGCTTGGTTCCAAGAAATTAATTACTTCCAAGGGTGATAACTTTTTACAAAGAAATAATTACCCTGCAAATCATAAAAACAAAGATCTGAAGCTCCAACAAGAGCAAATTTCTGTAACTCCAGGGCTTGTAACTGGGTGCTCCTGAGACTGCTCTGGGGATATTGGCTTCCAGGAAACTGATACGGTTTAATAAATAATGGTGACAGCACACATCGAGCTGTGCTATGAAGCACACACAAATGGGATCTCTGAAATATAATGTATGTTATGGAACAGAGAGGCAGTGGTGCCCCATCCCTGGAGACACCCAAGGTCAGGCTGGGCAGGGCTCTGAGCACTGATGGAGCTGTGGGTTCATTGCAGGCAGTTGGGCCAGATGGCCTTCAAGGGTCCCTCCCAGCTCGAATGATTCTATGGTTCCAGATGTAATTTATAAATCAGCAGTGCATTTTGCCAGGAAGTTTGGAAGATCTTTTTTTAGCAAGAAAAATGGTTGTGTTGAGCCCAGAATGGTTTGGTTGGCATTTGGCCTTAGGAAATGGCTTAGAAAGTACCTTAGATGTCCTAGGAAACCTGGACTAAACACTTCAGGAGTTACTGAAAACTAAAAAGGATGAAGATTTGTTTTTTTCAACTATTTAATAGATTGTAAAGAAGCACTTCAAGAGTCTCCCCCGTATATTGCTCACAGGGGAGATCAGCAGTCTGCCTGAATGGACAAGATGGCATTTGTTACCTTGTCCCCACCCAGGGGATGCCCATAGCTGATGCTGGTGGTCCCCTGGGGCGGTCAGCGTCCCACACCCTGGGCAGAGAACATGACAAGATGGTATTTTCATTATAAGAGAAGACAAAGAAAGGCAAGCCTTGTGTCTAGCCACCCGATTTGACCGTTAAAAACAAACAAAAAAAAAAGGAAATACAGCAGATGGTGATAGAAATTACTCCTGTATATCCGTAATGGTTGTGATTTATTGGCAGAAATAAAGGAAACTCCACTGACTTCTAGGGAATAAAGTACAGGCTTAAACTCTTTTGGAGCATTTGTAAGCAGGAATATAGACTCCCCAGGGACAGGGAGAAATATTCCCTGCCTGCTTTCCAGAAAATTATGGAGGAAAGTATAATTTTTCTTAATGGGAAAAGGTATTTCCAGGAAATTACACAAACACGCAATGTTCCCTTTCCTTCTTCGTGTCCCTTTGCTCTGTGGCTTCATCCAGGTGCTCTGAGTCAGGCAGTGGAGGAACAAGGAGAAGGTTCTGCATTATTTGTAATATCACTGCCACTTCTAAAAATACCCGGCGCTGTGGAGACGAGTTTGGCTTCACACAACTGAATGTTTCAGTGTTGGCTGAAACTTTTCTCCTACAATACGTCATCATTAAAGACACAGCGTTATTCATGCGAGGCCAAAGACTTTTTTCCCACATAGCTAATGGCCAAAGAAGTGATGAATCAGGGCTTCGGGGTGATTTATCTCTTGCAGTCTCTCCCTAACTGTATTTTCTATTTCTAGTAACTCCTGTCGGTCAGGAAAATCTTGTAGGTATCAACAGCAATCATGACTCACTGGCTGGCTCTCACAGCTGTTAGGATTGGTTTTCGCTGTGATTCCAGCATGCTGTCTCACAATGAGTGGCCACCTGGGTCTGGTACCACAACTGAGAAGAGGGAAGATGCTTAACTTCATATGAGTTAGCCCAACGCTGTTGCCTTGTTTGTATTGTCATTATCAACACATCCATTTAGTTGGAAGCATTTTAATAAACTTGATGACAGTAATAGTTTTAATAATGGTTTTATCTGTTAATTTTCCTATTACCTGACTACGTCTCCCATCCTACAGGGCGTTTCTTCCTTTTATTTGTGAACTCAGATGGAAACCCAGACCCCTGGAAGTCAATTGCCTTTGAGAATAAACCACTGTCTCACTTCAACATGCTCCTTCCTTCCCAGTATGCTCGCTCCTCTATTTCGCCCAGCTGTTAGGAAGATGGATGGCCAGGTCTGCAAAAGTCACCAAATGCACAAGAGATATCCAGAACAGAAGAGTAACCCCAGTTCCACATTGGGTGGAAGCAGACTTATACCCAGTTCAACATCTTCAAGTACACCTCCATCCTCAGGCACAGCAAGGCGCTTGTAATTCAGGGCTCCAGGTTGGACCCTTGCATATGTTCTCACTGCCCTGACCTCTGCTCATGTTTGCACGTTTCCCTCCAGCTCCAAGCCCTGGAGGAAAGAAGGTGCTTTACAAAAGGCCCAGACATCATAGAGGCTGGTAGCCAGAAATCTTGTCCCACCGCAGGCTCTTTAATTCACATATCTTCATCTCCAACCAAGCCTCTGAGAGCCTACTGCTCCCAACTCTGTGAATTAAAAAGACCTAGCGTCTGTAGGCCCTTATCACACCCACAAGATCACAATGGGGAGAGATTCTGTTGCAGAGAACAGGCTCTGTCTCACACCATCAAGACGGCTTTCTTGCTGTCTTTTGGAAGATTTCGACTTAATGGGAAATGATCATAAATATCTTTTTGTGCAGCTGAACTTCAGCGGAGCACAGACTGCGCGTACCAGGAAACTTTCATCTCAAACAGATCCTGGAAAAAAAAAAAATCAAATTCACTCTGGCACCAACTCCCTGTTTCAGAGTTGGAAAGTTGCAACATGGCAGTGATCCTCCCTTTCCATGCTGGACACCTTCAGACTCAGGCAGCCTTGCCCAGCTCAGATTCATGTAGCTGAGGCCATAAAAGGGGCCGTGGGCTCCAAAATGCATCAAAGGAACTGCTGGATGGAGAATGAGGCCCATCTCTTGGTGCAGATGGGCTAGGAACCTTGTCAGGTAGAGTGCCTTGTCCTCATGGCTGCATTCCCTGCATTCCCATGCATGCCCTGTAGGAGCACTTGGGCAGTTGTCACCATGCCTGCTGTCATGATATGAGGGAGGTAGAGTGCAGTACTCGTTCATGCAGTCAAGACTGAGCAAAGAGCTGCTTTCTGCAGCTATCCTGGTCTTGCTGATGTCTTTCTTCAGCACTGCAGGAAAAGCACTTCTTCATGCCAGACTTGTGCTAAACTCCCAATCTGCCACTCCATGGGGATGAGGTGGTACATCTGTGTATCCTTAATGGTGAATACCCAGCATGAATGAGGGGATGGGGCCATCAGGAATGGGCACAGGGCATGTCCCACTGCCCACCTATTGCCTGCAGTGCCTGTAATGAACTGCACAGCAGTCACAATCCAAACGACAAGTTCAGATGTGCAAGAAACCTTTCATGCCAGTTCTGGTAGCTTTTTGTGTTTTCTTTTGATTAAGCTGCCACCCAGATATGTCATCCTGAGCCTAAAAATGCAAGCAGGGAATTGGGAATGCAAGCAAAGATCTCCCAGGATCTTCTCCTTCCTGGAGGTTCAGATGAGTGAAAATCTTCAGCAGACATGCAGCAACATCGGAACTGTGGCCATGCGTGGTGTGGGGAATCCAGCAGGAGCGCTGGAGACCTACCTGTGAGGGGCAGGATGGGTTCTAAGGGCACTGTGCTTTCTGGAGAGGCAGCCTGAGACTTCCACATATGGAAATGCCTCTCTCTGTTCGAATCATTTTTTGCCCAGGGAATTATAGTGAAACAATCAGATTAAAACAAATAAAAATTCAAAACAGGAGAGCATTGCTGACTCAGTTTATTCATTTATTCTTCTGATGGAAGCAAATTAGCAAGGTCCCATCAGCAGAAAAACTGCTCAGGGTGAAGAGAGGCAACATACACCCACTTAAATTATGCTGCCTTGTCATATTATTGTAGATATTATCTTGGCAGAAGCAGTGCTACTGTATGTAAACACTTGCAGCACTCTTGGGAGTTTGAAGGAACCACCGTGCCAGTGTGGATCAAGGCTTCATCCAACCCAGGGCCTTGTGCCCATCTTTGATTCCTAGGAGACTGCTCAGGACTGCGGCTCTGACGGCCAGCACATCCCCATCCTCCTCTTCAGTGATACCTCTGGTCTCTCGACTGCCCAGTGTGCTCCTGCTGCTTCTGGGCAGCTGCCAACAGGTGGGATTAGCCATAGTTAGGGCCCTCTCCATACCCCTTTCCTGCCTGCAGAGTGGGCACATTATACTGGCCAGGAAGGGGCTGCCAATGACTGAGGTCTAGACCTCGTTGGAAGAACTGGAGTAATTTCTGCTGCTTCGTTGCAGAAATGGACTAATTAAGGTAGGAACCAGGAGTGAATCAAGATTTAGGATCTAAATACAATGTAAACAGTCTTTTTGTGAGTAAAGATTGCCTAAATGCACATCTTAGACAGCTAGAATCTCTTCTGAAAGGGTGATTCAGGGCACAGATGATGTAAAGTGAGGCCATCTCTTCCTTTAAGAGCCAGGAAGAAATCCACTGCAAGACAAAAGATGTTCTCATAGATCCAGAAAATCTTCTTATCTGAAAGAGTGGTGAGGCACTGGTGCAGGCTGCCCAGAGGCGGTGAAGTCACTGTCTCTGGAGGTGTTCAGCCATTGTGCAGATGTGGCTCTGAGGGACGTGGTCAGTGGGCATGGTGGGATGGGTTGGTGTTGGAGATCTTAGAGGTCATTCCCAACCTTCATGATTCTATGATTGTTACGATTCCACGAAGGTCGTTGCTCTTCCACAGTGGCATTCAGCCATTTGGCTGCCAATAGCAACTCACCTCCAGGTGCCCACCAGGCAGTGCTTAGCCTGCAGGCTCTCTGCTCTTACCTTCTTGTCCAGCTCTGCTCTTATATAGGGAAGTTTCACTAATGCAGGGAAACATTAGAAGGCAAAGAAATCTTTCAAATTATCTTTGAGGCAGGAAAAAAAGGGAGGTCACATCATCCAGCTTGCCTTCACAGTATCCCCTACAGCACTTACCTGCTCACAACACACACATAATTAGGGCACCTGGTGGGAGCAGGAGGGGTGGAGCAGATCCCCAAGCTGATGGGGACACAAGTGATATGTGCTCCCCGTGGAGTTACAGTGGAGGGAGGGATGGATGGAGGAGGATGTGGAGAAGAATATGTCCCAATGGAAGAACTTATAAGAAATTAGGTCACACCTTAATACACTTCTCGAGGAGTTTTGGGGAGGAGTTCGACTTTGAATTTCCTTTATAAAAATAAGAAGTGTCCTAAATAGGACTGAGCAGAAAATGATAGAAGCATCCCCTGGTAACATATACAGCAGCAGTAAACTCCAGAATAGCATCAGTGTGGGATTTATACAATCAGCAGAGGGCCAGCAGAGACCGGCTGAGATGAGAAACCAAAACTTCTTTGGAAACCAGTGTGTTGGGTCAGTGCAAGAGGAGAGAGTTCTGCTGTGACTGTACAAAGAACTGGGGCACGTGCTGGAGTGAGAGATTCATACTGAGATAGGACAAGCAGCATTGCCAAGCTGCAGGCTCACCCTTTGTCCAGGCATCAGACCCAGCACTGAGACAGAAATTGCCAAAGTTGTGGGAAAAGCAGCCAAAGCGTAGTGGTGACAGTGGTTCTGTGTAGACAAATGGTGTCCCTGATTTGGGATGTTTAGGAAAAAAAATAAAAATAAAGCAACTCTCAAGCACACCTGTTCATCCTCAAAACAATTTATCCTGTTATTTCTGTCCCCAAAACAAACCTTCAGGCACATGGAGACCTGAGCTCAGCCTCCATGTGCAGCCCTGGGAGCGCCTATGGTTGTAACATCATGCCATCAGCTCTTCTTCCCTGGCTCTTCCAGCTTTGCCTTTTCACTGGAAATGCTTTTGGGCATCTCACTGGCCATCTGGGTTTCCCCTGGACTGGCATTATGCCATAATCCTAGGGTTATGTATCTACAAATGCTCTATCATTTTCCACATCCTGCATGAGGCATTTGAGCTGTGCTCCCTGCTCCCTGAGACTCTTGCAGTCTCAGAGGGCCAAACCAGCAACCTACAGAGCCTCACCACCTTTGCATGCAGTCATTTCACTGTGTCTCAGTGCATAAGTTTATATCCAGAAGTAACCACAGGATCCTGAAGTAATTTCAGAGCCAGTGCTTTACTGAAAGTCAAAATCTTCTACCTGCTGTATTCTCTATTTCCATGACTTTTCTCATTGTATACAATGCTGCCTGTATTTGCCCTGATAAGCCCTGATAAGCAGAGCTTATCACTGCTGCATTCATCTCAGGGACTGGTCGTCACTGGATTACCTCCCAGGTTCTCTTCTAGAGAAGTGCTGAACTCCTGCAGAAGTGGCCTGGTTTGTATGAGGGTGGACCATCAGCCCAGGGGCACGGACAGAACAGGATACCACGGAATCACAGACTTCAGCCATGTTCCTATCTGTCTGGTACAGCTCCACTTTGATCAGCAGCTCTGGGTCTCAGCCAGCCCAGCCAAAATCTGAGCTGGCTCTGCATCCCTTGCAGGTGGCTGAATGTGGGCTTCAACAGCCTGAGCACAGATGTCAAACCCCCAAGGAGGACTTTTGACTCCCTGCAAGGAGGAAAGGGAGGATGAGGTTGAAGAGGAAACCCACAGAGGAACATAGAAACAAGTTTCCAGCATTTCAGCCATTCTCTGAAACCGGGCTTTGGATTAAAGCCCAGATCTGGCTGAACATTGGTCAGCTTCACCGTGCAGAGCTGGGGGTTTGGTGCTGTGAACTGGAGAACTTATCCATGGTAGAGGAAGAAATACACTGATATACTACACTGATGAACTTTTCCCAGTGACAAAAGACACGGTGGCCCAGGCACAACTTTCTGTTTGTATGAGGAGATGCCCTGATGCATCCCAAAGGGGACCCTGTGGGTCTTTCAGCCCCATGTAGATACCTGGGGTTCTTTGGATGATAGAAATCTCCATTTCAGCATCTGAACACCCCAATATTTCTCTGCACCACTTACCAGCATGTTCAGGAGCCAGCTTGGGAGTGCAGCAAGTCGCTGGGATGGGCTTGCGCCAGGCCCTGGCTCTCAGCCACATCACACAGACAGAGGCTGAAATTCTGGCTCTGATGCAAGTAGTGGCAACATTCCCACCACTTTACATGTGGCCATGATTTCTCCCAGCTCACTGGTGTTGCTCCCAGTGCTTTGGCAACAGCCACGTTGGCCCCACTATGAGTTGTCCTTGGGAATCAGGCTCTCAGCCTCTGCCTTCATGGGAGACCCAGGGCACATCCAAAAGCTGTGGGCAATTGGGCTGCTGCCCCCAGATTGAAAATATATTTGATTGGTGTCATCACCAGCCTATCGAGAACCAGACACTGGGACCAAGTTATGTTCTGCTCCATAACAGAGAAGATCCAGCCCCAAATTATCCTACAGCACATTGAATGCTCCCTCCCATGGAAAGAAAACCAAAAGTGCATTTTTAACCCACTTTACCTTCATCATCTTCTGGTGCTCTCACACTTGAGGGGATCATGCTTAAAGGATGGGGCAGAACTGCACACCATGTGGCTGACTCTGTTGCGCTGTACCTCCTCCTGCCTTGTGCTTCTCATAAAATCCACCTGGAAAAATAATCCTGGACAAATGACTAACTCTTCCTGGTGCAGCAGTTCGCTCCTCCACTTTCCACGTGTGTGCTTTGGAAACCAAACAGAGAGAAACCCTTGGAGTGGCCAAAGAAAACACAGCGCTTTCTGGGCAAGTGCTCTGCTTATAAATAAACTGATGTATGGACAAATTACCAAGAAGCATAAATACAAACCCTGCCATCGGCCAGGCATTTCCAGACAGCAAAGCCAACGAGGGGCTCTTTTGGCACTGTCAGATGTTATTGCTGCTGCCAGGTTGATTTACAGCAGCTCTTTGTGCATTGCTGGCTCCTGCAAAGGAGAGGCTCTCACAAGGGACGGTCCTTTGCCATTCTTCATCTACTGGATGTAAATCCAGCAGAGGAAAGCCCAAATCTCCTCTTGTAGCCATGCTACAAAATAAAATAAAATAAAAATCGACCATCTTGGTGTGATTTCTTCACTTAACAGCTGTTTATAAAGAATTTCTGAGGGGGCGGAGAGGAGCAGCCACTGTCTGCAAAACAGATCAGGGTCAGCGCTACCTTCTGCCTCCCTGAATGAGGGACAGGGGATATTTTGGGAATGTGTGGCCTGGAAAGGCAGGAAAGGAGGAGTCAGGATGGAAACACAGGGCCAGGTTCTCAGCAGGCACAGAGCAGCATTGGAGGTAACAGAGCTGAACTACCTCCCTCCAGCACCTCTCCCCAACCAGAGATGCCCCTGAGAGATGCCCTGGGAGCTGTGCCCTGGGGAAGGGGGTACCCGTGGTGCAGGGGGTCTGGATCAAGGCCCATGGGATGGCCCATGAGATTGGAAGCATGTCTCTGGAAATGAAAATAGCTGTGACTTTCTCCAGCTGGAATGTGGGAGTTTTACAGGGTAAATGGTTTTCCAGCCATGCGTGAAAGCAGCAGAGCAGAATCTATAGATTGCTGGGCAGAACAACAAGCAGACAGGATGGTCAGATCACAGCAGGAGTCCCAGGGCTCCTCAGAGTCCTCAGAGTAGGGCAGAGAAAATTCTCAGAACAGTTTTTTTTTTTTCCCAGAAAAAAACCTAGAATCATTTCTGACTCTGACATTACTTACCATAGAAGTGGTCGGCTTTAAAGAAATACAGGAACATCACCCAAATTGCAAATATATTTGATTGAAGAGGAGGTTTTTGTAAGAGTAAAGTCTGCTGCAGCAGCATGGAGCGCTGGGCTGCTCCCTGTCCCACCATGTTCCTTGGTCCTGCCGCTCAGTGTGTGTCCCAGCAGCAGCTAGTCCTGAATTGTGCAATGGGAACAGCCCTTCTGAATCAAATCCTGAGTGCTTGGGAGATGGAAAAAATCAATTGCTAAATGTTTCATCCCGTACCTCTGTTTCTCATACTGAGCCAAAGGCCCATCTGACGATTTAGGCTGTGACTGACTACAATGGGAATTTTCAATCTACAAATTTAAGTCTCAGAAGTGATGCTGCGTTTTCCATGAGAATGGAGAAAGGATTTCATGAGGGTGAGAATAGACGGTGCTAATCGTCCAAGGCGTTTTGCAGTTTGAGCAAAGGAAATTTCTCAGATGCTCACAGTGCACCGTCAAGTGTAAAAGAGGGTTATGAAATCAAACCTGGTGTAACTGTTGAAAGGAAAAGCTCTTCAGGCTTCCTTTTGTTGCCTAGATATAGGCAAAACATAAAAACAAGCAAACGATCACCGCAAAAGACACAGATGTGCACCAGAGCGATGCTCATAATCATTCATGGAGAAATGCAGTTGTGATGGCAAATTAAATACAGTTGTTTTCCATGGCTACAATGCTGCTTTGTGGTCGGACAAAAGCTTCATGTATTACCAATAACACAGCAGCCACTCTTCGGAGAAAATAATTCAAGACCTAGCTAAAATGTTCATCCTTTTCTTGGTGGTTGCTGAAGTTTTGAAGCTGGAGGATTCCAAAGGCTTTCGATTGGTCATCACCCAATTAAAAAGGTAATCACAGAGTTGTAGGGGTTGGAAAGGACTTCTGAAGATCATCCAATCCAACCCCTGCTATGGCAGGTCCCCTGCAGTAGGTTGTAACATTCTGTTGTGTGATTACTTTCAAAGATGAAACAGCACTGGAAACACTGGAAAACGTGAAAAGCATTTCAGTCATATGGTTTGAATTCTGATGATGATTCACCATTTTTCATCGAGTTTTTAAATTCCAAAGTCATCACTCCGTCCAGAAATGGCTGCATGATTGCGTCTCGTTGCTCAATTCACACATGTAAAACATAGCAAAACACAGAGTGAGTTCACTGTGCGATCTTGAGTGCTGAGTAACAAGTTTATAAGCTCCTTTCCACAGCAAAGGACTTAAGAGCTGCAGAGGGGTTGGGGTTTTTCATGTTAAACACAAGGGAAAGTTGAGGCAGCTCCTCATTAAGTGGCCCTCTCCATTGGAAAGTCATCAGCAGGAGCAGCCCGGTCTTCATAGCCCTTAACACAATACAGACAGCCTGAGAGAGGGCAAGTGCTTTGTGCACAAGTGTTAAGGGCTAAGGGCTTTCAACAGTCATTTCAAAATGCATAATAATACTTTAAAATGAGACTACTTCACTCTTTTTGTGACAAAATTTAAGACATGCATTGACTGAAGTATCATTGCAGCCCAGGAACAGCACCCAACCCCTTTGTTGTAAGGGCAGCACCAGTGGAAGAAAGGCAACAGCACTGCAGCGTAGGGTAAGTAGCAAAGGTTTTAGTGTGGCCATGTGCATTAGGCTTCAAACACCTGCATGATGATATCAGCAAATAAAATTTACTCAACCTGATTCAGTCATTCTCCTCGAAACAAATGCTGACTTCTCTGATAATCACAAACATCACTGAGTGAGGAAATTTGAGAGCAGGTTTGCTGGGAGCTCTGTGTATCAGAAACAAGGAAGCACGTGGTTTAGCTCTTTTGAATTAGAGAAGGGTCTGACTGTGAACCTGAAAGTCCCAGTTCTCTCTTTTCTCCAAAACTACAGGGATCTCACGTAGCAGTTATGGATGTCTCAGTGTGCATCCTGTATGAGCGGATCTGCAAAGACCACATCAACCCTCTGCCTCAGTTCTGCTATGGGATGAGTTTCAGATTAACCTCATTTACACATATAAGCTGTTTCATAGAATGATTAAATTAAAAAAAAAAAAAAGAAGTGAAGCAAATATGAACGGGAATGTCATTGTCCTCCTGTCTATGAGCAATAACCAAAAGCTCCTGAATGAGGAACTCCTTGGCAGGAAGGCTCCCAGAGATGCCTGTGCTTCCCAGCAAGTCCTTTGTGACACCTCTTCCCAGTGTGCCCACATAGATCATTAAAGCCAACCACCTCCCTAATGTTTTTTGACTTCAAGATCATTTTACAAAGGAAGAAATGACCTCAGTGTGTTGAGGGGCATCCCAGTACCCCCTCTTTGGCTGAACAGCTGCTTGAGCTCAAGACCTCATGAGCTGCATGATCTGGAGACCCACAAGTTGATAGCACAAGGGGAAATGGTTTCCAACTCAAAGAAGGGAGATTTAGGTTGGATATAAAGAGAAAGCTTTTTACGTTCAGGGCAGTTGCCCAGAGAGGTGGTGATGCCCCATCCCTGCAGACAGCCAAGGTCAGCCTGGATGGGGCTCTGAGCATTAATGGAGCTGTGGGTGTCCCTGTGCACTGCAGGGAGTGGGACCAGATGGTCTGTAAGGTCCCTTCCAACTCAAACAAGTCTGTAATTCTATTGATTCTAAAATAAACATCCTGCATTTGAGCTGGCCAACATGTTCCACTCTGATTTGGGCAGAATTTTTGCTCCTGGAGCTGCTGGTTTGGAGGCAAAGCTCTGGCAGTGCCATTGCACACAGCCAAATTTGCAGTGCTGCACTGCCTGGTTTTGCAGCGCTGCCTGGTTTTGCAGCACCCACGGAGAGCTGTGCAGTGAGTTTCACACAGGACATTGCAGCTGAGTGCTCTGCTGCCCAGCTTTTGGGCTGATATAGGCACAAATCCGAAACAAAGGCTGCTAGGAAAGCTGGTGTGCAGGGCTCTTTGTTCCTGCTTTCTGGAGTCACAGTGGGTAATTTCATACCAGCCCAGGCTGGAAGGGAGCCAGGCAGCACAGCGAAGTGAGACAGTCTCCATTTGGCTAATAAGTTAATAAACTTCTTTCTTGATCTCAATAAGCGCTTCCCGAGGAAAAAATAAAAAATCCCTCTCCTGTGGGCCAGCATGGGGTAAACAGATTGGAGTGCAGGCCAAGACCCACATGTCACGTTTCCTTTTGCTCCAAGAAACCCAAGCTCCAGTGCTGGGTTCCTTGGCCGTGTGCCCATGAGCACCAGCTGTCTCCAAGCTCTCCACAGGGACATGTAGCTTCAGCCTCTCTCCTGCCTAGTCTCTTGTCTCTGGGGAAGGGAAACCAAGAACTACCTAAATAAAGCAAATGTTAGTTGGTTAAAAGTGTTTAAGTGGGTTGTTTTGCTTTGCTTTCTATTTTGGTGCCTTTTTCTTGGAGGGTGCAGCAGCCTGGAGGTCTCCAGCTGGACAGCCTGCCCCATGTACCCAGACCTCGTTCTTTCACAAGGCATCTGGGGAAAAGAAATAATAATTCCTAGATGGAAGATGCATGGAATCAGCTACATCACAATGAAATAAGCATCACTTCATTTACTTGCCCAGATCTCTGTCAGCTAATTAGATACCGGGTGTCCTCTGCTCAAAAAAAAATATTTCTGCACTGCCAAGCAAAGCACTGTTGTTTGTGACATCAGCCCATGGGCATTAGCTGTCTAAGGAGCTCTGGTATGCCCTGTCCAGCAGACATAACCTTTGTACAAGAGATGATGTTCAGTGGTTGTATTTTCTGGCTATTTCTGGAAAGAGAATGCAATAATCCTCAACTCGGATATGACAGTTTCCAGCATAAACAAATCCAGGCTGGCTTTGTACCACAGGTCTGAAGTCTGGAAACATCATCACTGAGGATGTTTATTTGACTGTTCCCATTTTTTTAAATTCTTTGATTTGTTTTCAGTATCTGCATTCATCTGAAACAATACAGTGCAGTCAAACTCACCAATTTTTTTATACTTCCCACAAACTGAACACCTTTTCCATTGGCCATGGCGTTTTTTGATTTCAAAGTTGAGAAACAATCAATCTACTCTGCAGTTTCCATTCAGTACACGGCACTTTTCCAAGCTGTCATAAAGCCTAAGTATGTATTCTATATACAGCAACCAACATTGAGAGCATCTGTTATCCTTGGCATAGGTAGTCATGCATTATACTGCTGCAACAACATTCCACGCCCATCCTCAGGCTGGAAGCATATTTCTAAACATGTTTACATATTGAGCGTCAGAGTTCAGCATTTGGTTGGCCTTTCATCACTTAGGTGATGTTTCTCAGAGCACGGAGCACAGTCGGGTTCTATGAACTTGTCTTCATGCTGCACTGGCAGCTCCCCAGTGCTGTCACGGGACGTTGTGACGGCATATTGTCTTCTGACAGCATAGATTCCCCCGAGGATACATGGGTCAGACTCACCACTCTGACTGAAAACAGACCCCGTGCAGATGTCTCCATCTGAGCCACACATCCAGGCTTCTTTGGAAGACAGAGGAGAGGAAACCATCACTGTGACATGAATTTGAAATGTAAGATGGAATAGAAGTGATTGCACGTGAAATTTGAAGTCTGTCTGTGGACAGTGAATGAGGCCAATCTCCTTTTCCCAAGTGTGACAGGTCTTAAAGCTAACATGTACTTAAAGACATCAATTCTCAAGGTGCCTCCACTGCTCCAAGACTGGACATTGCTTAGTTGGTGCAGAGAATTGAGCACTGTGGAGAAATAGGAGTGTATTTTCCAGGCAGACTGGTTTCCTTCTGGTTGATTTGGACCTGCTGAGTTGTATGGGACGCTGAAATCCTTTCCTGGCCATGTCGTGTTGGGCAGCCCAGGGAATCACTGCATCTTTTCTCAGTGTGAGAACTGCGTGTCCATCCTCAGCCCCCAGATCGAGTTCCCAAAGGCATTCATTGCATGGTACATACGCAGCAAGCAGGTAAAGCATCTGGTGTGACTCATCACACACCACGGCGAGAGGCACGGCTCTGCGTTTTCCTTCTGTCCACTTGTTGCCAGTGGACTAAAAGTCATTGAAATAAAAATTTCCCCGTGGAAACGGTTTAGATAAACACACACAGTCCTGGAAGGCGGTTACGGTGGAGGTGAATCACTGCTGACGCTTGGTAACATCAAGGCAAACCACCAGCCAACAGGAGGAGGTCTCAGAAGAAGCACTTCATCACTTCATCTCCCCCCACTCAGCTCCAATCCCTCCTGGGAGGAAACCCCCATTTTACAAACCCCTGAGCTAGAAAACACTAGAAATCAGAGGCATGGGCCACCTTTGAAGCATCCAAGTGTTTTTTTCCACCCTCCTCCTCCCCCAGAAAGCACCTTTCTCAAAATATCTACTATAGACCTCTATATTTATTCAGCTCCGCTTTCGCTAACAAACAAACCTGTAGGGAGTGAAGCACCAGAACAGCGAACAAGTTAATTTGGTGCATGCCCTCCTCAGCCCAGCGTTACAGCAGCAGAGAAGCATATTTTTGTCCTCTTCCTCTGAGATATTTTTAGCCACTCAAGTGACTTGTGGCAGCTCCCTGAGGCCAAAGTGATTCATATGGTTTGGAAGAAGGGCCGCAGAGACAGCGCCGGAGCTCTTTTTGGGAAGCGAGAGTCAGTCCAGTAAAATCAAGAGCTCACTTCAAAGGCATACGGCCATTGAAAAATGGAATGGTATTTCCAGAATGAGATTTTAGGCTCTGGCTAAACTGGAGCTGTTGAATGTTCTGATTATTATATCATGGAGGGGGAGGGATCTATCTTTTCTGATGTTGATGAAAGCGAGTGATTAATATCCCAGGCTGGACGCAAGAGTGCAGCATGGAAAATCCCTCTCTCCCCAGTCATCAGCATCTTTTAACCCTGTCTTGGGCATCAGCTCTCATTTTTGTCCTGCCCTCCTCCCCCGTAGCCCCATCACATGTGCATCACACATCAGTTCTCTCCCCTCCAGACTTGTGCCCATATATCTCTAACGTGTCAGTTCCTATGAAGGGCTTCCATGGACTTTTCAAGCTCTCCTTTGTGGACAAGCAGGCTTTTCTAGCATTTGTGAAGTTCAGATACCAAAGGGAGGTGGAGAACAGAACAGCTCTCTTACTCCTCCAAATCTTGTCTCCCCTTCCCACAGGCACTCCATAAGGTTCTGTTCAAGATCTGCTTCCCTCTAATCTGATGAAAACCAGAGCAAGGAATCTTGCCTTAACCCATGGGGAGATTAGATGAGGTTGATTCAGAAGAAAAGCCCTTCCTCTAGTCCTCCTTACTGCTACATTTTGGGATGGGACATACCCCCAGTGTATATAGGCCTCCCATTGAGCCCTTGTGAGCTATGCTGAGTTGGAAGAGTTGTAACAGTGGAACTGTGAGAGTATTTTGATATTTTTCTGCTACCTGGAAGAGGAGGTGCCTGCCCAGTATGTCATTATAAGGACAGAAGATGGCAAGCCTGCCCAGCAACTCATTCCATGAGAGAGCAGCCCACAGGGCCATGATGAAGAACAGAAAAGATCAGAGAGGGGAGAAGTAGTGCAAGTAATAACTGCAGCAATTTACCTTCAGCACCTCACAGAGCAGAATCAGGGTGCTGCTGACCGCTGCTGGAAGATATGAGAGACACAGGAATCCTCCTGGCAGGAAGGAACTCCAGGAGGTGCAAAAGGTCTTGAGGCTGAAAGAAAGATAGGAATGCAAGGGAAGGAGAGATGTGGTCAGTGCTTACTGCCTGGCATACATGCCTGAAAGCCTTGTCGTGGGATGCTGCTTGGGGCTGAAGCAGGAGCCAAGCTTCCAGCCTCAGTTCTTGATGCGCCCGGTCATGTGGACTCTGCTGGACTCCAAACATCCCTCAGCAACAGTGTTTTGTGGTCAGATAATTCATGGCTGTTCTTGCATGTACACTGTTAGAGATCGTAAGTGACTCAACTATAAAGGGCACTTCTTGATCAATGAGTCGTTCACGAGGTATTTTTGCAATGGACGGGGGCCAGTGAGATCACATGCTCAGAACTCAATTATCTTTTGCTGTCACAGGCTTGGACACGACAGTCAGGCTCCAGAAGTTATTTACAGCAAACCAGCCAAGCCCTTTGGCAAAGCAGCTGGTAAACTCCACCGCCAAAGGCAAGTGCTGAGCCCAGGATCTTTCTCCCCGTGACCAGAACTGCTATAAAACAGCTTTCTCAAGTCCTGTCTTGCATGGAATCAGTCAACCACAGCAGAGGTAGGTCTACAGTATCTGCACTTTCTTGGTGTGCTCCAGGTGAGCACGGCAGTGATGGCTGCTCCTGGAAGCTGGATGATGTCTCAGCCACAAACCAGTGGGTTGGATTCCGCTGACATGGGACACAGTCCTGAAAAGACGAACTCGGTTATCAGCAATGAGGAGCAGGCAACTGCTTTGCACCTTAACTGCCAAGTTGCTCCTCCAGAGACCTTGGCCACATGGAAAATTTGTTAATCAGGTTGTATCCCAGAATAGCAGGGGCAGTGAAAGGTGACCATGTACTTAGACAATATTGATTAAGCCCTGAGGACATGTCAAGCTCTGCAGAGAAAGTGTGTGGTTCTCAGCCACATGTTAAGGCGACACAAGATCTTCCAAAGGCATCTCAACCATCCTGGGCTGAGGGGTCTGCCCAGCACTAGCAGGACTAGAGAGGAAGCCAAACCCATCTTGAGACCATGAGAGCAAGGAGAAGCCAAAAGCATGACATGGAGCACAGGGGAACAAAGGCTTCAGATAAAACCTCACTGCACAGGGCAGATAAGTTGTTCTCACAGCAAGTTTCTCATTGGAGAGTGTGATCACTCTGGAATCAATTTTTTTTTTCTTAAGAACAGACCAAAATAAAACGTCTGATTTCTAACTTTGCATTTGTGGCCAGCCAGTTACATTTGGTGCTAACAGGCTATGCCTATCAATGTTTTAGACAGTGTTTTAGGTTTAATAATTGTGTCCTGACTAGAGTAATGCATCATGTTATATTTGATGCTTTGGATATCTGCTGAACAGGCTTGTGATCATATTGATGTTTATGTTCTGAGGTTAACAGAAAAAAAAACAGTGTTACAGAGTAGAAATCTGTTATCATATCTGTTCTGGAGCACATGTCAATATTTTGGGTTTTCCTTCAAATTTAGAACTTCACTTTCAAATAAATCTTCGACTTATTTGTATTTTGCACTGTACAGGGTGACTGAGGTTGGAAGGGATCTCTGTAGATTCTCCAAGCAGGGTAATGTCCAAATCTGGATAAAGAAAACCCCCAAAGGTGAGATTCCCACAGCATTTGCAGGTCACACTTCTAACCTCCTCATTAGGGAACTTGTGCAGGGGGCCCACAGAGAGGGAAGGACAAATTCCAGCAATGCAGATCTTCTGAGAAACGGAGGAAGAGCTCAGTTCCTGAAACATCAATGTCCAGTGCCAGCTTGGATGCTGGAAGAAAATTCCCATGGGGTTGGCCTGTATGGCATGGGAGCTGCAGCATGCACACATCCCTTGGAAATGGCTGGAGCCAAGTGTGATACCCATAGCACCCAAAAGTTTTGGACACATCTGTCCAGATGTTTGAATCACTCCTTAGTTGTCCCAATAAAGGGCAACTGAAGACATACCCTTGCCTTCCACCACCCACAGGCAGAGCCAGCCCCAAAGACCTCTGCTCCTTGGTCTTCTGTGTGTGAAGGGGATCTTCAGCAGCTCTTCTGGAGTCTTCAACAAGTATTTCTCTATTCTGGATTAAACATCAACTGCTGCTCCAGGAATGAGCAAAAACAAGCATGTGCTCTTGCCCATAAAACTCTTCCAGGTAAAACTGTGAATTGTGCCTATGTTTAATGCTGCAGGATGAGACATCCAAAAAATGCCCCCTCATTGCTACGGGTGTCGGAAAAATCAGCAGTTGGATTCCTTTGGATGGGAAAGGATCTAAGCTCTTTGTGCTCTTGCAGGCAGATACAGAGAAAAAGATGATTATTTCCTATATTTACATTCACTTACTGTGCTCTGATTTTCCCTCCTTTCCTCCAATTGATGCTGTTAAAAAGAGAATGGGTTAAAATCATAACTTGGCATGAAAAAAAAAAAGATGCTGGGGACAAGAGTGTGTGCTCCTCAGCTTGGAGCAGAGCTGAACTGTGTGATTGATGCAAGGCAACACAAAAAACACAGACTGTTCTCCCTGGAATAAATCACCAGAGCACAGAGAGTAAGAGCCATTTGGAGGAGGAGCACAGACGGGCTGCCAGCACTTAGCAGATAGCACAAATGGATGCAGAAATACCAGCAGGACCCCCTGGCTCCCTCCAAGGTCTGAAGCACTCATCAGGAGACAATGCCCAGATCTCAGAGCTCATCTTCAGAGACATGGGTGATCATCTGAGGCACTGGGGTTGTATTTAGAGACTTGGTGTGCCCCTGCTATTGCTATTATATGGTCCAAGTTCTGGACCATTCATTGGGGACCAAGTGACAGAAAGCAGACAGGAGCTTCTAGAAGAGGGGAACCATGATTTGCAATGATATGAAGTTTAGGGAAACATACTGCTGTTGAAATACACAAACATTTGGGATGTGTGCATCAAGTAAACCATGAAATAATACTTCTTCACTTTTAAAAGAAATATAAAAGGTGCCCACATCAAAAGCAGCAATAAGTCAGAGTCATGGTAGGAAATATGCTGTGGATCATTAGCCAGCATCATGAAAAGCAATGTAATTATATAAAAATTACAAGTAGTTTCGCTGAGAGAGATTGATTGCTTACTTGCACCAAGAGGAAATTATTTCGTAATTCCTTTTCTGGATGTTTCCCAGATTTTCAGGCACTATGGTTTTCATTTAGTTCTAATTGGCAGAGAAGCAGTAAGTGAACAGAGATGCAGGGAAGGGGCTTTCTCCACTTGTGTGGCTGGAAACTCAGCTCCAATCAAGGCTGAAAGAGCTTTGCACACAGCACTGAGTGAACCTGGACACAGAATACCCCAACGAGGAGGGAAGGTTGGTGCAGCAGCCCTAAAGCTTGGGATTGCTCACAGTTCACCTTCAGTGTCTTACAGTACACAGTGCTCTAGCTCTTCTGTGGGGAAAACCAATTTTTTTTTAATTCATAATAGAGCAACTGTGTCTGTCCTTTGTGTACATGCCTTTATGTACTCCACACTGACCCACAGGGACAGCAATGGCAGCACCAGCCCCACATGCCACTTCCTGCCACCTACTTGTTGCTGATACCCACCAGCTCTCCCCAGAGCCAAAGCAATTCCAAAACGCTTTCTCAGAGGAAGTCCAACATCCTCAACAAGGTCAAACCACCCAGCTGCCCTGTTCAGCTGCTGGTGCTCATGCAGGAGGCACCAAGGAGGTGCTGGGGCTCCCAAAGCAGGGGTCAGATGTGGTTTGTGCCTATCATCTCCGGCCTCTTGGGGCTGCAGGATAGATTCAGTCTCTGATTTTTGGGACTGCTGCACCCAGAGGGATGTAATGACTCACAGTTTGGCTGCCAGCTAGGAAATTACCATCAACACAGGCCAGGTTTATGGCATAAGTAAGCAAACATCTATTCCCAAGAGTCAAGCATTAGAAACACATTCATGAACGGTACATAGGAGACAGCAGAAATGAAAGGAAACCAGTCTTGGCTCTATGAAAATAATCCAAAGGCTTCTCTCATTCTCTTCTGGACTGTTGTGCACAGGCACATGGTCAAGGCTAGTATACTTTCTGCTTTCAAGCTCACAATTGCTGAGGAGGACCCAGCACTAAAACTGCTCGTTTGCATTTATATAGTCTCTTTTCTGAGATGAGTCCAAATGAAGACTTGGGAAATGCCTACTCACCTTCTCAAGGGATTCCTTGGTTAATTAAAAAGTGTTTCCAAGACTGCTCTCTCCTTCCACACAGTCATCTATGGACGACACTTGAACTTCAGTAGACATAAAAGTCAGTTGGAAACATCCTTCTCTACCCAAGTGACCACATTCATGCTCCACCCCCAGCCTTTCCCCACCTTTCACGGAAGATCTAACCCAAGGAGCACACACTTTGTGCACTCTTACAGATTGGACTAAACCTGATGGCTCCTGCAGCATTGTTCTGAGGTCAGCCACGGCAGCAGTCACCAGTGCTGAGGACACCAAGCCTCCGCTGGCCCTTAACCCAACCTCTGAAGGATGCCAACAAGTGGCATTTCAGGGAGGTGGCACTTCACTGTGAATCTAGTTAATGAGGCTTCCAGAGACACATCTTCCTCCAGCCTTGGGTAGAAGATGGATTGACTCTCTGGAAGCCCATGGGACCAGAAACATAGCTTTAAAGGTTACAACCTTGAAGACTGCATCCCTCACCAGCCCACTCTACACTAAATTCCTCAGGCTGCTCACAAACCAGGCAAAGAAATATTTCCTGTTGTATATTTTAAATTTATTGACAGCTCACTCCATGAAAGCCCGATCTCACCCACCAGAGGCAGTCAGGACCAGGCTGCCTCACTGAACCCTTCCAGACTCTGCCCTGCCTTGATAACTTCTCCAGCTTTTCATGTTGTCAAACTAAGGATTCCCTGTATGACAGCATCCACATTTCTGAAAGCCATCAACCCATTACTCCTTTGGGAGAAAATAAAAAATAATTAGAAACCACACCTCCCATTGCTCTAAAGCTAACCTGACAGTGCCCAGTCTGAGAATTGGAGAAGGCTCTTTGGAGATACCCAAGGTCAGGCTGGATGGGGCTCTGAGCACTGATGGAGCTGTGGGCATCCCTGCTCACTGCAGGTGTCCCTTCTCAGGTGATTCTATGATTTGAATTTCTGTGGATTTCAGTGGGTCAGATCTGGGTTCATCTGGAACCTGGACAGAAGCATGATGGTGCTGGGACTTGCTGAGCCAATAGAGCACAATGACAGGATCTCTTTGTCTGTTGGAACACTGCACAAATCAAAGGATGTTTACCCAGCTTGTGGGGGATCACTTGATTGGAAAGTACATCTCCAGAGCTGCAGTCATGCTTGTCTGCCTGCCAATCCTCCCACCTCCTCCAAAGCCAGAGCCCTAACCATATCAAAGCCTCCCAGAAACAGTGCAAGGGCTAAGCAGATTCACACAGATAAGCTGGTCTCTATTTTCTTCTTTTTTCCCTCTCTTTTGCTCCTCCAGCTCCTGTGACAGACCCTGCTTTCACAGGAGATGTCACACACGCCACATGGAAGGAGGTCACCATGAGCAGAGCTGTCAAGTCTGGGATCTGCTGTCCCTTCAGCAAAGGTGCCAAGTCTGTGTTAAATCAACTTGACCATAAACCCATGCAGCCCAAACACCCCACTGTCCCATAAATACAAGTAAAACTTGTTTTTATCACCCTGCATCTCCCATCCACGCTCTAAGGTCACACTTTCCCAGGAAACATGGCCAACTCTCCAGCCACAGCTACAGAACTGGGATGGCAAGGAAAGGGCTGGGTGCTGCAGCTTGTTCTTAGCACTGCAGGAGATGCTGCATGCGTCCTTCTGATGACAGTGGTGAGCTGTCAGAGCAATGGAAATGAATGGGAAAGTTCCACATAGCAGAGTAAGTTGGGCTGTGTACAGACAAAAGGGTAATGCATATATGAGAAGACCACGCTTTGCATTTTAACAGCGCCTTTCATCTGCAGAGCACAGAGCACTTGAAAGTGTTTATAAATAAATCTGATGCATCTCTCCAGAGGAGACTTAATTCCTTTTTGAAGTTGGCCAACTGCACAGGAGAGGGTTGGGGAACTCAGCAGAGAGCTGAGCCTGATGCTGGCAGCTGTGACCCCATCTCCTGCTGCTGTGGCACAGAGCTGGCAGCCCGTGTCACCTCGATGCCCAGTTCAGGACAGACAAAAAGCCCATCTTTGAAGGACTTTAACATGGACCATGCATCCTGACCTCCCCAAATCACAGCCACGGGCTGCAGAAGAGGCAGGGACCTGCTGCCCTACAGAGCATCAAGAGCAGCCTACATGTGTGACCTCCTCTCCCTCCCATAGAGGGGCTCAGAGAATCACTGGCTCTGCCTGCTAAGGCTTTTGGGGTGCAGGTAGAAAGGGAGAGGGTGAAACTGCTGAAATCAGAGATTAACCCCCAAGCAAACTGCAGAGCCAACCCGCCACCAGCTATACAGATGGCCCATGTCGCCAGCACTCTGCTGTCACCAAAGAGCACCTCCAACTCCTTGTGCCAGCATCCACGTCACTCTGATCAGCAAGAAAGTGAGAGCCTAAGGGGCTGCACCGGGGATGGGAATAGATCCTGGGACAGCAACCCATGGGAGGAGGCAGGCTGCCATCCCAGCAGCCTTTCCTGCCCTTCCCAGAGTAGCTCTGTTGTTCTGCAGACCCTTTCTGCTTAGTCAACCGAGCTCCCATTAGCTCCTTTTTTGCAGCCTCGTCAGTGCATGGGATAAATGGGCTGATTGTTTCCCCTCTGCCTTGAGTGAAGGGGTGTTTTGTTTGTTAAGAAGTTAGGCTGTTCATAAGGATCTTCTCATAGCCAAAAATAACCGAGGCTGCAATTGTTTCCTCCTGGCCTCCTTATCTGTGCTGGAGGACTCACAAGGAGAGCTGTGGCCAGAGCACATGCAGCAACTTGCTAAAAATATGCCTTGAAGCAAGAAAAAAAAAAAGAAAACACTGCAAGAGCGGCAAAGGGCATTAGCAAAGTTCTTTGGCCTAGGCTATCAAAAGACCCCATTTCAAGGGCATCCCCAGATGCTTGCTGAAGACATCAGGTCCAGGTGCTGTGTCTGTGGGGAGAAGATCCCTCTCTGCCCCATAGCTCTGAAGGACAGGCTTACCCCACCCCAGCACATTTCTGATCCATCAAGGTTTCCCTTGCAAATGCTGCAGATGGTGCAGGGCAGGGCTGAGGGCAAGCAGGCAGTGAAGGGCAGCACAGAGCTCTCTGCCAAGGAGCCATGGGTAGGAGCCATCCTCAGCAGCAGCCTTCAGCCCTACCAGCACAAGGGGAGCCAGTCCCATTCCACACCTGGCTCTAAGGACCAGCAACCAAATCAGCATTACCCATGTTCAAGAAGGTCTCTGAGGTTTCCTTCGCTGCCTCTCCAAGTCGAGGGATGCTTCAACCCTGCAGACACCCAAGGTCAGGCTGCTGGGGCTCTAAGCACCTGGTGGTGCTGTGGGTGTCCCTGTTCACTGCAGGGAGTTGGCAGGATGGCCTTTAAGGATCCTTTCCGTCTCACAGGATTCTGTCCTACACAGCACACACTACAACCAAAGCTCAGACCTAGGGGCAGAACCATCTCCTGTGGTGCTGCAGCTGGAGCTTCATTGCAGGAGCACTGCATGGGCCAGAGTGGGGGAAACTGAAGTATGTAGCAGCTTTGGAACAGCTTTGTGTTGCTTTTCCAAGAGTCTAATTTTTGCTTTCTGGCCTAAACCGTGCTCATTTTTTCTGCAGGAATGAAGATAAATGGCAATAAATCTTCTGCAGTCATTTAATAGAGCCAACAGTGATCTCAGCCCTGAGGCATTTCAGCATCCCACAGCCCGTGCTGCACCCTAAGGCCCCAATCCAGCAAACAGCTTCCAGGGGTCCATAGCTTCGAACACACAAGCACCTCCTTCAAGAAGGTGAGCAGTCCCTCTGAACTCAATGGTACCTCTGTGCAGGAGGGTTTTGCTGGATCAGCTCCTAAATAAGCAGCCTGCGTGCAGCAGAACACACCGCTGGCACCACAACCCCATCCAGCACCCTGCAGGACTGCTGGGTCGCTGGTTTCCCCTTCAGGGCAGCACTCAGTGGGTCAGGACTGGCCTGAAGTGCCTCCCGCATCTACAAGGCAGGTTGGGGCACATGCACTTTCCCTCCTTATCCCTTTAGCAAGCAGGCACAGGAAGGATTTTCCTTCAGCGTCCAGATCTGGAGATCTGCTGCCTTTCAGCATATGCACTGGAATACGCTACATATCCTGACATCAGGATCACTGCACCTGCTCTGCACCAGGCATCTGCCCCACAAAGCCCAACAGAAAGTGTGGAGCAGTCAGCTGGGCTGTGAGACAAAGCTGGGTGCAGTGGGGATGTTCTGAAGTTGCTCTGTCTTAAGTTAATAGAGGTGGTTTGCTGGACAGAGCAGAATCACACCAGCACTGATGTGGCACGCAGAGGAGAAAACTGGAATCTGGGTTAGGGATCTGCAGCAGACAGCATCCAGTTCTGCTGGGCCAGATAATGCCTGGTGTCCCACCCTGCCTGGGGAGGCATCCTTGATCCCCAGTGAAGATGCAAATGTCACGCTGTAATTTCCAAATTGTAATCAAACCTAAAACCAGAACAGACCTCAAGTTTTGGGGAAGAAGTTGCTCTTCCCCAGGTGCATGGGAGGCAATTTCTGTTGACTGGGGTGGGCAGCAAACCATCAGGCTGCACTCCCTTCCCCTTGCAGAGGAAGAATACTCATGTCTCATTCAGCAGCATCACATTCCCAGGTGTCATTCCTCTCCTTTGCTTCTCCTGCAGCTGCACACTACTTAATCTGAAGCAGGGGAGCCCGTGCCCTGCTGTGAGCTGCAGAGTCCACAGTGCCACAGCTCTGTGTTCCATCGCTATTTCAGTCTGTTAGACCAAGTGCAGGGTGGTCCCTGCTGGATGACTTGACCTTGCATAGCACCCATGAAAACCAACTGTTCCCAACATCCCAGGGCAGCCTTTGTCAGAGCTCTTATCAGAAAAAGAGGTTAGAAATTCCTGAGCTGGTGCCAGGTCATGGCCCTTATCTCCAGCAGTTTCTGTGGAAGGATGAAACGTCCAGAGCGTGCAGAAGTGGAGCATTACTTGTGCAGGCTGGCGAGTCCCCAGGCTGCCCCATGCCACCATCCAGACCCTCTTCCTGGGCAGGGAGGGCACAGTAATGTGGGCACATCTCTCGGGTGTTCAGGGACCTTCCAGGACTCTCCTGGCTCTGCAGCTGCAGAGGGTACAGGATGGCAGCCTTGCGTGGGCTATGTGAGGAATGGGTGGAGAGCAGCCCCAGGGGGGTGGGATAAAGGACTGAGATCATTGGGAAACCAGATAGTTCTTTTATTGATAGTGGATAGCAAGATCGTTGATAGAGAGCTGGTGGATACTCACGTTGGATTCGACACGCGCAAGATGATGAATTTTCAAAGGATCCAGTTTTCCTGGGAGGAAGGGCTGGAATGCTCGTTGTCTCCTGTTCTTTGTGGAAGTTATCAGTGCCTCAATGGCAACAAAATTAGGCACTTGATGTGGCTCCAGCCTGGGCCCCAGGCTCTCCTGCTGGTGCTGGTACCTGTGTGGGCCTTGTGCATGGCAGTGATGGGACAGATGGGCTTCCTTCTCTGCTTCAGAGGCATGTGTCCCTCCCCAACCCTTCTCCAATGAGAAGGTAGATTATTTTGACCTTCAGTGACACAGAGGTCTCCTGTCTCATCTCAAGAGGACTGTGAAAGTTAAGTGCTCTCACTTCCAGTAGCATTACCGCAGGTCCAGGATGAAGCTCACCCAAGAGACATCCCAGAGAGGGACCTGTGGGTGATTAAGTGTAAGGAGAAGAGACTGCAACTTTAATGAGATGTGAGTTACTCTAGAGAAGGCAGCAACCCTCTGGGGTGGAGTGTCCTTTAGCTTTCTGAAAGGAGATTGTAGTGAGGCGAGGACTCAGTCTTTTCTCCCAGATAAATGTGATAAGAGATAATGATCTCAACTTGCTACAGAGGCTCACACCATATGTGATGCGGGGTACATCTGCCCATGCAGCAGCCTGCCCCCTGCAGCCTACAGTGGTGAGCCCATCAGAGCTCTCCATTGACAAGCAACAAACGATGCTTTGCAAGGCCAATCCCAGGCCAACACCTTGCACACAGGCAAACCCCAGCAACAGCTAGCCTCAATGGCTCCTAGTGTGTGCTTTAAATCATTTCCACACTACTGGAAAATGCAATGATGAAGGCGCAGGGAAGATCTCTTCCTGGAGGTGCTGGGCATGAGGTAGAAGACTACACTATGTCCAGTGTGTATGTGTGTATACATGTGTATAACAGCCCCATGCTGCTTGCTTGCTCTTTTGGAAAGCTCAAGAGTTAAAGATCTAGAGGGAATCCTGCCCACAAAACCCAGCTGCACAAAGGCTGAGGCTTCCAGGGCCATTTTTTAGTCATCCTCCATACATCAGCATCAGAGGATGCACCTGTGCCCTGTGCCAGCCTCTCCCAGTCATGACTTCCATTATTGTGCTCAGCTTGAGTTTAGCTGCAAAGCTCAAGGTTATTTCTTTCAGAAGCTGCCATGAATGCAGCATCAAAGACCTGAGGAAGGACTGACAAGAAAGCCCAGGCGGCTGGCATAAGACTGAGGGTAAGCTACTTGCAGCAGCTCTGCTGTGAGCAGCTGCTGGATCAGCCTTCCATCAGAGAGTCATGAAGGTTGGAAACAACCACTAAAATCACTAAGTCCAGCCCCAACCCATCCCCACCATGCCGATAACTGTGCCCCTCAGTGCCATACATCCCCTTTTCTTTAATATCTCCAGGGACAGTGACTCCAACAACTGTCTGAACAGCCTGATCCATCCGTCTCCCTTTTTTACTCTTATCTGCATTAAGTTACACTGAGTTAAGCCTTTTCTTATAACCTCCCTTTCCAGAGCCTGCTCCAATCCTTAGGGCAAATGGGGAACCAACTTCCAAGGCTATTTGCTGGCTCCCCACCCAAGTATCATTGCTTTGAAGGGGACCCTGCAGAGCAGAGCTCTGTACCTCAGCCAAGACCAACCCTCGGGTCCAGCTGCCTGAAAATAGATGGCAAACAGATGGGACTGCAGGCAAGTGAGGCCCTGGGCTCACCAC
Organism: Lagopus muta; assembly: GCF_023343835.1. Taxonomy (NCBI): domain Eukaryota; kingdom Metazoa; phylum Chordata; class Aves; order Galliformes; family Phasianidae; genus Lagopus; species Lagopus muta. The sequence continues at coordinate 257,603 of NC_064451.1, read as the reverse complement.
AATTTACCTTCAGGTTCAGTCTACAGCTGAGAAAATTCCTGTCCCCATCTCTTCCAACCTACCAGCCAAGTTGCTGTTCTCTGCTTGGTCCATGAATTCTCTTCAACCCAATGAAGAAACAGTCTTCCAGAACGCACAGAGAGAGACTCCCCTCCCTTGGGAAGAAGCACCCAGGGGAAATTTGCAAATCCCCCATTCACTGCAGACCCCACAGGGCACCACACACCCACACAGGCTATCAGCAGGCTAAGCTGGCTCACCCAGGACCCCTGCCTTAGACCAACCTCCTGCACTTGCCTCGTTGCATCTGCTGCATCACTTCCAACTTGCACCTTGTGTTTTTAAGGCAAAACGGCACCCAGCTGGGGCTTTCCATGGAGGGATGGTAGGGAGCTGACCTCCAATAGGAGTCACCTGGGATCCGTCCTTGCCCTCAGTACTGATCCATTCTGCAGGCACTACCCAAATTTTTCAATTCTCTGAATCTGGCTGGCACCATTTAAAGACTTAAATGCTAGGTGCAGGGAAGCCAACCTTCTTCTGTCCTACCAACCTGTGCTGGATATCAAAAGGGATGTTCTGGGAACCTCTCATTGCTCCTACAGGGAAAGACAGCAGGTTGCCCTGACTGCTTAATGTCTCCATGGATGGGATGAGGAGGCCATGGCCTGTCCATCTTGCAAACATGTCTTGGTGTATGCTCTAAGTTCCTCTCTTTGCACCATGCCATAGAAATACTTGCAGGATCACCCATACTGTCCCAAGAATTGTCTTACATGGGGCAGATCAGATGACAATTGTCCTCCTAGGAGGTGCAGGGGCAGCCAGCACTTCTCTTTGGAGGGACTCTGGTTAGGCAGAACCTTCTTTCTCTCCAGCTCTGATGCACATGAGATCTCTGGGTAGAATGCAAGTTAGACCCATCCAGCAGATAAATACTCTGCCTAGGGAGGTGGTGGATTCACCATCCCTGGAGGTATTCATGAACAGAGTGGATGTCACGCTGAGTGACATGGTCTAGAGTGGTGACAGGCATGGGGTGATGGTTGGACTAGGTGACCTTTCCAACCATGATGATTTTACGATTCTCTGTTGGCTCTGGTTTCTCTGAATTCCTTCTGCAGATCAAGGGACGCTTTCATCACATCCCCTTACCGAGCTGTGCAGGAAGAGATGTGCAATAGAAGCTCCTGAGCTGCATCACCAAACCCTGTGAACCCAGCCATGCTGTGCCACTTGTGAGCCAGTGTCACCTTTGGGACATACTTGGATTGCCACTCCCTTCCTCTCCCAGCCCTGGGTGATAGCAGATATGTCTCACAGCAGTATCGACCTCTCCTTTTTTCCAGCTTTGAAGGAATCCTGCTGCAGGCCAAGCACCCCAAGGGCAGGGTCAGAGGATGGGCGGTCACAGTGAGGTCACCCTCCGTCGTGTCCTGGAGGGGTTTTGTCACCCTGAGAGCAAGAGTACTGCAGGAGAGCATGGCAAAGCCATTTACTCTCACATTCCTGGCTCATACCCAGCCCTGTTGTCTTTCCCACCCACACACCAGCATGTTGCATAGCTATTGCAAGAGCAGAGGAGCTCATGGCCTGCAAAAATGAGAGTGTGTAAAATGAAAATAGCCCCATGGCAGGAACTGAGCTGGAAGGCAGGAGCAGAGCAGCCAAGGAAATGACTGAAACAGAAGCTCAGGCAACTTCTAAGAAACAGCACTGCAACAGACTGGATCCAAATGGAAACTGCTCCCAGGAGGACCCGAGCTGCTTGAGAGTGGTCAGGGTGTAAATGGAGGGACCTCAGCCCATCTGAACAGCAAGCCCTCCAGCCTTAGGCCACGCACCCCATTCTCCCAAAGACCTTGGCTGGAGGATGGGAATAGGCACGAGTGTCCTGCCCAGAGCCTGCTGGGGGAGGCCACGTATTCAAAGCCTCAGTGCTGGCCATGATGAGACATTTGGATTGATATGACTCGAGCTCAAAAAATCCCAAACTCACCATGCCAATGCAGTTAGCAGCTGTAGCAGCCTCTGCGGAGTAAGAGCAGGGTGAGGAAGGGCCAGCAGAGGAGCCAGGAAGCCCAGTGGTGCTGAGGTTGGGCATCCTCAGGGTAAGGACTCCCAAAACACAAGGGTGTATTTGCATGGGACAGTTGTAGAAACCAGGTAAAATCAGGCCCAGTACTGTGAGGCAAGGTGTGGAGGCCCTGGTGGTGTGCTTGGCTTTCACCTCATTTGGGAGGTACTGCGAGTCAAAACCGACCATGACAACACACAGCATCCATACGTACCTGGGGCAGCCTGGGGCAGTCGTGTCTCTCCGAGCCACCTCCCAGCACTTTGGGGGTTTCTCCAGTGCTTGGAGGAGGGGAAGGAGCCAGCTCATGTTCTTTGCTCCCAGTCACGTGGGTTAGACAGAGGTGATGGAAAAAGTGACCCATAAACACCCAAAAGAAACCCCTGAGCAACCTCATGGGGAGCAGCACCGCTGCCTTTGAGCATCTGTGGTGACAGTACTTGGCCCCAAGCCCTCCAAACATAAACCATGTGCCCTCTGAAACTTGCAGCATGCTGAGCTGCCCTCCCACCTGGCTGCAGTCATGACAAGATGAGGAGCAAGCACTGATAAGTTTGCCAGAGGGCAGAGAAGAACCGGCTCTCTGTGATGGATGTGAGCTCACACTGCCAATAGCAGCAGGTCCTTCAAAGGAAATTCAAGCCATGCCCAACAGCCCCTGCAGCCCCATGCCAGGGCATCCACCCCAGAGAGGCTGGTAGAGGCTGGTTCTGAATCTGTATTTTGTAGGATTTGTTGTGGGTTGTTTGTTTTTCTTGTTCTGTTTTGTTGGTTTGATTTGTTTTTTTTTTTTTTTTTGTCCAGAGAGGGAGCAGGAGATTGGGAAATGATTTGGGAAAAGGGTTTTTAAAAAAACTGTTTGAGTGCTTTCAAATATGGAGTGTCATGGCTGGAGAAGAGAAGGCTCTGGGGAGAGCTGAGAGTGGCCTGTCAGTATCTGAAGGGGCTGTAAGAAAGGAGGGGACAGGCTTTATAGCAGGGTCTGCTGTGATAACATGAGAAGTGGTTTCCAAAGATAAGAGGGGAGATTTAGACTGGATATAAGGAGGAAGTTTTTTTCAGTAAGGGTGGTGAGGCTCTGCACAGAGAGGCGGTGATGCCCCATCCCTGCAGTCAGCCAAGATCAGGCTGTTGGGACTTTGAAGCCCTGCAAATACCCCGAACCCAGCATAGCTCCACAGTGTGCACAGCGTTGGCCATCCCTGTGCTGTGTCTGATTTACATCAGCTCTGGAGAGCCAAACAGGAACTGCCCCACAGAGGTCTGCAGCCCTGAGCAGGGTCTGCAACATATCAGCCTGATGAGACACAAATGAGTGAATCTCCCAGGGCTTTCTTTCCATTAACCACTGCAGTTATTTTAGGAGCGCAGCACAACAGGGAGTGCCTTGGCAGGGGCCAATCTGATCCAGGAAGAAAATAAATACGTTTTTTTCCTACAAAAAAAAAAAAAAAGCCACCAAAAATGACCCAACACTGTAGCTTGATTGGAAAAAGGCTGGGTTGTGTTTTTCTGTTTTCTGTTTTCCTTTAGCTGAGCACCCGTCCGACTCTCTGGAGCATTTTAAGGTTTTCCAGAAAACGAAAAGCAGCCGCCAGAGCTAAAAGTGGCAAAGGCACCAAACGTTTCCAAAAGCCACAGCTGGAAATAGCTGAGTGCACGTTCCAGCCCCAAGAAGCACATTCCTCACCTGGCCCATCACCACCGGAGCTGTGTCATGGGAGGAACGGGGGAGGATTCTGCCCATCTCTGCGTCGAAGCGCTGATCAGGATCCTCATGAAGCTGTGGGCTGGCAGAACTTTGGGATGCTGGTTTGGGAGCAGAGCAGATGGGGCCCCTGCAGCAATGGGTTTGAAGCTGGGGTGCTTGGAGGAAGCAGTGGGGATCAGTCTCAGACCAAACCAAGAAGAACCTTTGGGTCTTTCCTGTCTGACCCCAAAGTCTGCTGCTTTCCCTGAGCTCTATTTGAAATGTGGCCATGATCACTGAGTCACAGAATCATCAAATCATTAAGGCTTGAAAAGACCTTCAAGATCATCCAGTCCAACCCATCCATCTACCACCAGCACTGCCACTAAACCATGCTCCTAAGTACCACATCTCCACATTTCTTGAACACTCCCAGGGATGAAGACGACGTTTGTCTGAAGACAAATCTTGTGGCAAAGCTTCAGCATTGTCTTAATCCCACCCAACGCCCAGGGAGCATCCACCAGATAGGAAACCACACTGGGAGGCTTTGTCAGTGTGTGATACCCCTGCATGTCCTACAGTGAGAACTGGATTTGACAGCTCTTACCTTTATACTGATACGTTTCCCAGAGAGCTGTGGCTGCACCATGCCTGGAGGAGCCCAAGGCCATGGTTGGGACCCTGGACTGCCTGACCTGATGGGGGACACCCAGCCCATGGCAGGGGTTGGAGCTCAATGTTCTTTAAGGTCCCTTCCAACCTAAGCCATTCCATGATTCTACGATCCTGGAGGCTGAGAGCCCATTTGTGCAGGCCAAGATGCAGGAGGAAGTGGACGGGGGCACCAGGGCATGCAGTCAGAGTGAAGAGGTGGAGATCTGCATGCTCTGAGCAAGGAGAGTGTGTCTGAATGAGGTTACTCCATTTCCAGCAAACATTAATCCCTCCAAAATGCTCCCCTGCAGAGCAGCCAGTGCCACTGAAGCCTATGTGGCTGCAGTGATGAACCAGCAGGTCTAAGATGAGACCCCTCTGAATCTTCAAGCAGTGGCCCTGAAGCTGCTCCTCAGCCTCATCACTGCATGGAAGGGAAAGAGGAGAGTAAAGAGATTGCCTCATGCAGTATCAGTCAGTAACCACCTCAAAGCCTCCGCGCATCCTGAAAAATACCTGCATGACCCAGAACATCATCCAGATTTACTGTGAACACACTGGTTTGACCATCAGCTGGTGGGAAGCATATGCAGAGTGATGGTGATGAGTGTTCCTGCGAAACAACATCCCCAACAAGCAGGCACCTGGCAGCAGATGAGTGCTGGTGCAGCAGAACTCACTACGCTCGCTGCCTGAAACAATTCCTGGGCTGTAATGAGGCTGCAGTAATTAGAGTGTCCATAATTCTCATTTAATTAATACTCTGCTAGTTCTTCAGGAACTACTACTTTATGGCTTAGCCATAAAAGTTGACATTCTGTTGAAATGTGATTTGTGAGGTCTCCCATTCTACTTCCTTCCATTCTATTTGTTGTAGGACGGATTAGCTGCATTAACTTATCAGACTTCTTACCTGTAACAACCTTTTTGTTCCTTGAAAAATAATCTAGTCAATTAATATCAATTACTTGTGTTCAAAAACAGATTAAATGAAATGTGTTGGGCAATATTTGCAAGAGCCACCCAGGATCCCCATCCCATGTCTGGTCCCTGCACAGGGTGCTGCTCAGGCTTTACAACTGTAGAATCATTAAGGTTGGAAAGACCACTGAGATCACATAGTCCAACCCCAACCCATCTCCACCATCCCCACTGACCACATCCCTCAGTGCCACATCTCGCCTCTTCTTGAACACCTCCAGGGATGGTGACTCCTACACCCCCTGTGCCAATACCTCATTACTCTGAGAATAAATTTTTCCAAATATCCAACCTAAACCTCCCCTGGCACAATTTAAGGCTAGATGGTGTCAAAAATGATTTTAAAAATTAGTACTGAAAAATAGAGTGAGGTTAGAAATTTTTGAGTCATGTCCTATGGAGGTGAGCTCTCCCCCCCAATGGACAGGGCAGAGACATCACCTTGTGCTCCATGTCATAACCCACAGCCCAACGCAGCCTCTCGGCAGTCCAATTTTTGGCACTCTGTTATTGTATTTTACCCAGAGCTGAACGGCTTCAGAGTTGGCCAAAGGGCAAAAGGAAGGAGATCTTCCCTTGGCTCGGTCTCGTGGGGACGTAGGCCTTCTGCACCTCCATCACATGTCATGGAAGACACCACCTATGTCCACCAGCAAAGTGAGGGGCAGACTCCTTGTTGTGCTGGGTTTGTCTGCAGTTCAACCCTCCTCAGACCAGGAAAACCATCAACACCCATCGGGTCAGCCATGAATTTGTCTGGCCAAGTCTTCACTACATCCTGTGGTAGAGACTCCTGTATCTTTGGAGACCTCTATTTTTTCCTGATGTCCAACCTGAAGGCCTGAAATTTGTTATACCTTGTGGCTGTTGCCGCTTATTTTGTCACCTGGTGCTACCAACAAGATTTCAGTTCCATCACTTTTGTAATTATCCTTCCCAAATCAGTGTTGCCTCCTTGCCCCTAGACTAGATCAGCTCTTCTCTATCTGTCCACATAGGTCCCGTGCCCCACATCTATGCTCATCTCAGTAGGAACCTCTCTGGCTTTCCACATCCTTCTTGGAGCTGGCAGGACAAAAAATCAGACACGCCAGTCCAAACACCTGGAGACAAGCACTGGAGCTGCATCAAAGAGCAGACAAGTGTTTGTTCTGCTTTGTCGATCAGCTTCACAGCGTGCCCATTTGCTGCAGAGCTGGGCCGGGTTTGTCTGAACGGTCACCACCGTGCCTGGTGCCATGTGCAGGAGGTTTCACCCACTTTTCTTTGTCTAGAAATGCTGCAAAGCATTAAGGAGAACAGAGCTGCTGCACCAATAGACTGACGCACAGCCTACGTGAAACTTTCCATTAGAAACACGTGCATGCTTCCAAAATAATTACCCAATTAGTTCAGGAAGGGACAAGAAATGACTTACACATGGTTCCCACATAAACGCTCCATCCCTGGTCCCCACCTGCTCCAGCCTGGCTCTTCCCCCTGTCCCACCTTCCTCTTCCTCTGCCAAAGGATGAAAGCTTGGGATTGAGGGAAGGGGGCTGGATGTTTGCAAGCTGGGGATCCCACTTGTCACCTCCAGCTTTCCCCATGCATAGCTCAGTGGTTGCTGGAGTGGGGCAGGGATGTTGGCGGTGAATCACCCTGTGAAGAAGATCCTCCCCATGCCATGGGGCTGCTCAGCTACAAAGAGAAGTGTACTTCACCCTTCCTTCAGCCTCCCCAGCGCCGCCAGGAGAGCTGAGAGTCGGCGTTGTTGGCCTTCCTCCCCCAGCAGCGGGGGATGTGTGAGCTGGACAGGCTGAGTAAAAATGACCTAATGCAGAAAAGAATCAGAGAATGAGCAATGAGAGAGAGGGTTATAACAATGCTTCCCGTATGAGTTAGCAGCACCCAGGGGACTCCCACAGCCGCTGGATTTCCTGTCCTGGCAGCAGCCCAGCCTGGCTTACCTTGCTTCCTTGACAGACAGCATCTGAGTCTGTTATTTTTACTTCAGAAGTGTGTTATTTTCTCTTTTATTTGCTCCCCAGAATTTCTGCAGGAGCAACACAACGAATGCCAGCCCTGGAGCTCAGCAGCATTTGTCTTCCCAGCCCCAAGGCAAGGACATACGCCTGGTGGGCATCACTGCTTGCTGCTCCTCTGGGCAGGACAAAATCCCACAAAGGACAGCACTGAGCCCCCCAGGGTCACAGCTGGTAAGGACACAACCACTTCAATGCATCCCTGCACGCCCCCCAACCCAGCAGAAGCAAAAATCCCAGGGCAAACCCAGACTGACTCCATTGCCATGCGGGCAATCAAAGACCAGGTGCCCCTACAGCAGATCCTCAGTCACCTTCCAGGGAGATCAGCTACCCAAGAAAGAGGAATTTGATGTGGTCTCCACCCACCTACACCACTTGCTGAGCACAGCTAAGTGGCTCGCACAGAAGGTCAGCTGTTTTGCCGGGGCAGGGGAATTCTCGTGTCTGCAGATTCAATATCTAGCTGCTGAGTTATGTTTAGTCTGTGGCTGTAAAGTAGCCTTGTTTCTATTCTGAGAATATTTCTCTAATCGGGGGTCCAAGGAATTATTCTGCTCAGTAGAAAGCTATGTTTATTTGGTTAAGTTCATGCTCCAGGATGGGCGCCTTGGAGAAGCCCAAGAAAGGCTGAGCAGCGCTGGAGCATCCTGGGACACAGCACACCTGTAAGGAAGGGAAGCGCTCCACTGATTCTGCACAAGAAAGAGAAGGGCTCCATTCTCCCAGCTGTGGGCAGCTCTGAAGTAGGGCTCATGTGCAACCTGGCACTGCTTAGCACAAAGCATTCCTCATTCCCAGGTGCTGGGCTGCTCCTTTGGTGCTGCTGGGCAGACACACAGCTTGCTGCTTTCTCCCAGTAAGCCTCCATCCGCCACACACTCATCAGCCTACAGTATTTTCAGTTTCTATCTTCAGAACTTCATTCATGGATCACAGGTGACCCCAACACCCTTCTCTGGAGGCCTCAGCTGATGAGGCACTGGGCGGGGTGTTTGAAGGGTGAGGATACATCACCTACAACAGGTAAACCTGATTTCAGTTCACCCCAGCCTCCTCATCCCTAACGGTGTGGGGAAAACATAGTGATAAACCAATGATTTCATGACATTTTCATCAGCCATCATCACCTCTTTCACCCATGCAGTCAGCACACGTTTTTGAACCCAACAAGATGATTGCTCCCATTTTCCCATTGAAATCATTTCCCCATGGCCCTTTGCCTCGTTGCTGTCTTTGTCCCAGTGAGCTCCACCCCACCAAGGTGCCGAGGGCAGATTTCCCCCTATTTGTACACCACAAACACAGCTGAGTTGTGACTACCAGCAACTGAGCAACCACAGGTTTATCTCCAAGATAAATCCCTGCTATCTGTTGAGATAAGGCCTGCTACAGCATCCCCTCATTTGGGGAGGGAGCAGCTTCCCCATTGGGAATTTGCCTACAGCAGCAATGTCCACAGAACCCACAGTTGGTGGTGTGTTGGGCACTGGCAATAGGATTTTCCTCCCCATGGCCATCCCCAACAAGGAGACCTCCATAACAGCCCCATCCATGAGCTGACGTCCCCCATTGCATCCCCACCAGCTGCTCCAGGTTTCTCACATCCCTCATTACCAGGGCATGAAGCCTTGGGGCGATGGCACAACAAGGACAAAGCTGAAGCTGCAGTGTCACCATAGGGTCTTCTGAGATGCATCCTTCCACCACGGGCAAACACAGGGCATTGCCATTTCCAGGAGAACACACACCTGATATCTCCACCTCTTACCCCAGCCCAGCTTCTCCCAGAGATCAGTGCATCTCTGAAGCATGTGGGGACAGTGTTTGCAGAGTGACTCACGCCAACCTGACGTGCTGGTAATAAATTCTATTACAGCAATAACCAAACTTCTACTGCTATTGCAGGGCTATTTCTGTCTTCACCAGGGAGTGCTCCCAGGTGTTCACATCTCCGTCTTTTGCACGCTGTCACCTCTGTCCTCGCTGTGACTGCCTGAGGCAGCTGGGAGTTGATGATGTGAACCTTGGCACCTGGCCCCTGCCCCACGTGTCCCAGTGCTGCCCCAGCCCTCGCCGCCCAGCCTGAGGGATGGGCTCCCATCCAGCACTCAACCTATGGGGATGTGACACTGGGTGCTCCTGGGCATCACCCAGCCACAGGAAGGGACGTGCATGGCACATGGCTTCCTTGGCAGCAAGAAGGCACTTTAAGGTTCCACAAAATGCCTCACAGAGACCCATGAAGCCCAGAAGGAAGAAGAGGATATGAAGGCTTTTGGGATGGGGAGGAAGAGAAGGTCCCGTTTGGAGGTACCTTTGCCCTACAGGAGATATGGGTACAGGGTGGTTCCTGGGACTATGGACGCATCCTGGGCCACGTGCTGGGGCTTAAAGCAGCCAGGACAAGCTGCCTGGGCAGCAGGGATCAGGGGGCACCCTTACATCAGAAGGGGCTGGCAGTGCTCACGAGGACACTGTGCTGAGCCATCAGGCACCAGCAGCTCCAGCAACGGTGGCCAGGGAAGGGACTATACCTGCCATGGGGAGCTGTGCCCGTGGGTTAGGGGGCAGCCACACCATCCCTATCCCACTGCCAGCAGCCCCCACACCACACAGATGGATGGCTCTGTGAGCCACCCAACAGCACTGCATGGCCCTGTGATGCCACAGGCATACTGAACCACCCAACCCTGACTGCAAGCAGCCCCAGGGATGGGCATGAAACATCTCAACCACTGAACGCACAGGAACCAGCCCCTACAGAGCATTTTCCCTGCAGATCCCAGCTGTGCCCAGTCAAGCAGTGCAGCCAGGACGTGACACAGCAACACTGGGCTTTTTCCTGCTCCTTTTGATGTGTCCCATGGGGACTCACTGGTACACGAGGTCAGCCACATCTCTGGGCACTTCCTCATTCACAGGCCCGTGCCCCGCTGGGTACACACAGCAAACGCTGTCCCTGGGAACAGCCTCATTTTGGGCAAAACTCTCTGTGTTTCTGGCCTGAGCCTTTAACCCAGGAGCATCTGGCAGCTGCTGCAGCATGCAAGACAGCTCAGCATTTTGTCGGACCAGGTTTTCCCATCTTTAGTCATGTTTACGCTCCTCCAGCTCCACCAGCACGGAGAAACATACCATGAAGAAAAGGCTACAAGAAATTACATTTTCCTTTTATTTACCTATGACCATGACAATGTATTTTTGCTAGCTGCAGAGATGCTTCGCACTGTAAACTGGGCGCCCGGACGCATGCAGTCCATCCGGCTCCGCCGCGTTCAGCAACAGCCCCGCGTCTCCAAACGCAGTGCTGTGATCCAGAGTAGGGAGAGCACCGATTCCCAGAGCTGCTTATCTCCATCAGCAAGCCCTCCGTCGTCAGGGCAGGATATGTACACCCAGGCTCCCCCAGCGCTGCTAGGGAACGCGTTATCAGTTTGTTGGTTTTTTTTTTTTCCTTTTCTTTGTCAGATAAAACCTGCAAACTTAGAAAATGTTGCACGCACTCGTAAAAGAGAAGGCATCCACTCCACGGGAGAACTCCGCCGCGACACGCACAACTATTGCACTTGTAAATTGGGAATGAGGGTTTCCTATAATACAGCGATGCGTCCAGTGAGAGGAGGTCAATAAATAAACCAGGAATGAGGGGAGCGAGAAGCTCCTGCGGGATGGCTGCCTTGGGGCAGAGATGCGCAGCAGTACCGCGGGGCTGGGTCGGGTCAGGAGTCCTTTGTCCAGAGATGAAGCCCACATCGGTGCTGCCTGGGGAAAAGCAGAGCCCTGCGTAAAAGCCTTCCTCCTCCATGCTGGGTCGGGATCAAGCGTCGCCATCCAGCCACGCTTGCAGCTCAGGTTCACAGTAGTCATGCGGGAGCTCCCCTTCTGGCTGACATCCGCCCCACGGCGTCGTACCAGCGATGGCAGGACGGGGCGATGGAGCAGTACCAGCCTGCTTAGCACCGGTGCCCCCACAGCCCCACACCTGGGGGGCATGGCCGGCTGCAGCGAGGTCCCCACCGCAGGTTCCATGTAAACACGCAGCTCCCAGTCTGCCCCGTTGCCCTACAGCGGGGAGCTGGCTTTCTTCTGGTGGACGATGTCCAAGTACAAGTCAGAGCGGAGGAAGCGGGGGTACGAGTCCTTCTCCATCAGCCCATAAATCCTCTTCTGCGCGAGGTCGAAGCAGCCGCGGGTGATGTTCTGCAGGTTCTCCTTGGTGTGCTCCCGTGTGTAGGAATCCAGGTTCACCTGTGGGCAGAGAGAGCAGTGAGCGGCCCCACGGGCCCCAGGGCACAGAGCTGGCTCCGAGCGGGAGCCGGCCTCACCTCCTTGCAGGACTGGATGGCGATGTACTCCGCAAAGATCTTCTTGGCCTTGGAGACCATCTTGGACTGGGATTTGATCTTTTTGTACTCCTCGCATGCCAGCCAGAACTCCAGGTTCTCCTCACTGAACTCGGTGCGCAGGAAGGCCCTGAAGGCTGCGAGCCCATCTGTGGGGACAGACACAGCTCTACTCCTGGGCAGACACACACCTCTATCAAACCCCAAATCCCTGCCATCTCACTCCCTAAAAATCCCCTATGAACAGCAGCAGTGCAGGTGGTGATGCCTGGCCTGGCAGCACGAACATGAACCACGTGTGTGCTCAGTGCCCACTTCTCAGCCATCTGGGCTCTCAAGGGGGATCTCAGCATGGATTGGGAGCTTGGGATGGAGATGGGATCCCCACAGGGACATGTAGACAAGGAAGGGAGCGCTGCAAAGCTGCTTCTGCCCCACAGACACAAGGCAGGCAGGGTATCCTGCCTTTCCCTCCCCAGTGGAGCTCCCACAGTCCTGAGCTCTCCCTGGCTCCTGCAATAATGTTCCCCCCTGAGTCTCCCCCCCAGCTTGGCAGAGGAAAAATGAGTGCAAGGAAAGTATCATAGAATCATATAATGGCCTGGGTTGAAAAGGACCTCAAAGATCATCCAGTTCCAACCCCCTGCCACAAGCAGGGTTACCAACCACCAGATCAGGCCACCCAGAGCCTGGGATGCTCCATTCCATCTCCATTCTCCCCAAGACACCAGAGCTGAGGAAATCACAGCGCTCCCCATGCACACACCCGGACATTCCTCAGTGGCAAAGGCAAAACAGAGGGGCAAACACTCACATTTGTGCAACAGCAGCTTCTCCAGGGACTCCCCCCACTTGAGAGCTTCCTCAGGTGCAGGCCTGCAGGATGAGGGCATTTGTTAGCAGAGTGAAGCTGCAAAAGCCACAGCTGCTGCCTGCCACCACACAGCTGCCCTGGAGGAAGAACGCTTCCAGCAGCAGCAGCATCACTGTGCACCCTGCAGTGGCTGCAGCACCACCGGCACCTGCAGTGCTGAGCTGGCTGTGCTGGAATGAATGCTCTGCATTTAGGGTGGCAGGAAGAAAACATGAGGTAAGGGAGGGCCGTGCGTGCTGCAGCCTCTGAGCCAGCACTGGAAAAATCCCAGGCAGTGCCCAGGGCTGTGGGATTTCGGGTGCCCCAATGAAGCCACAGGCTGGGCAGTGCTCATCCCAGCTGCTGGAGCACCTCCAGGGCTGAGCAGTTTCCCAAAGCATCCTCTGTCCAGCTGAAGGTGTCATGTTGAAGCACTGGGGGAAGGCAGGGAAATTTCCAGTCCCGAGTGCCACCGGCACGGGGCAGGGAGCTCCCTGCAGCCCAGGGCACCATTCAGACAAAAAAAGTATTTAACACAGCTCAGGCACCGTGAGCTTCTGCCCACAACCTCCCCAGCTGGGTGACCCAGCATCCCCGGAGGTGGCACCAAGCCTGGACAGAGCTCGTCCCCAAACGCCGTGCCCCCAGAGCCCCACACCGTCCACCCGCAGCACCTACTTGAGCGACTTGAGCACTTTGTCCAGCTTGCCAGAGGGGTTGGCTCCCGGAGACTCGTTCCTCCGCCGGAAAATCCCCAGCCGGTTCTTCATATCCTTGGCTCTGGAGGAGAAGATCAAAATTTAGGGGCAGGCAGGGAGGGGAGCAGCTCCCAGAGGTGCGCGGTGCCACGGGGAGCCCTGTCCCGCTCATCGCCCATCACCTACTCCTTCATGGTGTGCCGGCGCTGCAGGCTGCCGTTGTGCGGCCGCTGCACGCCCAGCAACATTTCGGCGTGAAACTCCAACGGCTGCGGTTTGGAGAGGTCACGAAAAAAGGGCATCGTTTGTCGGGGCAGCTCCAGCACAGCCGGCACGCCCGGCCCGGCGCTGCGCTCTGCGGCTCCGCACCAGGACGGCGCGGAAGTGGGAGGGCCAAACGGAGCTGCGTGGCGTGGATGAGGTGTGGGTGAGGAGGGCTGTGTGTCAGCCCAGCGCTGCTCGGGACGGCTCCGCCGTTGCTGGGGAAACTCGAGGAAAGGTGGAAAAAAGCATGGGAGAGGGCGGGGAGATGGGGCCTTTCAAGGGACTGCGGGGAAAGTCATCGCGGCGGGGATTTACGAGCGCTATTTATAGGGCGTTGGGGAATGCGGCGGTGCGGGGCTGCGTCCCCTGTGCGGGGCCGGCAGCACGGCTGGGAGCGGCAGGGGTGGCAGCATCAGATGTCAGTTTGGAGTGGGCACGGCCGTGAGGACATCGCGGCGGGATGGTTGGGACGCACTGGGTAACTCACAGCCACGGCACCGCACGGTGCCAACCCCCACGCGTCCCCACGCTGCCGTCCCTGTACGGACAGACAGATGTGCGTCCGCGCACGGCGCTCCCGCTGCCCCGGGAAGCTGCCGTCGGAACGCAGCACCGCTGCTCAAACGAGCGGCGGCCACGGGCACCGGCGTTGCCCCAGTCCTGCCCGGCTCTCGGCGGGCAGCGGGAGGTGACAGAGAGAGCGCGGGATGGGCGATGCTGACCCCTCGTGGCACAGCTCCCGAGTGCACTGAGGATGATGGATGGTTGGGGACGCGGGGTGGCACGGCCACCTCCCGCAGGTCCCACGTCGCAGGGTGCTCGGAGGAGCTGCCGCTGCGTGTGGCTGCGGCCGGGGCTGGTTGGGAACGCGACGGACACGGAGGGGTTCGCGGTGTCCCCAGTTGTCCCCAGCTGCTGCCAGGCACCAGCACAGCACAGACACCGGACCGACAGATCTAAACGAGGAGCTCCAAACCCTGCCTGCATCCCATCGGCAAGGCTCTAGCCGTCCCACACAGCTCCCAGCAACAATTTCAGCACTGTTCTCACTTTAGCAACATAGCCACCGCAGCTGGGAGCCTGGCGAGGTGTGAAAAGCACTGAAAAGTCCCTGTGTTTGTGTGTCTGTATGTCCATGTGTCCATCCGTCTGTGTGAGGGAGCAGCGCCTGTGGGCTGCACTTTGTGCACCCTCTGCACCCACAGCTCTGCAGCACCAGGTTTCCCACAGCAGGAAGCAAAGCCCCAGAGGAGTCCCCAAGCTTAAAACCTGTGGAATGCTGTACTCTCAGCGCTCCTCGTGCAGATGCTCGTGAATAAACAGCAAGCAGCACACAGCCTGGCTGCTCCCGCTGCAGAGTGCACACAGCCCCTAGTAAGGTGCTGCCACAAAAATCCACAGTGCACTGCTGGGTTCAACCTGGATTCACCTCCATCAGCCGTCTGCAAGGCCTCGTCCAGCCCCGTCTCCCCATGCCACCTCCAAACCATCCCCTGCAGCGCGCATCGCCGTCCCCACAGGAGCGCTGCCCTACCTTTCCAGGCACTTCTCAGAAAAATCCACCATGGTGAGGTGCATCAGGAGCAGCTGGCAGTGCCGAACCGCGGCCACTCTCCCCATAAATACCCCACAGGCCACCTGGCAGCCATCCCTGCAGCCAATCGCCGCCCGCTGCGACGCACCGCGCTCCCACAGCCATCCCAAGGTGAGCGGCACAAACCCTCCCCACAGCCGCTCCCGCACCCTACAGATCCCCCCCCCCCCGCCGCCCCAATTCCCCCGGCTCACGTGGGGGATGTCCCCGCTGCAGATGGCGAGGAATTGATTTTCATTTCGAGTGTTTGGAGAATGAAAGAAGCTATAAATAGGCGGCTGCGGCACAGCGCGCAGGGCAACAGTGCCGCTCACAGGCAGGCTGCACGCGGGGAGCTGCCATGGAGAGGCACACGCAGCAGCGCCGCAGCCACGTGCAGCACTCATCTGCTCCCACTCACGTGTGAGGGGCAATGCCAGGGCACAGCAATCCTGCCTTGCAAAACCCTGTGGCCCCACTGACCTGCAGCTGAGCTGCCCCGTCCTTGCCCGGACCAGCTGCAGGGCATCCCAAACCCTTAGTGCAGTGTAGGGGCTGCAGCATCCCACCCATCACATCACAGTGAATGCTCCCAGCCACGCTGAGCAACATCACCAGCACTCGTCCCGCCCACCTCCCAACCTCCAGAAACTCTGGGTGAATGGGGCACGGTACCCCATGGGCTCAGCCCCGCTGTTTTGCCCATGGCACTATCGAACCACAGTGTGCCACTTACAGGCTCCTGCTCCTCTTCTTGCGGGAGGTCTCATCCCCTTCATCACAGCTGCATTCGGGGTCGCCTCCACTCAGCTGGGGGGAAGAGAAAAGCGGTGTTTGCATCACAGTGCCATGCATGCCCTCACACCACCACGCAGCTCTGCCAGCAACTCCTGAGGTCCCCGTGCAGCAGCTCCTTCCCCAAAACATCCCTCTGCAGCAGAGCAGGGGCTGAAACCCTGACCCCCTCCCCTGCCCATGTCCTGGGGACATCCCACAACTGGTGGCCTGGGGACCCCTTGGCTTCAAGGTGCTGACAGCAGAGCCTCCTCCAGGGACGCTCACATCCTCCTTCCCAGTGTTCCCATCTCTGCTGTCGTGAGTGGGCACGGGGCTGGGGCACCCAAAATACTCTGGGGATCTCCCAGCAGTCCCCAGGCAGGAAAAATCACAGCAGAACTGAACCGTAACATGGCAGCTTCCTATCCTCAACCTCCACACAGAGGTGACCTTGGCAGCCATGGGGACCTCAGAGATGCTACAAGGTCAGGGTGTCACCAGCACAGCCTCTGAGCCACGAAGGCCAATGGCCAGGCATTGGGCTACCTTTGCTTGGAGGCTTTGCTACCTCTCTGAGCACAGCTGAAAGGGGACTCACAGCCAACCCCACAGCCAGCCCCACAGCCAGCCCAGCCCCACACTGCTTCCTTGGGGCGCTTTCCAGGATTGCCAATCCGTGGCAGTGCCGTGGGAACCCACTGCATGGCCCAGCAGCCCCGGGCTCAAGGCTTCTGACACTTCCTTCCATTCTGCGCCCGGGTTTCCGGAGTTTATCAGCCCCAAACAATGCAGCCCCTGCAAAATGCCTTCCCCCCACAGATAGGGCCGGCTGGGGCGACGCGCAGCCGGGCCACGCTTCCTGCCATTGTCTGGGGAGGCTCCGCTGAGCTTGGGGACAAAAAGCAACCATTGCCGAGTCCCAGCACTCCTGGCTGTAAAACAACAACCTGCCCAGATTGAGAGCAGTGGGAGGCACAGGGAACCGTGGGCACAATGGGATGATCCCATAAATAATCCTGCTCGGTGGACAAGGCCACTGGGTGCTGTAGTACTGCAGGCAGTGCTGGGCCTGGGGGGATGCAGAGGGGAACTGTACATCAGTGCCGGATCTGGAAAGCATGGAGGGTTCCACTGGGCTCCTCCAAAGGCACAGAGCTCTAAAAGTCCCTCCCAAGTGTAGGCTGTGACACAAAGCCCCGTGTGCATGGTGGCTGAAGCAGGGAGAGTTGGCATGGGAGGAGCAGGCAGGGGACCAGGGGGTCCAAGAGCAAATTGTGCTCCAAGAAATGGCAACCAAGGTGGCTTTTGATGTATCAGGAGAATGGCATAGGGAGGGTTAATCCCATCATGGCTTTAACCTATGGTGCTGTCATGCTTGGCGGCACACAGAGCTCTGCAACAGCATCCCCTGCCAAGAGGTGGAGCAGCATGCAATGCAGTCCCAAGCACGGCAAGGTGCTCTCAAGCAGTGTGATGTGGCCCTGAGCCAAGCAGCATGGTTACGAGCTATGCAACAAGGCCGCAGGCTCTGCAACATTGTGCTGAGCCATACAACATGGTCCAACGCTGTGCAATGTGATCTCAGCCTATGCAACAAGCTCCTGAGCCATGCAGCAAGTTCCCAAACCACGCAGTGTGGTCTTAAGCCACACAGTGCAGTCCCAAGCAGTGCAAACTGTGCCATGCAGCCCTGAGCCAAACAGAGCCCTGCCCTGCAAGGTCAGGCAGAGCTGGCTGCTGGGAAGGCACAAGGGCAGTTCCACAGCAGGAATGGGGCAGCAGCACATCTCACACACCATCACTGCAATGGCAGTTCAACTCCTATAAATACTTGCGATGCCAAAGCATGGCCAGTTCCATGCAGAGCTGCATGCTCCTGTATGTGCCAGAACTGCTCTCCAGTGTCTGATGCACCACAGTTCCTCCTCAGCCTATTCAGGATGGGGTCTGCAAGGACCAAAGCCCTCTAGGAGGCCAAGCAGTGCACTCAGCTGCCGGTGTCCCTGAGCAAAGCAGAGATGCACAGTCAGGGGAGGCTCCCTGGAGCCCAGCTCCTCCCTGTCCCTGCCACTGTGAGCTGCAGTTTGCACATCCAAACATCTCTTCCTCTGTGCATCTCAGCAGACAGCAGCTCTGCAACCCATGGGATCTGCTGACACCATGGAAGATGCTACCCCAGCACCTGGTGGCATCCCCAGGGTGCTGTGTCCCCTGGAGCTGTAGATGGGACACCCATAGAATCATAGAATGGCTTGGATGGAAAGGACCTTTAAGATCATCAATTTCCAACCCACCTGCTATAGGAAGGGACAATTCCCTTTAGACCAGGTTGCTCACAGCCCCATCCAGCCTGGCCTTGAATTCCTCCAGGATAGGAGCATTCACAACCTCTCTGGGCAATCTGTTCCAGTCCCTCACCACCCTCACAGTAAAAATTTCTTCCTAACATCTAGTCTAAGTCTACCCTCTTCCAGTTTTAAGCCATTTCCCCTCATCCTGTTGCTACCTGCCGTTATGCTCCTTGCCTGTCAGACGCCAGCTGAGCCACGGAGTCATGGAGAGCAGAGCCACACACAGGGAGATCCCCACGCTGGAGACATCACCCATCCCAGGGCCAAGCTGCAGAGCCAACACCAACCCACATACCTTCCTGTGCCCCGAGAAGAGCAGGCTGAGCTGGTGGATGGAGCCTCCATTCTTGGTGAGCTCCTTCTTGAGAGTCCTGGGGGAAGGCAGAGCCCAGTGCCCCGTGCTGCCCTGGCTATCTGAGCAGTTGAGCGTGGTGTCGGAGGTGAAACAGTGCCCCTTGGCCTCCTGCAGCAGGCTGCCCTCGCTGTGTGTGCGGCGCCGCAGGGAGCTCTGCACGCTCAGTGTGTACGCAGGCTGGCAGCCTGATGTCTCAATCATGCTGCTGCGCTTTGCCTCGCTCTGCTCCAGGTAGTTCTCGTCGCTGTCATCCTCTTCATCCTCATCGTCCTCTTCTTCGTCATCCTCATCTTCATCCTCCTCATCCTCACCATCCGCGGTGCCACCAGCTGTGCCCACCATGCTGAAGGAGCTGTCGAGGCGCAGCTCGGGGATGACGAAGGCCGGCACAGAGCTGGGCTGCTCTTCACTTTTCTCAGCGGCCGCTGGCTGCTTTTTGGCCAGGAGAGGCCCCTGGGCAGCTGCTGGAGCCTTGGATGGAGCCGGCACCTCTGTGGCCGGAGGAGCATCGCCTGCAGCCGCCCTCCTGTCCTCCAAGTGCATCTGCCCAGGATTCTCGGCGTCCGTCTCCTGCATCTGCCCCAGGAGAAGATAAAGGAGGATGAAGGCAGGAGCACCCAAGTCTCTGAGTGGCAGCCCTCCCGTACAGCCTCTCCACTCCTAACACCCAGCACAAGGCAGGGGTGTTCCTACAGCACTGACTGGACTCCAGCAGTTGGGACAGCACTGCCCCCCACGGTCCCACAGCCCCCAGTCCCAGTCCTGGTTCCCAGAGCACCATGTCCCCCACTATAGCTATGGGGTGGCAGCAGGATGGGGCCACCTTCCTGCAGCACTGTAGATGAGTGGGTTTGGAGAAAATAGTGGGCAATAGGGGCGGTGGCTCCAGCACAGAGGCAGAGCTGCAAACATCCTTACCGTGACAGATCCCTTGTCCTGCTGAGAGTCAGCCCTTGGGTGGCTGCAGCAGAGGATGGGAAAACCCAAAATGCAGCTCCAGCACCTTCTGCCCTGCGTTCTTAAGGGCAGGAGGGAAGTGCCAGGCTCTGCACATCATCCAATTGTCCAAGGCTGAGCAGCTCAGCCCCCCTGGCCCACAGCCACTGCTGCGGGGCTCCCCGCAACCACACACAGCGCTCCTGCTAAACCACAGCCACTCCTATCCACCCTGCTCGGGTTTTTATGCTTTCGAGGCTGCCTTCTGCCAGTGAGTGTTGCCCTTTCCAAGGGAAAAGCCTGGGATAGTCCAAGGGGAAAAACTCGCCTGGATTTTTCATGAGCTGGGGGAACTTGTCATGAGAGCAGCTGTATCCCCATTTAAGCCAAGCATTTTCAAGAGCCTAAAGAAAAGCAGAAAGCTGGACTTAACAAAGCCTCTATTCCTGCATAATGCAGACTTGATTCAAAAATGAGATGGGAATTAACCATCACATCCCCCTGGGAAGGGACATTCACATCCCATGGCTGCCAATGCTTTGTGCTTTCTGTCATCCCAAAAGGTCCCCTCTTACATCTACGACCATGGAGAGGACCAGGTTCTGTCCCCTTGCAGCCTGCCCCGCAGCAGCCAGTGACTCAGCATTATCTGAACTGTCCCAGAACAGTTGGATTTGGTGGGAGGAACAAAGTGAACCCCATCCTTCAGGCTGTTTCACTCCCCACAGTTATTTCTTGCAAAAGGGAATGTTTCCAGACATGCTGTGTGTGGATGCTGTTTGCACTGAGTGTTCTGCTGATGCTGTTTATGTCTTATTTGTATTGCAATCACTGTCATCATTATTTCATGAAATAATTAGAGGAAAAACCCATGCAGCCCTCAGTCCAACTGCAAAGCCTTCCCCATCCCTGACAGCTCCCTTCTGCTGAACGTTGCTGGGTGCCCACATCAGATAAGGCTCTAGAAGGAAATGAACAGGCTCCTTTAAAATGAGAGAGATTTGGGGATGAAATTAAATTCCTGCACTAATTCAGAGAATCTGCTGCTGTTCAGTGGCACGGAGATGTGAGCAGGAGGCTCACCACTGAGCAAGGTTTCAATCTTGGGTTGGAAGTGCTGCTGGGGCTGTGAAATGCTGTCATTGCAAAAAGGGCCATGGCTGAGCTCCTGGTGGTGGGATAAGACAGCAAAGGAGCAGGGCAGGAGCACAGTCATGGTCGGTCAATGAGCCCAACCAAGGCTGGAAGGACTGAGGACTTCATCAGCACAAAGCCAAGGGGCACCATGCTGGGCAAAGCCCATGTGGGGCAGAGAGACAAGGCTGTGGCCAAGTTTCCTTCTCACCATCACCATGGCCAAGGGGCTACAGGAGGAGACAGCAAACAGAGGCAGGGCTGATGCTGTCTCAGCAGGAAGGTGAAGGGGACACATGTCCTTCCAGCTCGAGGACACCACCAAAACACCCCAAGATCTCCCCAGTAAGGGTTCCTCTCCCTTGGCCAGTGTCAGTGGCTTTGGAGCTAGCAGCTGACATCTGATCCACCCACCCTCAAGATCTGCTTGCCCACCCTCAACAGCTTGGCTTCACTGCCCTCAACATCTCATCACCTTGCTATCAACATCAGGGTCTGGGTCAACATCTGGCTCTTTCATCCTCAACTTCTGGCTCTCCCTGACCTAAGCAGAGTTGCTGAGGAGCTTTCCTGCCTCCTCCCAGAGGACCTCACACATCACTCTTTCAGTTTCTGTTCAGACTACATTGCCAAAGCTGCATGTCCCAAGAAGTGGAACAGAAAGTAGAGGAAAGAGCTGTCTCCAAGCCCCAGCACAGCTTTCTGGGATTGTTTTAGGGAACAGTGATGCTCACTCTTAGATCAACAGAGTCCCTAATGCTTTCCCCATTGAAGAACCCTCAACACACCTCAAAAATGCCAGACTTTGCCCTGCCTACTCCAGCATCTTCAACCCCACACCTGTAACCACTGCCTGGACTCCCTCTGCCTTTGAGCAACCTATCATTCACTGAGACAAAGGTTTTGGACAAAGGTCCCTCCATAAGCAAGAGGGAGGACTATGGCAAACCTCTGCTCTTTGGTCCGTAATTTGGTGAAGTTTTGTTCTGGTTGCTGCTGCACTGTTACCAGCAGAGCACATTTCAACCAGCAGATGTATTTTAAGCACAGCCTCAACTTCTCCAGCACTGCTGCAAACAGCATGCCCTTTGTGGTGGCCCACAGCTGGGAATACACCAGCCATGGCAACAGTACAGCTGTGGGATGAAGCCTTCCTCTTATGTCACTGGTTCTCACACGAAGCCTACTCTTGTTCGGAGGTGCCCCCAGCCCACTCATCCTAAAAAGGGCTTAACCCCATGGCAATGAGTCCATGTCCCCATCCAGGGAGATTCTGAGGAGGACACAGCATGTTCCCTGAGCAGCAGAACATCCCTCCCTTGGGGCAGATGGAATGAGAGTGAAGCACCTCCACGGAACAGTACAATGGCTTGGGTTGGAAAGGACCTTCAGGGTCATCCAGTTTCAACCCCATGCCTTAGGGCCCCCCTGCTGTGAGCCATCACACAGGGAAACACCAAAGTTTCCAAAATATGTTCTTCCCAAAGTGGTAGAAAAAAACCCCACGCTTTCAGGGGTTTTTAGCACAGGATGAACTGTGCCCAGATCTCATTAGACACTTTTAACTGTTGTGCCCCCCATAATGCTCCCAAAACCATTGATGCTGAATGTCTCAAAATGCAGTAAGTGACCATAACAGATGGACTTCATACAGCTGTGGGAAGCAGCACCCTACACACAGCACGGGGCCGAGAGGAACAAAAGGAAGCCAGAAACTTAAAGCAGAACTACTGAAACTCAAGAAAAATTTCATGGGTCATTTTGAAAGTGCTCCTGAGCATCCCCTCATTGCAGCACCACTCTTGGCCCCATCACCAGGCCCTGCACACAGCAGGGTGTTCTACCCATCCCCTGCTTCATTACTGCGCCAATGAATAATTGATACAGAGCAATTACTGTAACAGCAAAAGCAAGCAGGGATGTATAATCTCAAGCAGCAGGACTCATGCTGTGGCAAAGCAGCGAGCGTAGATGGATGGCTCCAGTGAGACCTATGGGGGTGTGAGTGCTCACGCTGGCCAAAAACTGCTGAGAACACCTGGGAGCCTTGCAAGGAGGAGCTGTGCTCCGTGGGAGGAAACGACCCCACAGCAGCAGCAGCGGCGCTAATCCCATTACTGCCATCACCAATTGATGGCTCTGGAAATGGGACCTGACCGGGCATCGCCCAGCGCTGTCGCTGTGTGTGGGATGGAGCCCAGCTGGGAAGTTCTTGCACTCCACGTTTCGGAATCAGATGGCTGAAGGTGTCAGCAAACAGCGTGGGACAAAACCTCCCTGTGCCACATGCTTTGGTTCATGTAGGCTTGCCACCGACGCAGCACCGAGCCCAACAGCCCTGGCCATCCTGGCCCCCAACCCATCCCTCCCTCCCCACAAGCACACACTGCTTTCGGTAGCAAGGGCTGAATACGTTCTCTCTCTGCCCAGCACCAGAACACAGAGGGTTTCCAAAATCCCTGAAGCAGAAAGTGTGCATGTGGGCACACTGCGCTGCCGCCAGCCGACGTGGAGCTGGTGGTACAGCCCTGATCTGCAAGAGAATCTCTCAGAAAGTCCCTAATGCTGCAAACATCCCCTGGTCCCTCATGCTGCTCATTACCAGCCTTCCCAGTGCATCCCAAAGCCAGATGTAGTCATGGGACCCCCAGGAGACAGCGAGGCTCAGCCCAGCCCAGCCCAGGGGAGCAGAGCAGACGCATTTGATTTAAAGGACACTGGCGCTGCCTACAGCATGGCACAGACCTGCCTAGAAGAAGGCACAGCCTGTGGGCTGCAGATGTTGCAAGCAAAACGTACCAGATGTGGGCTCAGTTGCATCCCAGCCAGAGCAGCATCTCCCTCCAGCTCCAGCCCCGACGTGTGCCTGCAGCTCAGCGCGGCGGATGCTGGTGCAGCGCTTGGCTCTGCCTCCACCGTTATTAATGTCTGTCAGGCAGTGGCTGCCGCCGCCCCAGCCTCTCCCAGACACCACTCCCTTGTGCCCCGCGTGCTATTTGCAGCTCTGTGAGCCATCCCTGGAGGCTTGGTTACCTGCTGATCCCAGCAGATGTCCGCTCTGCCTGGAGGGAGAGCCGTGCATCACCCTGAAACCTACTTCACAGCTCCCCTTCTCCTGTCCTCCTCTGCCCCTGGGCAATGCTGAGCCTCAGACCAATTTTGGTGCTGCTTAATGAAACTCCGCTTCAGGTGGGCAGCTTTTTTCTTTCCAAACTACTTTCTAAGGGGAAGGGGCAGGTATGAAGCAGGAGATGCTTTGCAGTGCAGTGTGCCATGGGTTACCTGCACTGCAGCACCACACGCTGATGGCTCTCCACCCCTGTGAGTTCAGGGGTGTCACCGCCCCAGGGGTCTCCATGCCTGTGTGCCCGGCTGCTCCCCTAGCTCAGGATTTGGAGATATGGCTCTGGTGTGCCCAAACAAAGCACCAGCCGTGGTCTGCAGCCTCCCTGATTGGGAACCCAGGGCTGGAAGGCAGTGAGATGACGTCTGGGTCATAAATATCCCTGACAGTAAGAAAGCAAAGGGATGGGAAAGGGGAAAGAAGAAACACATCCATCATTGGCATCAGAGCAGCAGGTATCAGAAAGGGGCACAATCAGGACATGGATTTGATCAGGCTCTGTCGCATCCAACTTTCAGTCCTGTCCTCACCCTGAGCAAAACCCTGACTCTTTCCCTTATCCATATGATCCCCGTGGTCACAGTTTGCACAGGGAGCTCCCCATCACTGCTGCCAACCCCAAACCCAGCATGTCCCCAGGAGAGCCCCACAGCCCAGTGAGGATGGTGTGAGGGTGTACTGGCATCCAGATAAAGGTGTCCCCAGGAGAGCAGCTCAGTGGCCACGCAGAGACATCAGCTCAGCTCAGCTGAGCCCCCAGTGTGCCACAATGTGTCCCCGCACCCCTGGGGCTCAGCCCTCAGCATCCTTCCTCTCTCGGGGCAGCAGGCTGAGGGTGTGTTGTGTGGTGCTGGCTGGAATCTCTCCCTGCTCTTATCAGCAGGGGCAGAGCACGGACTGTCTGGCAGCAGGATGGACTCAGCCACTGCAGCTGTCGAGAAGGACTCATCCCAATGTCACTCACACTCACATGCACTGGAAACCATTGCTGGATCTGGCTGAACAGCTCTGCCCGTGACCACGGCTGTGCCCAAAAGAATCCCAGTGGTGCCAAAGACACCCAGGGTAGCTTCAAAGTCCAACACAACTGACTGAGGTCAGCAAGCCTTGCCTTGCTGCTGCAGCAGGGGCAGGATGCTGAGGGTCTCACAGGGAGAAGGATTAAGCTGCGTCCCTCTCCCACACCATTTTGGGCATCACCACCCAGAACTCCCCAGCACTTCAGGCATCCTTCAGCTTTGCAAAAATTGCACAGTTCAAATAACTACTGTAAAGGCAATGGTGACAGCCCCTCCTCAGGACCACCTCATTTTCCTGGGGCACTGCTGGGTCCCTGCACCCTAACGTCCCCTTACACACATTTGGGCAGTGAGAGCCACGCGGGTGCAGGACAGCAGCACCACAGCCCTGCTCACGGTGCCAGCTCAAGTGCTTCCAGAGCCTGCATTAAATCACAGCAGCTCTGGCTTCAACCACTTAGTCTGTGCCTTTGACAACCCCGTGCAAATGATCTCAGTGATGCTCACCCCCCGGGCTGCTGGCACCGCTCCCTGCAGCACGCTGGCTCTCAGCAGCCCTTTGGGGATTCACAGGAAACAAGCTGCCAGGGTTTAAAAGCGCTCCCAGCTGTGATGGAGGTGCTGGCAGCTGCTCAAGTTCCCCACTATGCTGCCAGGTCCCCCTGCCTGGGGAATGTAGCACTGCGTGCAGGAGGTGCCAGAGAAACAGGAGCTGGTGTTTGCCAGAGGGAGAGGTCTGCTCTCCTAATGGCTTTGAGTCCAGCTAAGCAAATGAACAAATAAAGCCGGAGCAGCAACTCTCTGCTGGCCCATTTGCTCCACCAGCACACACGTGCCTCAAGAGCCCACAAGCAGCTGCCTTGTGCTGGTGGCCCAAACTGTGCCTCTGTGGCACATTGAGCAGTGGATGCAGAGTAAAGGAGGCACTGCCTGGGTGCAGGGGAGAAGCTGGGAAGCTTGGCACCCAGCACCCAGCCCTGCTCCAGTAAATCCCCCCACTCTATGCTTTGTACCACATTGCTGTGCTGGGAGCCAGCTGCTGTGCAAGAACGGGGGGGGAGGGGGGCATGATGGAGCCCCAGGAGCCCTCAGCACACACCCAGGCCCACTTGCATGGCATGGAGTTTTGGGTCAGGCTGAGACCCTGCATTAAAAGGGCCCCTAAATTCATAAAGTGATGTCTGGAAGTGCTTTGAAGCTTCACAGGGAGCTGTAGCATCCCCCCCACAGAGCACCTGGGGCTGCATTCAGAGCTTGTGGCCATGAAGGAGTGCCATCAACCCAGCAGGAAAGCTCTTCCAGTGCAGCCCAGGAGAACAGACTGCAGACAGGACTGCGCTAAGCACTTGGATGGATCAGTCTAGATCTAACTCTTCTATGGTTACAGCCTCATTCACACACATTATCATCTATTTAATTCCTGTTCTGGTTGAATTAAAGTCAACACGTTGTCCCCCTGGTGCCAAGGGTGAGCTCTGCATCTCAGTGGGCTTTGAGGTCACCACTGCGAGATCCCTCTGGCTTCTGATGGCACAGGGATTTCCACTGAGGACAGTTTCCTCCAGATACGAAGTGGTTGGAGGTGGGCTGGACCCTGACTCACACCACAGGGTTGTTGCCACACAGCCTTTGGCTGCCACTAGTAATGAGTTTTTCCGGCCCAGGATGAGAGCCAAGTTGTGCTTGCTGGTGTGGAACATCGCATTTATTTGCTTTCCTTTCATAACCTGGCTCACAAGCTCTGCCAGATGAGGCTTGAACCCTTACTGGGGCAAAGTGGACCTCAATACTTTCTCCTCCTGAGCAGCCTGACGGCAGGAGCAACGCAATGGGAGAGCACAGGGCAGGAGTCAGGCTGGCCCTGTGAGTGTTGTAATGATATGGATCTTTAGTGCAAGAGCAAAGTGAAAAGGTGCAGAATCTTCCCTCCCCTCAAGCAACTGAGCCCACCTGTTGCCAACCCAAGTGCTTGTCATGGCCATCACCAGCCCATGGGCACACATGGAACCCCGCCAAAGGAAGGATTTGGAAACAAAGAGAAACTTGCTGCTGAATGGAGCAAGGTGCCAGGGACAGGCACAGCCAAGGGATGCAGACACATGGCAAGGCATGTGCCTGGGCACAGGGCATCCTGGGGTGAGGAAGACGGAGAGGAAGCACGGGGCTGCTCCCTGCCCACACATCTGCT
Organism: Lagopus muta; assembly: GCF_023343835.1. Classification (NCBI taxonomy): domain Eukaryota; kingdom Metazoa; phylum Chordata; class Aves; order Galliformes; family Phasianidae; genus Lagopus; species Lagopus muta. Next base: position 230,556 of record NC_064451.1, on the reverse strand, counting down.
GGGGCAGTCCTGGTGCACAACCCTCTCCGCACCACTCCAGCCCTGGTTTCAATCATCTCTCGCTTACACGCAGTTTGCTTTTGTTGACAGCACATTTACTTGCACTTGTCAAGTACGCTGTAAATTGTGAGAGAATCAGCCCTGCCCTTCCTGATTGGGGCAGCGGCCAGGAAGGGGCCGGGAGCCTCGTTCCCAGGGCCCGCTTGGGATCGGTCCACGCCTGCTCACAGCATCAGCAGCCACGGGGGAGAAAGAGGCGGCCGTGATCCGAAAAGTGCCGAGGATCCACCAGCTCCCTCAGGGAGCGCCGGGAGCACCCATCCTGGGCTCCCACAGCCCAAAGTCCGCACCACCAAGTGTCCGTAATTATTTAGCTTAACGACAATCTACATCTTTCAGACACAGCCAGCCATCATCTCCGAGGTAATCTCAGGTCACGGAGTCAGAAGGAAGAGTAATCAGCCGTTCTGAGTGTGGAAGACACAAAGAAACAAGCAGTGAGAATCAGGTGGTCGTAGCGGGTTCGTTATCTGCACGGCACTGCGCTATTTGCTTCTGTCCCCACAGCCAAAGCTGCTGGAGCAGCACCAAACCCTGGTGCTTCCACCTCGCTTTGCACTGCAGATTGCCCCGAGCTAATGTGGAAACTGGAGCAGTGCAGTAATGCAGGGTTAAAAAAGCACCGCGCTCTGTGCAGATGGTCATTATTCGGCCCAAGGAGGCAGCGCCGCTAACTCAATTAATGCATAAAGCTGCTTTTGCTATAATCACATTGCGGTGGCTGTGGCTCCTCACCAGCCCCAGCCCACCTCCAGGCTCTGCACCAACCCATTTGGGGATGTTTGTCAGCAAGTGGGGTCACACCACCAGCATGTGTTACACAGCAGGTCCACAGATCCCTGCCCAGCACAAGCAAAGGCAGGGAGCAGCCACCTGAGTCAAGCTCAGACCCCAGGACAAGGGGCAGGGAGGCTTTGTGGATGGAGAAAATATCTACAGCACAACTCCTGTGAGCTGCTGCAGCCACAGGATCAGAGTAGTTCCACCAAGCCCTATAGGGGTGGCAGAGAAGCCACCAGAGCCATGCTCCCACCCACATCCCTTCACCAGGGGACCAGCCAGCAGGACCACACCAACAGTCCTGGTTATTCCTAGGGCTGATGCTGCACTCAGGGGCAGCAAGAGCTCATCAGGACTACGGTGGGACCACCACTGATTTGTCCCAACTGGTTTCTCTTCCTACACCCCCAGAATCAGACGTACCACACATGGTGGCTCCAGCACCCAACAGCTTCATCTCCCAGAGGGGGTGACAGTGGCTGTACCTGAGTCAGGAAGACCCTCATGCAAGTCCCACCCTCCTTGGGCACAGTTCTGAGGCCCTGGTAAGACAAGAAGTGCCATTCCAAAGCCTTAAACTTGTCCTCATTCCCACAGCTCCAAGACATCACCAATGTACAGCTGTGCTCAGACCATCCAGTCCCTGCTCTCCAGACAGGACCATCCCACTGCAGAACCTCTGCTCCATCACAAAGCATATGTTTTGGAAAGGACTCAGGGCTACTGGCAGCATAGCTGTGCAGAAGGGAGAGCTATGCCCAGCTGGTGGGCTGGAGGAGCTGCATTGCTTTCTCAGCTCAGGCACAGCTGGCACACCACACGTCTCCGCCTGGTACCAAGGCCACATCAGCCCAGGGCTCCTGATGCCCAACAAAGCCATGTCCCTAGACAAGCAGCCTCCTGCCAAGCTGGCACAAATCTGAAGGCCATACAAACCAGATTTCCATCTGGAGCAGAAATCAGCCATGTGGAAGCTGATATTTCCAACTTAATTTGTCCACTCACAGACAGTAGACACTGTCAACTTTCCTTAAATACCCCCAATATCAAATGCCTCGTAAGCAATCAGAGGAAGCTCCCGGATCACTCCTCCTTTTTGGGAGGCTGATCTCCCTGCACACACCCTGCTGCACTGCCATCCCAGGGATGGTGCCTGATGTGTGGCGTCATTCCAAGCAGCATCCACCACTCCAGTGTGTCTGCCTGGCTGTTCAGGAGCTGCCCTCAGACCCTGTGCTGTTTCCTCTTGCACTTCAGGATCAGGTTTGTTGTAAAAATGCAGCCAGGAAGGTTTATACCTTGCTGGGCTCTAAGCAAAGCAAAGCACCTGGCAGCAGCTCTCACTGCTTCTTTTCCCTCTCCCAGCCCCATATCCTATAAACAGGATTTCCATCAGCTTCAGCAAGTGTAAATAAATCCCTATCAAAACACTGGAGAGCTCACCCTACCCTCTGTCCCCCTGTTCTCTTCTGTTCCCCAAATCTGCCTCTCTGCACAGGAAAGCCTTCAGATGGTCCTTTTCACCTGTCCAGTGGCCCCACAATAGCACGAGAGTGGGCACTCTCAGAGCTTTGCTCTGAGCCATGGAGTCTGCAGATTGAGTAGAGAGCCCAGATCAGCCCCACGCATTGCCCCAGGCACAGAACCTGGGGTGGGGGCGGAGAGCAGAGCCCATATCACAATGGAGAGCTGCTGAGCTCCCCTGTTTGCAACGCTCACATTTAAGGTGTCCTGCAGAGCTTTGCCCCAGAGGATCCCCAGCCCAGATGGATGTCAGCCAGCCCAGGGCACAGGCCCTGCCACTGCATCATGACAGTAAGAGATGTCACAGAACCTGGTCACTGCACCGCCCCTCTGCTACTCGTGTTTTTGGAGCTTGAGTTGTTAACCAGGTTCTCAGGCTTTCTATGCTGTTGCTATTTTGGTAGGGCTGAACAGGCAGGAAGAGGAATCCAAAGGCTCTGCCTCCTGCAGAGACGCTGTGAGCGCTGACTTGGCGTGAGATTCTGCAGTGCAAAAGCTGCATTGCTCTGCCTCTATGCCTGGCAGCCATGCAGCGAGAGCAAAAGCCAGACCACCCAATGGGCTGCAAGAAACGGCCCTACGGCACGGGCACTGCTCCATCACTGGGCACAGAGAGGTGTCCGGGAGCTTTGCGCCCAGGATGCCCAATTGCACCACTTCAAGCATTTTACATGCTCAGCACAGCACGTTCCTCTCACCCCAGCATAGCAGCCCCCCACCACTAGTCCAGCCCCAGCCCTGAGGGACCAGATGGCTCCTGCACCAACAGTTCCACGCAGCCCCTCCAGGCAGTGCTGCCATGCACCAAGTGGAGGTGCTGACTGCATTCTCACCAGGCAGGCACACCCTACGTGCTTCAAACTTCATGCACACATTTCTCTTGCCAGCCCTTCTGAGATCACTCCTGAGCCAGGCTGAAGCACTCTGGTGTAGGAAAGCACCAGTGTGGCCACGCTGGTTACGGACAGCAGCACTCAAAGGACTTTTTCATGCTGTGGGAGCCTGAGCATCACAGTGCACCCGAGTGCACAGAAGGACACATCTCCACACCGCTGCTCCCATGACCTCAGTGCCTTTCGACTGGATCGCAGCCTCAGCCACCCCCTCAGCACCAGGCCCTGCCCTGCAGCCAAGTTCTGCAGAAAGGCCACACGATGAGCTGCACGGCCTCAGCTGTCCAAATACAGATGCTAGGAAGCATCAGAATCAGGCAGCGCTACTCAACTCAGCTCAGCAGATGCAAAAGCAATCACCGCTTCCCCAAGCTGGGCAGGAAGCTGCAGATGCAGCAGCGCTTAAATACAAACTCCCTCGTCACCTGGCACAAAAACCATCCCCAAAGCATCACTGGAGCACAGCCCTATGGCACTCAGAGCCTTGCAGCGCTCTAAGCAAGGGTTCCATCAGGGCTGCACTGCACAGGCTGCTTACCTTGCTCTCTGTGGGAGTCGATGCCGGATGTTGCTGCTTGGTGATGTTCTCAGCCAGACACCAGCAGATCCTCTTCTTCTGCTCCTGGGAGTAAGCCTCCAAACTTAATAAGCACTCCGACTTCTGACGTAAAGGAAACACAGGCAGAGAGAAGGTCATTAGCTGCACGGCGCAGGCCCTGGCTTTGTTTGCAAACTCCTCACTTCCAGCACGCTGTCAGATGAACAAGGGTGTAAGGAGGGGGCTCACAGTACCCAGAGCTCTGGACACAAGGAAGTAAAACAGGTGAGAAATCAGCTGAATGGGGGCTTATGCTGCTGGCAGACAGGGAAGGGGGTGGGTGCATATTTGGCTGTAAGAGATGGGAGCAGAGCAATATGGTGCAGGCAGAGCACTGGCAGTTCTGCACCCTATGCCACCACACATGAACATGCTTATTCAGCTGCCTTTGAAGGAGGGGAAACAGCTCTTTGCTGTATGCAAACATGAGCAAGAAGTTGAGTCAAAGGAAATAACACCTTGGGGCTGGGCAGGGCTGGGAGGGACAAGGGTCTCCTCCATTGGGGCACCAGGGGAAGTTTGGAGGAGGATGCTCAGCACTGTTGACATGCTGCCTGTGAGCAGTCTGTGGCAAGGAGGAAATGAATGGAGAGAAAGGAGGGGAGCCTGGGAGCGCATCCCTGTGAGCCCAGTGTGAGCTCCTGGGCCTGCTGCTACCCCTTGTGCCCCAGCCTTACACAGTCCTATGGTAACAGGGACCTGTTCTTCTTCCCCATGTCTTCTTTGGGCCAAATCCCAATCATTTACAAAACCGTCTGCTCAAATTCCCCCACAAATGCTCTTCCACTGCTCATCTCTCTTGCAAAAAATGAAGTGTTAGCAGCAATTGATGCCTATAGGTATTTTGCAGTACTCGCTTTAAAAAGGGCCAGGAATTCCCAACAGGTTACCTCCATCTGTAGCCAGGTGTGAAAAAAAAAAGTGGAACTTTGGGACAGAAGTGCAAAGAAAGAAAAATGTCCTGTACTAAAATGGGATGAATAAAAGTCCTTCCTTTCCCCCTAGGATTTCCTTGAAGAGGGGCAGCTCTCTGACTTGCCTGCTTTTCCCAGAAAGGTCAGACAGAACTAAGGAACTTGCACTGTGTGACTCCAAAGACACACAGCTGAAAGGGGAAATGCTGTTTAGTCACACCATTTAAAACTGTTTGCATTGGATGCAAACTCATTCATGTGTAATCCACAATTCCTGCCATAGAGGTAAACAAACCAACCTCCCGCATCAGCTCTAGAGAAACAGATCTCTAGCCCAGATCTCTTCCCCCTCCAAGACTTCTAAAGGAAGAAGTTTTGAATTTTCTTACACCTGCGCTTCACGACATCTATTCCTAGAGCAGAAATGGGCTTAAATATGGAAAGTGTATGCACAGACTGATCTATACACAAAACCAAATAGAAGACACAAAGTTGCACGACTCTGTGCCCTCAAATACCAATTGCTCCGATGCTCTGTTGGAACAGTAGTACTCATATGAACAGCTGATGTCTGGATTTCACCCCATCCCACTGCCAGGCTTTAGCACTGCGACACCCACCTGATCCCAGAAAAGCATTTAATCTTTCCTGCTTTCAGGGGAAAGGACAGGTGCCCATCTACACACAGGAAATCCAGGCTAGCACTTATCCACCCCACACCTGGGCAGAAGCAAATGATAAGAAGGACTCAGAAGAGCTTAAAAACCAGCTGCAGAGCCCAGAGGCAGAACGACGCTTTAACTAACGTGTTTTCCAGTTCCCACTAAGCTCCTGCAACTCCCTGGGCACAAGGCTTAAAGAGATTCCAAGGGCATCTCAGCTCCCCTTGCTCATGATGGATGCGTGGCTCACCTTACCCTGCCGTGCAGCCCCTTGTTGATCTGATTACCATCCCCATTTCTCTGATTGAATTTGGCAGAAAGTGATGCTCAGCCACCACTGGCAGCCGATAGCAAAGTGCCTCTTTGCCCCCACCCTGCTCAGCAGCACAGCAGCAGAACAGCTAGGAGAAAACATGGCTTCTGAGTGCAGCCCAAGGAGGGCTGTAGGGACCACTCTGCCCAGCCCAGGCAATCACAGGGCTGCAGCAGGAGCAGCTGCTCTCGAAAGCGCTGGGAACCGACCTCCCTGCTACTGTTTTCATTTGGGGAGGCTGCTGCTTTGCCTGCCAATATTTACAAAGAGAAAATAGGGTTTAATCTCACGATGCTGGGAAAGGAGGATGCAGATGGCGTGAATGGGGTGTTTGTGACTAGATAAAGTGAGCAACTGAAGTGGCTGCCAGTGACTTTCTGCCTGCATTCGTCCCAGCATTTTGAAAAACATGTTATTGCAGGTGCTGCTCAGTGAGGTTAGTGGACCCTGCACCAGTACTGGACCCTGCATGAGAGCATGAGGAAAACATCAAGAGAAAAGGACTCAGAGTATCCAACACAAGCCCTAATTGTGCCCTGTTTCAGCCAGTGGAGCCCAAAGGATAATCCCTGCTCGCCAAGGTGTGAAAAGCTCTCTGCCACAGGGCACTCCCCAGGCTGAGCACACAGGGAAACAGCAGGCATGCAGGCAGCAGGCAGCAGGCAGAGCTCCTGGGTGCCTGGCAGATACCAGCCAAAGGGGGGACATTGGCTCTGTGGCCCATTAATCAGCTCAGGACCTCCTGGAGAGCAGCTCCCAGACCCTACACACCAAACGCCCTGCTGCAAGTACATCCCTTGGTGCAGGACCAATTGCAGCACCAGGTGTGCAAGTGTGGTTCTATTCATGGCTGCAAAGCAAAGATACAAAAAGAAGGAGCCAGCCCCAGCCTGACATCTTCCACCCTTGAGCTCAGCAACCAGCCTGGCACAGGGACTGGTCTCATCTAGGACTGCTGGCACGGCCAGGTCCCTGGATGAACATTTCATAGAATCATAGATGTAGGGAATATCCCAGAGTTGGAAGGGAGCCACAAGGATCACCGAGTTCAACCCTGCAGAGCTTCCCTGCACAGATGAGCTCTGCTCCCTTCCCCAGCTCTGCTCCCTTCCCCAGCTCTGCTCTCTGTGGAATTTTTAGCAAGGTGGTGCAAGGCTCGCAGACTGGCCCCTGGCTCCATCATTCAGAGCTTGGTCCATGGCCAAACCCAGCAGAGATCCCAAAGGGGAAGTACCTCGGAAACGGACTCCAGACTACAATAGCTTTCAAATCGCAGAGAAAACCTTCTACTGGTAAAACAGCAAGCCCTGGGAATATCCTGTGCACAACACTGCCTTCATGCCCTGCAGAGCTTGGTCTGATGAGAAAGTTCAGTTTGCTCCCTTGCTGGGGGGGCCGTGGGGACCACATCTCTTCCTGTGTTTTTTGGACTGCTGGCACACTAGTGGTGCCCAAAACACACATGCTGGCACTAACAGCATGGGTCCTGTGGAAAGCTGAGATGGCCAAAAGGTGAAGGGGTCTCATGGGTGCTTGAATAGATGCACACAGAGCTGCCATTCATGGAGCAGAGTAATTCCTGCAGAGAAGTGTGGCTGTGTGGCTCATTTTCAGGTCAGGGAGACTCTATAACTGGAGATAAAGGGTGGTTGCATCCCATCCTTCCTTGCCACAAAGGTTGGCTGTTACAAAATGGTTTTCTCACTGTCCTCAGCCACAAAAGGGCAGGGAGCAGTGGAGCTGCCACGTCAGCTGCACACACCTGTGACACCTGGCTGAAGGGGTTCATAAGTAAACAGCCTTCACGGGAATCCCCAGCCCTGACACAAGCCACAGAGCTCCCTGGGCAAACACTGCTTCAGCAAACAGAGAACAGGTATACTGATTCCCATACTGCAAAGGCCGTTCTCTCTCAAGCAAGAAGGCTCAGAACCATCAGCCTCAGAGACAGTAATACTAAGCTTACCCACCTGCTGCAGAGACAGCCCAGGGTCCCTCCATCCCCAGCATCGCCCCCAGAGACAAAGCTCCAGCTCCCCTCTCTAAAATCACCCAGTGGTGCCTGTGTCAAAAAGCTCTCCGTTACTTTAACTGCTTCTTATCAGATGCCCTTTTTGCCAACACCTAGTAAACGTGACCACAGAATTAGAGCTAGAAGAAAAATTTTAGAATTTCTGCTCTAAAATGTACATTTCATGGTCATCTCAGAACTTGGACTGATGTCAAAGAGCAAAGATTCACACAACCAGGGAGGCAAAGTATATTTTTGATTGTTTCTCCAACAGGGGAACAAACACTGCCTGCTCCAAAGAGATCTGATTTGGGAGCTGCTGTAATGCCTGGATATGGGTTGTACCAGCCTGGGGCTTCTGGTACTTGTATCACTCCACATCAAAGCCAGGTGAATGCACACCAGCAAAATATTCAGTGTCCCAGGCAGAGGAGCAGCCTAGCCAACAGCTCCAGAGCCACGGCTTTGTGTGCTTTGGCTCAGGGCACACATCAGGAGAGCACTGGCTTGGACCAAAAGAATGTCATTCGAAGGACAGATCCTTCCAATACAACTGCAAGCATTTCAGCTGCACTGAAATTTGGGGTACATGCTGGAGGTGCAGGGTAGGACTGCATCAGCATTTGGAGTAATCTGCACATAACCTCCTTAGCATTCCTCAGAATGTTGCCAGTCTTGCACTGGTGTTACCTCCCTGATCTTGCAATTCAGGCTGCAGAGCTCAGACTTCTCAATGCTGTGCACAGGGAACCCAGCAGCTGGGATCTACCATCCTTTTGGTGGAGGAAAAAGGAAACTTTCATTTGAGACAGAGTTAAACTGTTGCTGTAGACGTGAGGTGGCTGAGGGATGTGCAGGTTGAACATCCAGATGTGAGCTGGGTGACCCGAAGCGATGCGTGCCACAGGCCCACATGGTGCAGAGCCCAGCAGTGAGCAACTACCTGCAGGACACCAGGAAGCAAAGGAGAAGTCCAAGAGCAGGAAGGGATTCCTTAGCCCAGGACCAGCTCAGTGTGTAGAGGAAGGGAGTCCCCCCAGCACCAAATAGGACCATGAGCAGGAAGGGAGCACATTTTGCCTTCTCTCACCGTGCATCAAATTAATGCAATAAAACTGACAGGAGCAGGCAATAAGGAGTGTAGATATTTATTTTTTTTTTAAACTTAAGTCCCTAAGTATGACAGACTCCAACGTTTCTAACCTTGGCTGCAGTGTTTGCAGAGTTTGTGACTCTTGGGAGAGATGAACTATGAAATCCCACAGGATCTTCCACATTCCTGCAGCATAACATGCCCCAGCCACAAGCTCACCTGGCAAACAACAGAGCCCATGAACCTGACAAACAGTATCTCTTTAGTTATAGCAGATGAGAGGAAATGAGACAACTTCAGCTGAGCACACAATCCACAGATAACCACACTCACTCCCATCCTGCACACAGTACGCAACGCCAGCTGACACTGATGGAGTGTTCTAGGAGGGATGAAGGCATCGCTCAGGCTGCTCCAGCCCCACCAGGGAGCTGAGGAACTCAGAGGGTTCCACACAGCAGAGCCCAACCCAGGCCACCAGATCTTCAATAATGTCCGGAAATGGGAAAAAGGAAACAGGTCCCTTGACTTTGACTCACTGCCAAAACCATCCCATTTTGGGTGGAAACAAATTCAGCCCCAAATGCAAGTCTTACAGTTGTCACTTCTGGGTCACAAGAGAGTGATAGAGAATTTCTCATCTGTAGCTGACTGTATCCCAAAAGTTTATCACTAGTGGTGCCATTCTTCCACTGCAGGAGCTCATGGCCACCAACTGCCCTTTCCCCAAGAGGCCTTTCTCACTTCTGACCCTCGCAGACCTTTGAGTGCAAACCTTTCCCCATGGTCTATGGAAGCCGCATTAGCTTTCACCCACCCTAATGACTAACCCCACTGCTCCAGCACTGATCTGTCCCTGTATCACCTCCTGCTTCCCCAAAGCTTCCAGCTGCATGCACACGAAATGATTGCTGGTTTTACCATACCAACACAGTTCTGAACATTCTGAACATACCATTCTGAACACAGTGAAGCAAGAGCCAGGTTTCCCAGGTTCTCTCAAACAGAGCAATGCTTACAGGAGATGATGCTGAGGTATAAACCCAGAGTTTTTAAAGCATTGGTTACACATTACCACCATTTCCTGTCTTTTTAGGTTTTCAGGCCAAGCGTTGCATCACAGCAAGGCAAGAGCCTCTGAGGGCATCTGCTCCAGTTGTTCTCTCTTTGCACCTCTCTCTCCGTCAGTAATAACACATCTCTATGTCCTTGACCAAACAAATCCACCATAGCTGCTCTGTTGTGCTGTGCAGGTTTGATGTCAGCACCTGGCAGCACCTCCACCTTTGTCCCCATTACTAAACCATCTGTCTACCTACTAAATCTACTAAATCTACTAAATCTACTAAATCTACTAAATCTACTAAATCTACTAAATCTACTAAATCTACTAAATCTACTAAATCTACTGTCTACCCCATTACTAAACCTATCTGTCTGCCAAAAAGTGCCCCAAAAAGCACCTAGCTGACTGCTCTGATGACACGTCCAGAACTTCAAATTTACATAGATACAGACTGCCTGCCATGCCCCTGAGCCCTTACATCCTCTGCAAACTGCTTGTTCAGGTGCAGATTCCCTGCACAAAAATGGGAACCTGAAGGGAATTAAAATTCACAGTGCTCTGTCCTGGGATACTTTGGGAATTAATTCTCCCATGGAACAATCCAGGATATCTTCAGTGAAGAGCTGTGCACGCTTACACAGTATTGCCCCTTACAGCAGGGGTTCAACTCAAAGAGAGAGCTGTGCTAAATGTGCCCCTGCCAGCACCTGGGAACAGCCTCATTGCCTGAGGATGCAAATGGGAGCAGTGCCTGTGGGACCACACAGTGCAGGGATGTCCCCTCACACACCCAGGGTGGGAAACAAACCCAGGCAATGTCATTTCTGTAATGTTTGCCCACAGGATCTCTTGCCTGGACAAACCAACATCAAGCCCAGATGCAAGCATTAATTTGCTCAGGTCTGTAAGTGTGCTCACTGCAGCAGGCCAACGAGTATCTGCTGGAAAGATTTTCTGTCAGAGCAATTTCCCCAGAGAAACACCAGTGTCTGCAGATGAAAACTGCCAGAGAAAACAATCGATTTTGCTAGCGCTTTTACAGTAAAAAACTCAATGAGCTCTTTGATTTTAAGTCAGTTTGGTCTGAACATGTTGGGCTCGAATCAAAAAATCTCAAACAATGCAATAAAACCCTGCTTTGCAGTTTCCTATCGGTGGGATATTTCCGGAGCAGGGAAGGGCGTGAATGCAGTCCTGGAGCACACTCACACCCCAGGACAGGTTCCCTGGGGGCTGCTGCTTCTCACCACGCAGGGGATGCTCCCCATCCCATGCTCAGCGTTTCCCATGCAGGAGGCTGCGTGCCCCACTATTTGCAGGACCTCAAGACGCTGCAAACTCACAACCTGCAGTGTCTGTAAGAGAAACACCACTCCTGCTGTAGGCTGCACCAGGTGATGGAGATCAGTTTGCCATCTGGCTGTCAATGCCCATCATGCTCACGATTTGAGGTTTGTGAGTGATTTATTTACATGTGATTAGACAGGATGACTAGCAGCAGCTCATCTCATGACATATCATTTTCCCTGAAGGCTGGAATATTCTTTTTTGTTTAAAATAAAGAAGCAACTCCTAGAGATTTTGATACCTGCTTCCATTTTGGATTGCATTGGATCCAAATGCAAAAATGTCACCTTATGGTGCAAAATATCACTCTAACCCCCTAAATGAGAAAGGAGCTAGAGCTCAAGACCTGGCAAAGCACTATTCCTACAGCAAACGCCAAGCCCAACAGACTCCCTTACAGCTCACAGCAGCATTAAGTGCATTAAAGCCCATTGCAGATGATTTGCAGGTAAGAAGCATTGGTACAAGAGCTTCCATCGACACTTAGCTGTGTCACAGCAGTGTGAGGGACCTGTCTGCTCAGGTCACAGGGACAGAGGGGCTCAGGCAATGACCAGCACCAAGCCCAGCCCATCAGCTCCATCCCAGGACAATATGCTGCTGACCACTGGCTGCAAACATCAGGACAGGAGAACATCAAAAGAAGAAATGTCCATCAGGGTGACATGGGGCATAAGAGGGCATCCACATGAACATCCTTCCCTTCTGCACCCTTCCTCTAAGCTCTCTAGCTGCTACAAGTTGTCAGGGGTGGGCAGTTGGACAATTACATCAGGACCCAGACACAGAGCACTGCTGCACTCCATCTGTGAGACCATGAGGGCGCCAAGGCCATCGCTGTGCTGGGGATACCCTCCCACAGCCCTCAGGTACAGCCAGCTGCTCTCTGTGGCACAAAATCCTTGCAGGTAGAAACCCTCTCATTCCCACAGACAAAGAATGTGGGCTTTGTGTGAGGTGACTCACAGGAACATGGTTGTGACTCAGGGGACATCACAGCCCCATGTGCCAGTTCAACACAGGGGTGCAGTGCTGGGTCCCAGCCCCAGCTTTTGTTTAGCAGCAGATCAGGCCACAAAGCCCCCGACTGCAGACATAACCTTAGCAGCACAAAGCAATGCTCTCCAGCCCAGAAAGGTATCCAAGCTATGCCATACCTACATGCACAGGACTGCCTTTGGAAGGGACTGTCCCCTCCTTCCCACCCATAGGCTCCTTCATTAACCCAAGCTCACATCCATGCAGCCCAGCATCTGCTCTGTCCAGCTCCCAGGGTTGTGGTCTGTAAGTCACAATTTCCCAGCAGTGCTTGTGGGGGCATCAGCATGGCACTGTCCTGCCTGCACACCTGCTGACTCATTGGCATGTCCCAGTCCTTCTGCATCTCAGCTTCCCCTCTTTAACCAAATGTGCCTGTTGCCAGAGCCTCCGACAAGCCTAGAAATTAACTAGCACAGCACTGGGTTTGAGCACACACTGCTAGGTGTGGCTCTAGGCTGCCTGCCCTGAAATGCCCTGGGCAGACAGAAGGAACAAGAATGGTTTTACAGAGACCATAAACGGGGCCTGCAGGAAAGAAGAAAGTTTCACATTTCATATTTCAATCAGCAGAGCCACAAGAGCCAGGGCCACTGCAGCCCATCAGGAAAAAGCTACACCCCTCACTACATCTCGCCAAAGAGGAGCCTTCTCCTCCCACAGTCCCATGAAACGCAGCCACTGCTCATTTGGTTACTTTAACTCAGGGCCCCAAAAAACCCTAAATTAAATGTCAGGCTCCAAATGCATTTTTCCAGGCACACGAGAAGATGCAGGAATGGGATCAGCAGGCAGACACTGGTCTCTGTGCTGAGCAGGCAGCTCCTGCCCAACCACCCCGAGAAAAAATAAATCACAGAATCACACAGAATCACACAGAATCACCCGGGTTGGAAGGGACCCCAAGGATCATGTAGTTCCAACCCCCCTGCCTAGCAGGGCCACCAAACATACACATTCAGATCAGGTTGCCCAGGACCCCGTCCAACCTGGCCTTAAACACGTCCAAGGACGGGGCATCCACAACCTCCCTGGGCAGCCCGTTCCAGGGCCTAACCACTCTCCTAGTAAAGAACTTCCCCCTAACATCCAACCTAAATCTTCCCTCCTTCAACTTAAAACCGTTTCCCCTAGTCCTGCTGTTGTCAGCCCTTTTGAAGAGTTTACTCCCCTCCTGGGTGTAGGTTCCCTTCAGGTATTGATAGGCTGCAATGAGGTCACCCCGCAGCCTTCTCGTCTCCAGGCTGAACAAGCCCAACTCCCTCAGCCTGTCCTCATAGGGGAGGTGCTCCAGCCCCCTGATCATCTTAGTCGCCCTCCTCTGGACCCTTTCCAAAATCTCAATGTCTTTCTTGTACTGAGGGCTCCACACCTGGACACAGTATAAATAAATATAAGTTATATTATATAAATATAATAAATATAAATACAAATAAAGACAAGGAAGGAGCAAGGGTGGACCTTCAGCAGAGCTGTCAGCGCACGGTTACGCAGCCAGCTGAGCTCTGGCCCCACTCCCACCCGCCCAAGGTGAACAACTTCCACCCCGGGCGTTTTTATCCAACTTTCACAATAGCTTATTATGTTGCGTGGCTGCTGAGCAATGTGTGCCTTTTCTCCTCGGTGCCCTGGGGATCTTTCCCAGACCCAGATTTCCACCCTGAAAACGCAAGGCCTTGAAGCCAGGAACAAACTGAAGTCAGTTGAAAGGAAAAATAAAAATAAATAAATAAATAAATAAATAAATATTATATATATATTAACCTCAGCACCCAGTGATTAGGGAGGACCAGCCACTGTGAACCAATTCCGCAGTCACCTTGGCTGCTTCCCAACACAAAAGTAACTGTGTCAACGTCTGAATGATCTCAAATCCGTTTAAAGCATTCAGCCATGCACGTTTTTAGAGCTACAATTGTGTGTCTCTTACACTGGGCTTCCTTATTTTATTTGAGGGTTTCAAAGCTGGGTGCTTGAAGACAAGAAGAGGAAGATGTCTAACATATAAAGTGAGAACAGCTGTCACAGAACCCTTGGGTGAAAAAACTCCAGGAGAAATTGGAGGGGAGCAGCAGTGAGTAAGGTACACAGGGGAAGGGAAAAGCAAGACTGTCTTGGGGTTACCAATCCTCTCCCAGCTCAGATTCCTCTTAGCAGCCTCTTATTAATATATTCTGGCTACGGCCATCATGTTTCCTTTCCAGAACTCTGACAAACTAATAAAAAAGGAAGTTAAAATCAACCAGCTCCAGCAAAAAGAAGCAAGTTGTTAGTACGTGTCCAGCTCCTACTGGAAAGTTAATTTGGAACAGCAACACTCACCTCTGCAAGGTACAGGATGCAGAATTTCCGATCTTCCGAACCTACAAAGAAGAGAAATCAGGATCAAAATTAAGCTACAACTGCATTTCTGCGAGCAGAGACACTGCAGAGGAATTGGCTAAGAGACAACTTTCAATGAATATTTATTGTTGTCATCCCCCAGTACCAGGCTGTGCTCTGGAAGTGATGTATGCTGCATCTGCAGGACCATGCGTCACACGGGCTGCACTTGCGTGGTTTTCTTGCACAGGCTTACTGCACGACCACAGATCCTCCCATGAGTCCTTTTGGAAAGAGGTTGGACTTGCTCGAAGGCCTTACCTGGGCTCTCCTGCCTCATCTCCCACAGCACATGCAGCCCAATCCTTTTGCAGGTACCTGGGCACCAGGGTCAGATTTCGCTACACTCTTATAAAAGCTTTGCTCCCAGGAGGACGCACGAGAGCAGCTCCCATTCCTACATCCTTGCTCATTCTCAGCTTTTCCCCTTGAGCCATTATAAAGGGCGGCCATACCTCTGCCTGGTGCTGTTTGTCCCATTCTCCATCACTGCCAAGAGCTAGGGCCAGTGCTTCTCTAAGCAGATGGAGCCAAACCCCAGGGCATGGGGAAGCAACAAATACAGGGCATAAGGAAGAGCCCAACCTGCTCCACAGGGCTAAGGGCTGCTCCCCAAGCTGCCTCCCAGGGCTTTGGGAAGGGAGATGGTGCTGGTTGCTTCCCATCAGGAATGCTGTGCCAAGGTCTGTCCTCTGCCTTTGATCCCCACCAGCAGGACACAAAGCTCCCCAGCCCCAAGAAAAGCTCTAAGGGCACATCACCTCACAGGAGGACACAAAGCCAGCACAGAACAGGGCCCCTCAGCTCCAAAGCAGGACATCCCACACCCAGAGCCAGCTATGCCACTGCAATGCCCCCCAGTGTGCCCTGCCAAGGCTTTGTCCTCGCTAGCGTGCAGCACTGCCGGGCAGCAGCTTTCACAACCTCTTTAATGATGTTATCTCTGCCGTGAGATCAGCCCTGCAGTCTGGACATGGCTGCAGAACCTATCTGAAGCACGAGCTCTGCTTCATTTCAACATCCTACGCTGTGCAAGCAATGGGAGCAGGCTCTGCATGGTGGTGGAAGTGCCCCACTGCCAAGGACTGCAGCACAGCAATCAACACAGGGCCATGACCACCAAAGGGCCACCTGAGTCCCTGCAAAGGCAACATGAAACCCATGAGCAAGTGCTCATAGCCATGTGTTGGACAATTCCAGCTTCCCTTTGCGGAGAGCAGGCAAGGCGATGTTGGAGTGTAACAGCCTGGGGTAAGTGCCCACTCTTTGAGCCTCTGGGCATTCCTTCTGGCTTTCTGCAGTAAGGAGCGACTTTTGGTTTCAGGTTGATGCATCATGACAGAGACTGGATTATCTCTCAGGGTAACCTGATCCATTCCTGCCCCATGGCTGGGCTGGTTCAGCACAAGAGGAACACGTGGTTTATTTTAGGAGTACATCCCCTCCCCAGCTAAGCCCTGCACACTCATGCTGGCACAAGGGGGGGTGATACACAGCTGCCAGCACACAGTGGCTGTCAGCACCATTCTGCCCACCTGCTCTGTGCAACCAATGGAAAGTACCCTCTGTTTGCAAGGCTTAGGTGGTGCACACCAGGAGTTGGGTCAAAAAGACGGGAGTAGGAAATTGGCCCTGCCCCTTTTTTACCATCTCCTTGCACATTAGAGGACACTGACAATAACCACAGCAAGGGCACCCTGCTCCCCAGCCTGCTCAGTGAGGACAGCACTGCATCTAAGACCCAAATTTTGCAGACCAAAGCCCCAAAAATCAGAGTCTGGACCTTTGGATGTCTTAAAGCTGTTTGCTGCAGGACACAGTGCACCGGGATGTAGGAGACAGCAGATCAGTAGCACCCAACCTAGGGATGGGGCTCACAGGCAGGGTGCTCACTCAGGCTGCTACATGGGATCTCTCCTCCCTGTCCTCAAGCCAAGCACACCCACCCAGGGGCTGAGACCACAGCAAGGCAGCAGTGTTAGCATGGAAATTCCCACCGCATCTAGCAAGGAAGCCAGCCCTGTCGCACTGGAAACATTGGCCAGTGTGGTGCTCATCAGCCATGCTCAGCTTCTAAAGCAGGAAGACAGAGCATTGTAAAGCAGATTATACTGATTTGCTTTCGCACAGTGCAGTGAGAGGCAGAAACAGGAAACATCACAATGGTCTTCAGTGTACCGGAGATGTCTCAATTGTTATACTCAGCAATACGCCTGTTCCTATTAATGTGCCATTCAGTTATGAGGAGACCAACAGAAAACTCCTGCCAAAAGGGACAGACATCTCTTTGCTTGTTCCACCCGCCTTGAAGCAGCCCTACCCGAACCTGCCTCAAAACTGACCGTGCTGGATTCCAGGTGTACAGGGGGGGTCTGGTGCGGCACAGGCAAACATCCCCTTCGAGAGGCTCGTTGAGCTCCTCCAGATGTGATTCCAGTTATTAAGGTAACAAGGAAATAAGCAGCAGAAAACTGCTCACAGAACCCAATGATCAGCTGGAGGCCAGGAGGCACACTCTCATGCTGACCTGCAAACACACTCAGTGTACAGAGCTGCTGCACCACAGGGTGAACGCTGGGGAAGACATTTTCTTCCAGGAGAACAAAAGCAGCGCAGCAGCTTTGAGAGCAGCCAGGAACCACACGTGCACTGGAGCAGATGCTGACCAACAAGCACTTCAGCAAGGAACAATTTCTTTTGTTCTTTCCTTGTTAATAAGCAGTGCTGAGAACAAACTCAACAAATCTCAATGAAGCTCAAGGGCTTTTCTAAACAGCTTGAACTCTCCATGTTCCTTTTTCTCCTCACTGCCCCCACCAAATATGTTAGGAAATGAATCTGGGAACAGAAAAGTTGTTGTAAACGGGTAATAAGAGATAGGCAGCCCACTGTGCCATTGCAGATCCCCAGTACAGAGGTTTCTATGTTGTGAGGCACGCAGAGAGTCACAGCTCCTTGCCAGAACTATTTGCTCCACCGGGGAAAATCATGGGAAGTGACAAAAAGATCCTGAAAACTATTCCTTATGGAAAAGCAGACAAGCTCTGGATTAATCTCTCTTGATCAGAGCCACAGGACTGCGAGAGATGTCAGTTCATACAGTCACAGAGTAAGGTTGGGCTGGAAGGAGCCTCTGGACATCTCTATTCATGCCCCTGCCCAAAGAACCCAGGTTGCAGCGCTCAGTACCACGTCCATTGGAATCCCAAACATCTCTAAAGCTCTTTGGGCAACCCAGGATTTGACCACTCTGGTTACAGAAAATCTCTTCCTCTCATCCAATCATGGCTTTTCTTGTACAGTCCCCAACGATGCTGTCTGGGCTTGAGGAGGCAGCAGAGCCCCCGCCCTGTGCTGATAGATCAGGCAGCTGTACACAGAGCAAGCCCATGGCCAAACAGCCACGGCACCAAAGAAGGAACATGATGGGATTGGAATGGGGCCAAGAAGTGGCTCCACTATAGGAAATAGGATGTGGCAGGGCAATTTGTTCGTTCCTCTTTTGACCCTAGGTAGCTGAGGTCATCTTTTGTACAGCCTCAGAACTCAAAATAACTTAATTCAAGCCACCCCCCTGCCCTAAGAACCCTCAGCTGGATGTGAAAACTCAACCAAGGCAAAGCAAGCAACATGCAGCCCACAGCCTCCCACGAAAGGCCAGGGTTTGTTCTTTCTTCACCAACGTGTGCTCATGGGGGAGGGATGCCAGTGAGGGAAGCTGTGGGTGGCTGAAGGAAGAAGCAGTGAAGTAAAGGTCAGTAGGGCTCAGCTCCTCTGAGTTCTCTCAAGGCACTGTAGGGGTGAACCTCAAAACTTCACTTCCCTTTGCAGCCCCCACTGCAGGCTGGGTGACAGCAGCAAGAGGAGCAGCCCAGCCGAGCAGAACTCTGGGGAGCACAGCCCAGAATCCCTGAGATAGGCCTGCAATGTGCTACCAGGGCACACCTGGGGACAGAGCTGCTGGGGACTGGGTTAATGTTGGGCTGGGAAGGGTGGTGCTGGACTTACAATCCAGCACAGGGAGGTTGGCAGCATGCGTTAGCCAGCACTGCTACAAACTGGAAGCAATGGGATAGTGGTGTGCTACCCTGCTGTCTAGAGATCCTTAACCATGAGCCCAGAAAAAGCCCCAAACACCTCCAACCACTGCAGCAAACACTCACCCTCCTGGAGCTTGACACTCTGCAGGTAGAGAGGGTTCCTCAGTACATTGCAACATCCAGGCTCGTCCTCCTTGGTGAAGAGCAGCAGGTCAGAGTAGACGAAGAGAGTCACCTGGATAGCAGAAGAGCAGCAAAGGAGACGTTATGAGGAATCCATCTCCTGGCACTCAGTGCCTTGGGAAAGGCCCTGCATGCCAGGGAGATGCACTAGCCAGCAGCAACCCAGGCTCCTGCCCTAAGGGTGCTGCATGCCACAGGGTATCCCCAGCAAGCCCCACACAGGGTCCACTGCTTGGCAGTCACCTCCCAAGGCTTGTGCAGTCCCGTGACAGGAGGGGTAAACCTGCCCGACAGTGCAACGTCGCACAAACACACCCCCTCTGCTCTCTCGTGTCACTTCCCATTTACATAAGTTACAAATCAGGGGAGCAGAAGGACGGAATGAGTTGCCAACTGATCTCAGCACATTATAGAAACTGCAGCCTAAAAGCAAATGCGATTCCCCTCAACGTGCTCAGGAAGGGGCTCCTCACTGTTTTCACTCTTTGTATGTCCAGTTTTACTACCTTTGAAGAGGAAAAAAAAAAAAACCCACTTAGTTTTTACAAAAGCAGAACCCATGGGAACGTTTGCAGGGAACATACTTGATACCATTAAACCACTTTGAGAGGTATAAAGCAAATACTGCACTGCATATCTGCTCAGCTCTATGCTTGAGCAGTGACTCAAGTGCTGGAAACTGGGAGCTTCTCCAGTGGAATGCGCTCACAACAGGCAGATTTTGCTCTGGCTCTTGAGGTCCCTCATTTGATCAGTAGAGGTGATGGTGATTCTTAAAGTAAGAACCAGCTGCACTGCAGATCCTTGACCCAGCAGCCCCATGAGATGAGTGACACGAGTCAAGGGCTGAGCCTATCCTGCTCTGCAGCACAAGCTTGGGGCATGCAGCAAGGCTCAAGCTGATGCCAGAAAGCGGCTGCAAGATGCCAGTGGGCACACTGGATGCTGAATGCTCTGCAAAACATCAACACATGCTCTGTTCTGGTCACAAGACACAGCACAGGAGCACACAGCTGCTATTAACCACTCCTGGGGATGCCCCCAGACATACCCCAGCACAAAGGGAAAGACGCTTTGCAGCAGTGAGCAGCAACAAGGAGTGTTCTCTGACCTTTTAGCAACTTACTTGCAAAAGCAGAAAAACACCCAGCATCCCACAGGCTGGCAGCGCTGCCACCAAGTCACTCCTTGAAAGGTGACTTTGCTCAGGACAGGGGCTCAGTCACTGTTTATGGGGACACACAGCCAGCACAGCGTGTCTCTGCCCGCCAGCTGACAGGCACGTGTCAGAGGGGACAAACTGGGCAGCAGTTTATCACATGATGCTGAGACTCGCGTCAAGGCAGTGCATTCAACTTTTCAACCAAAATCAAGTCCTTGCCACAAGAGTTCTTGCTCTGCAAACTCATTTTTGTGGGATTCTTAATAAGCAGAAAGCTCCCACCACAACTTTAATGGGCAATTAAAGCAGGGAGCATCTGTTTCTCTCTGTACCATTTGGAAAATCCCTTCCCTTGCTCTCAACACTGTTGTTCCCCCTCTTCATTACCTCTGGCATTATTACAACTAAAACAAGCACAAAGTGCACCATAAACTTTCTCTCACGCGTTTCTTGCTTCACAAGATACCCGTTCTGGGACACATCCAGTGCCATTCCAGATCCCTCAGTGTCAAAGAGATGTTCAGGGTTTTTTGACAAGAGCAGTGAAATGGAGGAAACAGAAGCATGACCAGCAAGTGATAAAAGTGGAAGTGGAGGAAAGAAAATGTAGACCTAATGCACATGGAACTTTAAAGGGAAGAAAAAGGGACAGAAGGATTAGCAAGGGAGAAAAAAAAACTGCTTTGAAACCAAATAGACTTAAATGGGGAATCATGGACACAATCACATAAAGAAGCATTTGCAGGTAACATTGTGCTTTAACGAGAAGATGGGACTGATTGAATTCAGGATGCAGAAAAGATAAAAGCACAGCTGGTATGGGTTAGGTAAGAGCATCTCCATTAGATGCTGCTTCCTGGAAGACATCTGATTTTTGAGCAGCTCTGCACAGCAGGAGATCTAAAGGGGGTTATAGAGCTTCTGTGAGCCACAGGGGGACAAAGCAAGGGCCAGGACTCAGCATATCCCTCTCACAGAGCTGGGAGTGGGACCTCCTGAAACTAAGCCTGGGTGAACCCCTAGTAGCAGCTGTCAGCTGGTGTGAGAGGGGAGGGCTGCAGGGAGCATCTGGAGCTCAGCCTGGGGTGGGCATCACATGTCTGACGTGCCTCCAACAGCCCCTATGACAGATATCTGGTATCTGCCATGTGAAATCATAGGGCTCAAAGAGTAAGAGAGCAAACAGAAAGGAAACAGTGCCTGGATTCATCCGGGAACAACACAGAATCCTCCAGTGCTGCTCCTGGAAGAGTCAGAGTACCACCGTCTGTTTCTCAGAACTGAGTTTCATACCTCAAAATGAGACAGTAAACAAATGGGATGATGAAAGGGCTCCTCTGAAGAAAAGGATAAGCACACCTGCGTCATTATTCGAGCTGAAGGCCACACAGCTGTTGTCATACAGACTTTTCAGTGGCTGTGAGCAGACTTTACAAAAAATCTGTTTGTAGAGGTCGGCACTGGTGTTCATCTGTGTGAGTTCTGCACCACGGCAAACCACAGAGCCCCTTTGGCTCATAGATCTGACTCTTCCTACACAGTAAAGTTGTTAAATCATTGTTACTGAAGGAAGAGGTACATTTAAAGAGTCTCCTAAAAGAAAACAAGAGAAAACGAAAGCCAGGAGATAAGGTGGAAGGCAATGAGTCGGTATGCTTCCCCAAGATGAGAACAGAATATCACACAGCCCTGCAGAAGGAAGGTCATCACCACACCTCATCAAGAAAGCATGGTAACAAAAACATGATGAAAAGGTGTCTGCAAATTAAGCCTTGCAGCCCAAGTATCTCTGCATTCAAGCGTAAGAATAGATACCCCCATCCTGTACACACAGCAAGCCATTGCCATTGGGGTTACAGCAGGGAGGAGCTGGCACTTGTCACTGCAGCAGTGTATCAGCAGAGACACCGCAGGATGGGGCATGCAGACCCTGCCTGCTGAGCCAGGCTGCATTCCAAGACATTTTCCTTTTCTCTTGCTGTGGTTCCGCAGCCATGCTCAGCAAAACAAAGGGAGATCTTCTGCAACAAAGTTGTCAGACACCAAAGGAGAACAGGACGATGATTCCCTGCATCGCTGGACAGAGAATGCTGTCTGCAATTGGCCAGAGCAAGCCCAGATATCTTGAACAGACATCTTCTGATCCACACACACTTTGTATATGTTTATCAGCATGGGACCTCCTCCGACAGAAATGGGTGCAATCTCAAAGACAAAGCCCAGTTAGAATAGTATGAACTTAATGTGCCCAATTTGCTGGGTCAAGTTAAATGGATTAAACTGCCTTTAATTTTCTTCAGATTTTCCAGATCTACACATATTTTCATAATGCTCTTATGTGCCCATCCTCTAGGAAGCAGATATCTCTGCTGGGCTACCAGACCACAACTAACATAGCTCCCCACATACAGAGTGTGAACAGTTGTATTTGCTGCTCCTGTGATCACACGCTCCAAAGTCACAACTTTCTGGGCTGCAGCTTCACAATGGCAGTTATTCACTTGGTTTTTGCAGAGACCATGGGATTAGGATCCCAGGAACAAAAATAATCAAGCTCCCACAAGCTTAGTATGTTGGCATTTATCAGAGCCACCATCTAACTGGGGAAGTGGCCTAAGCTTTGCAGAGGGAGTAGGTGCGTGCTGCCAGGCATGGTGATTTGGAAATGGGCACAAGCTCCGCAGGTCAGGGAATCTTTACCACCCACAGAGAGATATGGCAAAGCCTTTGGGCCACTGCTTTATACACTGTAGCCCTAACTCTCTAAGCACGCTCTATTGCTCCTGGATTTTGACTTCCAAATGTGTCCACTCTAAAGCATGTTTCCTTCTAAGACATCCCAACACTCTATTAACCCACAATGTGCTTAGAGTCTTCTACCACCTCGTGCATTTTTGCTGTCAAGATTATCAGCAATATACTCAGCAAGGAGTTCAAATGCTCAACTATAATTCAATGAAGACACTTGACCACACTCACCAAAAGCAGATCCATGGTGGTGCAGGCTCCAACTGTCAACCTGGAACCTCACCTTGGTTAACTAGAATCAAAGGACCCAAAGGGTCACGCACCACACTCAAGCATCAGCATAAGCAGTGGCTCTGCAGATGAGGAAATGATATCACCTGAGAATATAAAGAGGCAGTAGAAATGAAAGGACAGAGCGAGAGGAACTAGCGTGGTGAGGTAGGAGGTAAGTGCAAGTTTCTGGTTTCTCACCCAAAGGAAATTGTCTAAAAACAGATCATGAAACATCTGTGCCAGAGAGTAGGGTTTTCGTTAACCCACTGTGTAGGCCAAACCCACCCACCGAAACTGGGAGCTGTCAGATCCATCCAGGGCTCAGAGTGACAAGCATTTGTATTCAGCACTTGGGACAGAAGACCCTAGACAGGCCAGTCCCTGTTCTCCAGGGCTCAAGGGAGGGCTATCCTGACCTACAGACTTGCCAGGATGGCAAAGCAAAGAGCTGAGAAGGGGTTGAGTGCGATGTACTTTATAAAGGTTCCTCAGGGCATCGAAAAATTGCCTCCAGGTGCAATACAAAAACATCAAAAAGGACAAAGCCTGCATCCAACACCTTGCACGTCGTTGTCTGTGTTGTGCTGGTTCCTCTGGCACTCTGCAGGTTGGAGGGATTTCAGAACACCATAAAAATGGTAATTGCAACAAAGTCTAGACAGGATGTGATTAAGGCCTGAATAAGGATTGCCCCAGTGGTAAGGTCAGAGAAAGGACAGATCCTGGCAAACCTCCAGAGAGATAGGTTGTGTCCTTCAGGAGATGGGAGAGGGTTTGCTCAGTGACAAGGATGCACTGCCAGACATGGAAACTACCAAGGGGAAAAGATTTTGGTTCAAAAAAATAAGTATGACACAGCATCTCAATTTCTAGCCCCTGCAGGCTTTCTTCTTTTCAGCCACATGGGCAAAGCAGAATGAGATGCAAAAAGAAGTCCTGTAAAGTGTAGAACTCCAATTTGAGGGGCTGCAAGGGAAGCACAGTGAGAAATGGAAAGTCATGTGGAGCAAGGAAGAAAGGACTCATGAGAAACGAGACAGCAGAGAAGGGAGGAGTGGGAGTAAGCTGAAGTCCAGTGAAAAGAGAAGTAAGAGTCCTTCTGCATCAGGGAAATTCCTCTGTGGCCAGGCCACCTGGGGTCTTGTTGGCCTCAAAAAAGTTCATCCAAAGCCCTGTCAGGACTACAGCAGAAATTCTTGCTCCACAGGAGCACATCAGTCCCTCAAAGCTCTGCAAAGCCCTGCAGTGAAGCTGTGACACACCACAGACAGGAGGCAGCCATTCCCCCAGAAACACAGCTGATTGTCCTGGTGTCGCTTCCTACAGCTGTTGGCTCCTGGCAATACTGGGCTCAGCACCACACCTGGGTTCACACTGAGGGAAAGGCTCCTGCCTCCCAAAGCAGTTTGCCACATGCTTTCCATTCACTACTTCTGTTCATTTCACTGTGCTTAGTCACAGCCTCTTTCCTTGTCCCTTGGCATGCAGAGTTATAACAGCCTCAAGGCACCATCATTCTCAGAGGCTGTCTAGTGCTCCTGGCCACTGTAGAGCATCCTGCCCTTCCCTGGCAGCAGCTCCAACTGGGAAATCCTCTTCCCAGCTGCACACTCACCCTCCTCAGGGCATCATTAGCAAACAGAGAACCCTTTCCCTGAGGCATCCTCCTAACCCTCTCCACAGCTGGGTCTCCAAAATAGCTAATGTGGCCATTGGGCAACAGAGCAGCACACCTCCTGCAAACATGATCATCCTAAGACTCTGCTTCATCTACCTTCAAACATCCTTGTACATACAAACATGCTTCACCCAGGCTAAAAATGGCATTAGTTACTCAGACATAGTTTACATTTGGCTGCTTTTACAGACCTCTGAGGCAGACCTGAAAGTAAGGAACACAAACCCACATAGGAGAAGTATCCTGAACACAGGCTGGCCACCATATTTCCAACCACCTTAGCACCACTGTGCTACACAGCCATGTGTTTTATTTGTTTTCATTCACACACGCACCCTGAAGACCCTGATGAGCAAAGAGGAGCAGGACAGGCAGGGGAACAGTTTTATCTACAAATCAGTGACAAGTTTCCTGGTGAGTGATGCAATTTTTCATGTAATCAAGCAGAAAAAAAGAATTAAGACAAAATAAGGGATGAATTACATGCTGAAAGCCAAAGAGAGCACAGAAAGTCCTTCAGCACAGTCTCGAGAAGTTTTCTACTAGCCAGCAATGCGATATGTTACAGGGATTCTGCTGTCAGCCACCCAGAAAACATTACACAAACTAAATTACTCAAATGAAAGTTCCTCTGTGGCTCTGTGAAGATGACACACTGTTCAGTCCAACTAAATTAAAGCATGTGTGTTCTGTGCAGTAGATTCACTGACAATGCCCCAGAAGGTACTGTCACTGTTCAGCACTGCTGAGCAATGCCCAGCTGAGCAGTTCTGGCTGCCCAATGCACTGTGCCATTCAGTGAGATACCTCCCCTGTCCCAAATCCCACAGTTTAGACCTCACTGTTGGATACAAGCAAAGCCAACAGAAATGCACACAACAGTACAAACCCTGCTGGTTTGGCTGTTGAAAGCTGTGACATACATGGGTTCAGCATGTCACCAAAGCTTAGTTGCTTCCCCAAATTTTTAATATCCCTCCTAACATAGAATCATTTGAGTTGAAAGAGACCTTTAAAAGTCCTCTAGATCAACTCCCTGCACTACAGAAAAGAAGTTGAAATAACAACAGTGGAGAGGATTTCAGACAGGACCTTTAGGAGCTAAACTTCTAAAAAAGCCCCATAATGCATTCTATGGCTAGATCTCTACACTGGCACAAAATATTCCTAATTTCCCTCTTTCTAGATCTGCCAGAGGATTGGTCGTGTGCATTTTCTCCTTCATGAGCATGAAGAAAAAGGTGATTTCCAGCAAAATAAATAAATAAAAATAATATACAGCCCTGACATTTAGTTTATCCCAGCACAATTCTTTCCAACTACAAATTCTTTCCAACTATCATACCAATAAAAGTTCAGCAAAGAAGTGCATTCCCCTTCTCAATCCACCATATGAGTCTGCAGAAAAGCGAATTTAGAAAGCTCAGGCAGCACTGAAGTAGCCTTACCTGGATAGTCCTGCTTCTGCTCTCGTGAAGCAGCAGCTCCTCTGACAGAAGCAGAGTCCGGGCTGGGTTACAGAGATCTAAGGGCTACATTTGAAATGGAAAGAAAGAAAAAAAAGAAACAGTCAAACCTTCCACTGGAAGTGCGGTTTGCCAGAAAAACTTTCCAACCACCAAACCCACTTTGTCTTCACTTTAAGCTGTAACTCATCCAGGGAGAAGTCACCCTACGCTGCACTCAGAAATACACAAGTCTGCAGTCCAGCTATGCAACAAAAAAGAAAACCTTACATTTAACATCTATGTTAGGCTCATCTATAAAAAGACAATAATCAGCTGCTTGCTTCTTGGTACATTAACTGCTCTGCGCCACGCGCATTATGGGTGCTGTGCAGCAGGAAGCACAACCACAACTGCAGCCCCTTACGTTCCCATGTCTTTTGGACAGAATATTTGCTGTGTGGTTCTGTGGATTACTTTCACAGCAAGTTAAGCAAATTTAAGGCTTCTGTCCTTCCTCATGTCACATCCTGCCCTCCAGTCAGCACCTCCAGCGTTCCCCATTTAACAGCAGACAATAATGAGAGCATGTTGGCTGTGTAGCTGCTGCCCAGCCCTCTGATATCCTGCTGAGCAGCAGGGCCAGCAGGCAGGAGACAGGTACACAGCACAGGGGCTGTGCAGCATGAGACTGCAAAGCAGGAGAACTAGCTGCTGCAGCAGCAGAAACAGCCCAGGTGCAGTCCAAGACACAAATTTCGCAGGGGAGTGGAGCCCAGAGTGCTAATTGTGTTCCTGCTGATGAACAGATGGTGCACATGGCCATGGGCAACAAATGTGCAGCTCCCCGGCCTAGGCCAAAGTAACAGACATCACAGGTTTGAGCCTACAGGAAATGGTCTGAGCTGCTAACAGGAGGGCTGACAGCTTCCCACAGCTTCAGAGATGCTGTATCCATCAGTAATGCACTCAGATTACAGAGTCAGAACAGACATGCTGGGGTTCTGGCCCAATGAAGAACAAAAATTACACCAAATTAAGGTGTAATATTAAGAAAATCATTTGTGTAACTGGGGAGTGAGAATATCTTCTGTCAAGACACTCCTCCTGCATCCTTGTCAAAAATTCTAGTGCAGGCCACTAAGTGGAATATAAAACCTTTGTCCACACACTAATTAACAGCATGGAGAACTTATACTGATCTGCAATTATAAAAACCTGCTTGCCAAAGCCTGGAAACTGGGATATCTTCCCCTGATTCAAACAAGCACCCAAGAGCCAGACTGGAAAGCTGAAAAGGGAAAATCCAACAAAGCATCGCTTGGGCAGAACACAACTCCCCTAAAGAAAGCACCTGGAACTGAATCCAGCCAGCCCCAGAGGAGAGAACTCAGGCTGACCTCACTCACTGGGAAAGCCAGCACAGACCCAAGAGATGGCAGAAAGCTCTGCGCTGTGCGTCAGATCCGCATCACATCGCCTGCAGCCACGCTTACCTGCACAAAGACGGGGAACACCAGCACTTTGGGAGCCAGTGTCACGTATGTGCCATAGCTGGAGTGTGGAATGTGTGGCCTCACTATAGTGCAGTTCTGGTAGTTCCCATAGCTCTTCATTGTCTGCACAGTCTTCATCAGCCTGGATTTTCTCCCAGACCCTGTGTGTGACTTCCCTTTGCATCCATTTCCTGGACCGAGAGAGGAGGCAGCAACACAGAGAGAATTAGAGCGTTCCTGCAGAGCTTCTGCACACTGCCAGCTCAGCTCCTGCCCTCGCAGGCTGGAGGAGGGCACAAAGAGCCCGAGAGGAATAGCTGGAGCCTGGAGCTGCAGGAACATTCATCACTCTGCTATCAAGGTCTCTTGGGGACTCATGAAATAACAGCACTGACTTCATTTCTCCTAATGCAAAATGAGATGCCCCTTGATGCTTCTGCACAATTAAGAGCTATTTTCTTGCTGGGCCCAGGACTTCACCCAACAGCAGCAAGACAGACAGACAAAACCCCAAATTCACAGCTGCCCCAGCATGCCTTCCTGTGTTTGGGTGTGCACAGTGTTCTGCACAATTTATGAGTACAGCACAGTACTTCAGAGAAAGCTGTGGTGTGATTACACGCACCTCTCTTTGCAGTACTGAGTGCACAAAACAAGAAACACAGAACCCCAAGCACCTTAATAGCTTTTTCTCAAATCACACAAATACCACGGAGGATCCCTCTCCCATCAGGAAACTGCTGCCCACACCACCAAACCACGGCCAATCCCTTTTCAGGTGGGGGAAAACCATCCATGACTAATTCAGGGTGAAAGTAAAACACTGGAAATTTAAACCCTGGGACATTTTTATCCACGGAGCTCCTGCCTATACTGAATTGAGGGCATGGGAGCTCACAAAGTGCAGAAATGTAATAACATGGGGAGCAGCCGATGCTTTTAATCACAGCTTTCAGAAGGCATTTAGACTGGACAACAGAACAGAAGAGATAAACAACACTCATGAGCATGGGATCTACCCATCTCCTTCCAAATTGCCTCCAGGGAGTGATGGTTACTCAGCCATAGGGAAGGATTTACAAAGGATGACCTCACCAGGCACGAGGCTGGCATATCATCCTCCACAGTTCTCAGCATCACATTTTGGTGCTGGAGGAAGTCTGAGCAGTCTGACTGGCTTTTCACTCTGTCCGACTCCACTGCAAAGAGCTATTATCTCTATTCAAAGGAGGGATTACATGGAAGCTGTGTGACACGGCCTCAGCTGGGCAAGCACCGCTTCCACTTCCCAGTAAGCCAATGGCAGCTCCCACAGCCACAGCGTGCCCGCCAGACTGCACTGCTCAAAGCCAGCTGGCACTGGGTGCTATGCCACACTGCTCCCAGAATCTCTAACGTAAATAACAGTTCCCTGATAGAAAGTATTATGGATTATCCTTGATCCCTGCTGGCTGCTGCTTGGGCGAGTCCTTCCTACCCCCATTGCTGGGAATTCATTGCCGTTTGAGTTTCTAAGCTCTCTGCTCACAACCTTTGAATACATCCAGAAAGCTTCCACCAGTGTTTTGTCACCTAGCACACTTGGGTCACCTGTGCTGTCTTAAAGCTCAAAGGAAAAACTTCAGTGGAAACTGGATGTCTCTCTCTAATCAAATATCCACGCTCCAATGAAACACTGCAGATATTCTCCCTCCTAAAGCTGATGAACCAAAGCTGCTGCCAGCAGGCAGACCACGAGAGAAGAGCAGCATCAGCCCAGGACTCTCACTCACAGCAATGTCTCAGGGCCATGCTAGTGGGATGCCCCAGCTCAGCTACCAGGAGCATCCCTCCTCCAGCCTCACGTCCTTCTGTTCCTACATAGCAGCTTTCAGTGAGGTGCTTTCTGCCTTTGCACAACAAAAACCCATAACTTCCTGAGCAGAATGGGCCAAAACACTTCTGAACATGGAGCAGAGCAGATAGGGTCTGGTCCAAAGCAAACACATGAACCTACCCAACATTACATGTTCCATGAATTATTAGGAAGCAGCATGTTTATTTTCAGATAAATGCCAGCAGAGCCAGCCCATACTCTGCCAACTTGGCCCCACTGTTTGCTCTCATTGCCTGCATTTGGGGCTGAGGGGAGGAGGAGGTTCTCATGACCTAGAGTGCTGTTTCTACCTCTAAGAGCAATAATTCTGGTATTTTCTCTTTCCCCTTTCTCGTGGTTGTGCTGCCAGATAAAAATCAAAGCACGAGAGACTGTCCAACACAGGACAGATACAATCTGTCTGGGCCATGCAGAGTTTGATTTTCCTCTTATCCCTAAATCACCTTCTTTCATTAGAGGCATTCATCACCTGCATAAGTCCCATCTTCTGTATGGTGGCACAGAAGCATCAGCTCCTATCATTACTGTCTGCCTCTGTATGCTCAGGTTAACCACTGCATTCCTCTCTCTGAAGGCTTATCTTTAAATAAACTGAAAATAATCATTAAAAATTACACAGGGAAGAAACTCGAGTCTTTAAAATTATTACCCTTCTGTCAGAACAAGTCCCCACAGCTCAGCTCAGCAGGGAGGAGCTGCAGTTACCCCAGCGCAGAACAGTCCCTGCAGCTCAAGTGCAGAAAATTCATCCATCTGCAGAGCTGCAGGGCTGTGGCTATCCAGCCACTGAGGCCCCAACCCCACACAGCTCCCTCACATCCCCGCCGTGGCTTTGCCAGCCCCACACTTCACCACCCCTGAGCACTGCCCAACCTTTACAGGCTGCAGAACGTTTTCTACCTGGAAATTGCACTGATGGCTGTTCCTGCACCAGGGAGGGACAGATGAGTGAGAGACTCCTTCCTGAGAAACCATGGAGAGGAGCTCGGCTCTGCCAGGACACACAGCTAACCCCCAGGACATCCTAAAGATCAGAGCACCGTCTCCCACAGCTCCCAAACCAAGGAGCAGGCCAGAGGTGTTTCCGCCTGGAGCTAAGCATGCTGAAAGTTGCCATTTCTTTAATAAAGTCAACAACACACAGTGAACAGCCTGGCACTACATCCAGGCTCCTGGGTTGTTTCTGCCCCTGGTTTCTCATGCTGAGTGGCAGTCATTTGTTGATACCTGTCTCAGCAAGACCTCATGTTAGCCTCTGCTCCCCGTCCCGCAGCCAGGATTCGTGCAGCTACCCCCAGCCCTGCTCTTCCTGCAAGTCTACATGCACCCAATTTTCCAGGAAGACCCAGCAGATTCGTTGCAGAAAGCGTTAATGCTTCCAAGGATTTTCAAGGAAAGCTGGCCCAGAGACCATCAGAAACCCAGAAAATTAACATTTCCCAAGTCTTGCACTTCAATCTGCACTGCTCTTTGCATAAATTCAGCTCATGGCCAACCTCACTATTAATAAAGTGAACTGCAGAGCAGGGGGAAACAATGTTAGCACCCCCAGCTTGTTGCATCCTGCCCGACAAAGGAAACATCACAGACAAACCCACAAACATGTGGGGATCTGGCACATAATGAATATTTAGCACTTTCACACTTCATGCTTTTCTCATCCCCAGTGGAAAGTTCCTGTCACCAGCCATCCTGTGAGCTCCCAGAGACCTCGCCATGAGGCAATGACACCAGCAGATGTGCTCTCCTCTGGGCATGGTGGCAGGGTTCTTGCATTTATGTTTGATCCAGAAAGGTGGAAGGTGACAGTGCCTGCCAAGAGCCACTGTTCTCAGAATGTAATGGACTTGGTTGTAGAGCTAGGAGCAAGGATTACTGGGTGCTGGATAGACTGGATCTGGCTCTGCCAAGTGCTCTGAGAAATGTTTTCATCATATCAGCAACTTACCCTCAGTAGCATTGTTCTCCTGGTACACAGGCCTCAGCAGCTGCAAGACAGAATCCAAAAAGGAACAGCCACCTGAGGCAGACTTCAAGGCAGACTTCACACAAACAAACAGTAAATTTCAGTGTGCCAAACTCAAAGCCAGATGTGAAAATCATCTTTGCTCTATTACTATCAGAACATAAGAGAAGTGGTTTGTGCTGCACAGGGGAAACACTTTCCAATCCCCCATCCTGTGCATGAACCCTGGGAGGAGGCAGCAGCTCACTTACCATGGCTCTGCAGCCTTAGCAGCAAATGCTTTAGAAATAGAAAGAAAGGACACCCAGGGACACAGCTTAGAAACACAGCATGTGCCCTGGCAAACATTTAGAGATAGTGTCTGAGAAGTCTGAAGCTTGGGTCAAGTCAGAAAGCAGCAAGCACAATCATCACCTCATGCAGTAACATGAGTGTGGGGATGGAGGCAGCCCTACCTGGCTCCCTGGGTTCAGAGGTGCAAGGATGATGTAGTTCTGGTCAGCAGGAGAGGGCACATGGGACAGAGGGGGCATGGTGTTCTGGCCGCGCTTGCCGATCTCTGTGTACCTCTCCCAGCTGTTCAGCATTAACCCATCACTCCCATCATACAGGACATGGCAGCTCCGTCGCTGCTCAGGCCGCGGGGGCACAGTACTGTTTTTCTCCCGCTTGTTTGGAGGGGACTGCAGGTCGTAGGCAGACTTGCAAGATGAACGGCGGATCATGCCATCAGGTCCAGACTTGACCTGTGGGACGAGCCTCCAGACCAGCAGGATGATCTCTGTGGGACAGTTCCTGGAAGAGATGGGGCAATTCAGAGCCAGAGCAGCAGGCACTGAGGCATTCTGACAGCCACCAGCCTTTCCTTCCCAGTCCCAGCATCCTTTCTTTTTCCCCCCCCAAAGACTCCTTTCTCAGCTTCCCACATCCCGCAAACCCTTCTGCTTTCCACAGCCATCCAACCTTCCCGCTGTTGTGCCCTGGGCTCCATCAGGCTGCTCCCCCCATATGCCTGCACTGATGCTTTGGGTGAACGCTCACCGGATTTCATGTGCCAGCTCCACACACTTCCAGTGCTCCACAGGCCGCTCATTCAGCTGCAGCACTGTGTCAAGCTGCTGCAGACCAGCTTTTTCTGCAGGGCCACCTATGGAGAGAAGGGATGGGTGACTGTCAGTCATCTGCTGGACACAGAGCATTCTCAATACCAGTGCTGAGGGGACACCCATATAGCACAGCTTCCCAGCTTGCGCCACTCCCTCATCCAAGACTCAACTGTTTCTCCTAACAGAGCTAAGGTTCTTCTTCACTTTAAGGACAGTGTATTTTTGAGTCTTGAATGTATCACTGAGGAACTGATTGAAATCTGTTAAGTCCAATTTCACAGTGTCTGAGTGCAATGTTTTCCTTGTCAGTTTGCTGTGTTAAATATACACTGCACAAATAATACTAGGAATTAGGTATAAGTTAATGCATCATTCACGTTGGAACTTCAGAATGTGAACAGATGGATCCCTGCTTCCAGTCTGCAGTCCAAACACACTGCTTCTCCCAGAGAGGACACTGCCAGTAGCTCAACATGGGAAGCCAGGGAGATTTCCTGGTGTGCAGTGGGATAACAGAGATGCTGAATCCATCCTGGAGGCTCATACAAGGAGGATCCACTCAAGCAATTAAGGCCCTCTGCAATTCTGCCCCCCTCCTGCACCAGTCTGGTTCCACTACATACTTTCCATAGGTCTCCCAGTCAGATAATTCTCAGATTGGAGAGAACAAAATTTCTGCATATCACTGCAACACAACACCAAAATAACAACACAGCAGCCTCTGTCCTCTTAAGATGCAAGGGAGAGTTCATAGAGTTCATCAAAAGGGACAAAATTGAGCTGATCTCTTACCAGAGTCCACTGCCTGCACACGGACTGGGGAATCACAGCAGATCGTGAAGCCAAACCCATCACTTCCTCTAGGGATTGTGATCTGAAAAGAGACAGCAGGGTCACCCTTTATAATAGGAAAGTATCCATGCATGTGGTCAGTGAGCATCCCTTGTTTCATCCCTGCCTTCAGAAATGCAGGTACACAGCATTTCTAAAAGCAGCTGCAGAGCCCAAGGAACTATACCAATGAACACTGTCACTCTGTGAGCCCTACTGACAATAGGACTCTCCTGTTCTGCAGCCAAGAGGATGAAAAAGGCAGTGAAAAACTACGTGAAGTCAAGCCCAAGACCAGCAGAAATGAATGACACAAGGTGAGCACATGCAAGTCCTTCTTCATGACTCCTGCAAGCATAAGGAAAAGTCTATCAAGACACTAGAAAGGAAAACCTGGCAACTTGGCTCTGATGCTTACTTCTAGTACAGCTTCTCCAAGCAAGCCACTTAAACATTTCTTCCCCAGTGGGGCAATACACAAGTAGCAGCACTCCTCTGCTCCAGGGGAAGCCATGAGAAGCAGCACACTCAGCCTGCCAGGCACCAGCTGGGCGGGCTCTGTGCATCACCCTGTTAGCTGAGGTGTGTTTCTCTTGATGAGCTTCAATAGGATGAATGCTGTGTTGATCTAGGCTCATTTCTCCTCCTGATTCTAGAAACAATTAGATTATTAATAAAGTTGTATTTTATTTTTATGTTGGCTTCCAGCAGCAGCTCAGCACAACAGTTCCTGCAAATACCTGATTATCCTCAAGACGTTTGTCAGAATTCCTGTTTTACTGACAGAGAAAACAGAAAAAATCTGACATGTGTGACCTGAGCTATTTTGAGAACAAATAGAGAGGAGAATCCAACTGAAGCAGCCAAGAACTGCTTCCACGCTCCTTTACAGCATGAGGGCAAACCCAGTGAGCCTTCCTTTCTTTGCTCTCTGTCCCTGTTTGATTGCTCTGAAAAAAAAAAAAAAGAAAAAAAAAAAAAAAAAAAAAAAAAGTTTTTAAAAAGTGTCTTTCCCTGGCAGGATCAAGTACATTGGTCCAGTCCTACCACACTGAATATATTTCTTATCTCTGGAGGTTGTTCCCTATTTGAGAATACAATAAGACTGTTTGTGGGTCTGCACCTTCAAACCAGTCTCACACACTAAAAACAACACCTAGGGACCTGAGCTCTGCAGGACATCATCAGCCCCGACAGCCCAGCATCTCCCCCTGCAGTCACCCCGCAATCCAAGACTTTCTCCACACCAAGAGGGCTCTCCCACTGCTTCTACTCCAGCTCATGGCTCTTGTCTACCATCTTCCCTATGCCATCAGCAGTGCTTCCCACTGACAATGCTTGCCTTCCTCACCTCCCACCACTGTGGGATTAGCAGTGAGCTCAGCATCCATTATTGCCACTCAGCACAGAACTAACAAATACGAGCATCTGATGTAAGCTGGAAGATAGTGATGATGGTACAAGGCTCCAGTCCACAGCAGGCACAGGCTCACTGTGCTCACAGCTATGTTGGAAGGTGCAGCAGAAATTGCCAAAACAGAGAATTGAAAAGATCTAGGACAAGTCACAGTTGCCTCTGATTTGCACAGCAAAGGACCATGCCTGCATGAGACAGTCACTATAGCCCTGACAAGCAGCAGGCATTTTTAATTAAGCTAGTTCTCCCTGTGACCTCCACTGCAGCTATACAATATGAACACAGCAGCACAAAAAAATGCTGACCACGAGCTGGGAGCCCCAGTGCAAATCCCAGTGGAACAACTATTCTAAAGTGCAAGAGACCAAGATCCACACCAGCAAAACTGCCCACTAGAGCTGGGCACTGAGAGCATCTGAGAGCCTGTGCTGGCTTGTGCGCAACACTTCATGCTGCCTTGGTCAACTTTCATTGTGGCCAGCTTCATTCTCATACACATTTCTGTTAAAACAACTTCAGAAGAGATTGCAGTCACCTGGCAGAGAGCTGACCCTGCAGTTATGTGCAGCAAACAGAAACATCCTTCAGCTGAGCACTTCTACAGCCAGCTGCTGAGCTGCACCCTAAGTTACGCAGCAAGAACTCTCCTTCCTCCATCCCCACTTCCACACAGCGATGTGCAGCAAAAGGTCAGGCACCCACCTGAAGGCACCGTCCTTCTATTCCTAATACCACCATTTACAAACGACAGCACATCAGCAGCGCACTCACAGCCTGACAAGGGGGAGGAAGCCCACGGACACTCAGACACACAGAGACCCACAGTGGGGGCACAGACCTGCCGGTATCTCCGCTCCGAGCACACCTTGCAGAGTCCATTGAAGCGGTTCATGGCTGCAGCCCCCAACCTCGCTGTCAGCCCATGAAAACGCAGCGTCCCGAAGCAGCCGTGCTCCCGGTCTCCTCGTCTTGCACCAGTGAGAAACAAACCCCAGTCAAACTGGCATGACCGCCCATGGGAACCCAGCTCCAGAGAAGAATGGCAGGAAGCCACCTTTCACCTTCCCGGCCCCTGTCTGCGCTGTATGCCGCTTTACGATAAGCCAGAGGGCTTCCTGAAAACCCCAAGTGACAAGGAGGAGAGAGAGTTTTATATTAAAATTCCTGTCAACTCTTTAGTATTCCCTGGTCCCTGCTCTGTTGATGTGGCTTTTGTTCCCGTGGCATTCTTCAGCCGCACGGAGCACTTTGTTATTGCGACGTTCTCACAAACACTTGGAGGATGTCTGAGCAGCATTTCACAGGCACTGACTGCGCAAGCCCGACTTCATTGCACTGCTTAGCCTGGAGAGGACAACAGAGAGTGGCTTTCTTTTTAATTAAAAAAAAAGTTTGTTTTTCGGAGTGCGGACCCTAAGGAAAAAAAAGCACGTCCTCATGCTTTGTGCTCATGGAGTGGGATCAGAGGTCAGCTGAATTGTACCTGTAGTGTAATCTCAAAAATAAAGACAAACTCTCAGCTCAGCCAGCAGCAGGGCAGCGCTGAGCAGCTCTGCACTCTGCAGCAAGGCTTCTTGGAGAAAGCTCCTAACACAGAGATGGAAAGGAAAAGCTCGAGGAAGCATGGGGCCCCTTTGCAGGGTAAGGGATGGCCATGCAGGAAGGAGAGGGGCTCCGGAGCTCCCCGTGAGCCGGCACCTTGCAAGGCCATTGGAGCTGCTCCTCCGGGCACAACGGCATTGCTAAGTCTGCATGGGGAGATCCACCTCCTCCCAGCCACCATCTTTCCAGTCAGCAGCACTACTGGGGAGGAAGGGAGGAAAGGGGCGCTGGCTTTGTTTGTCCTGCTCAGTCCTACGCTTTAAAACAAATAACTGAAAATGCAGCTGAGGGAAGCAGCAAAGCGGAATTCAGCACAGATAAATCACAGGGACGGCCGAGCCCTATTTCCGATGCAGGCCATGTGTTTGCGTTCCCATTTCCCATCTTTGCCTCTCCTATAAATCACTGAGGCTCCACCAAGAGCCTTTCCCTTCCCAGAGCAAAAGACCCCAGAAGGAGGAGGGGAGCAGACGCAGCCATGCATGGAGACCTAGAGCCGGCCAGGGACGGATGCTGCACTGCAGGCGGGCAGCCAACTCCAGCCCATTGCTCCTTGTTCCCATCACTCCCACTCAACGGCAGGTACTTGGTCTCTGTGGTACTGTTCTGGACAAACAGGAGGTCCCTATTCAGCAACAGGGAGCAAGTGTGGGATTACTACACCCATTACCTCCTTGGGTTGGGAACATTAATTGCTCGTAAAGCCACCGTGTCAACAGGGAAACTGAGACAACTCCCATCTCAGCTGAGGACTAACACTCTGTCCCTCCTGCTCATCTAAACCCTGCATGCAGGCTGCTTTCAGCCCCTAGCCCATGCACCGCTGGCAGGACAGAGCCCAGCTGTACCCACCTTCAGCTGCCTCATGCTTGCAGTGTCCCGGCCCTCACACGCTGCACTCTGACCTCCCAGTACTGGTTCTTTAGGAAGAAAGAAAAAAAAAAAAAAGCACATAAACCCAACAGCACACAGCTCCTGATGGCCACTCTCCCTCCTCACCACATCCACACACCATGAAAAAAATCACTATGTGCTAGTGGACATCACCTCTTGGCTAGGGCTGCCGCACATGATGGCAGCTGTGAGGGGGGC
This sequence comes from Lagopus muta, assembly GCF_023343835.1. Classification (NCBI taxonomy): domain Eukaryota; kingdom Metazoa; phylum Chordata; class Aves; order Galliformes; family Phasianidae; genus Lagopus; species Lagopus muta. The sequence goes on along the minus strand of NC_064451.1, from coordinate 192,960 downwards.
TCACACCCAGGGTAGGCATTGCTCCCTCACCCTGCTATCCCCAGCACATACTCCTCCACGCACCCCAGCATTGTGGTAAACAAAGGCAGGAGAGAAAGCCCATCACAGCCCCTGGGTATCAGAGCCTAGCCATAGTGTCAACCCACAGGAGAGAGGCAGCTGCAAAGCTGGGGACCCACAAAGAGCTCAAAGCAAAGCATGAGTAAAGGGCAAAGGGGAGAGTTCAGTGCCAAAGCAGAGACTGCCAAACTGCCCAGGATACCCAGCACACTGATTCCACTGACCACTACAGCTAACCATGAGGCTGGTGGCTGCTCCACACCACAGCGGGGATAGACATGAGTTTAGCACCCCTCCCGCACCATGCCAACCTTCCCAGGCTGTTCGGGAGGGTGACATACCTCTGCTCTTCTTCAGCCGCCGCACAGCCACCTTCAAGTGCTTGGTCCTGCCCAGATCCTCCCCAAGCAGATAGTACCAGCCACTGATCTCCTGTGGGGGCAGAAAGAAGCTCTCAGTGTTGGGGCAGGTACTCCACCTCATTTAACTCAGTCTGGTCGCCCAAAGCTCCATGAGTCCTGCTGCAGGAGCTGCCCTGGCCAGAGCACAGAGGCTGTCCTGAAGCACTTCTCATAAGAGACATGGAACCAGGTAAAACTACCCACCCCATGCTCACAAAGCAGGGTGACCACACCAACCTCCAGCAGTGCTGGGCACCCCACATCAGAGCTCCCTCTGCCCCATCCCACCCACATGGGACATCTCATCCAGGAGCCACCATCTTCAATTACCCTCTGGGCGATCAGCAGAAGCTAGAAAACAAAACATCCCACCCCAATCACAGGAATCAGATAAGGACTGCAGGAACCATCAAGACAAGAGAAGATGGGGTCCATTTAAAAAAAAAAAAAAAAAAAAAAAAAAAAAAAAAAAAAACAACTTATGCTTTAAATCCACAATGAGGAAACTGCAGAGCATGGTGTATCCAGCAGCACCACTAGGCCCAGGAGGCTGGGCTAGAGCTTCCCAGATACAAAGGGGGTCCCAGAAGGACCATGAATTCCCCATATCCATCCCCACTTTTCCATCACGGTGAGAATAATGTGCCTTTGGGCTGCACGCAGGGATGATCTCTGCAGTGAGAACTTGTGAAGCTCATGGCCAAAGTCTGAAATCTTGGTGTGGTATGACCAGAGCAGAGGCTGTTCCTGGGGGCAGCTGCAGTTCAGAGCTGCTCTAATCACCCTCACTGCTATTGAAATAAAAAAAACATTGCATATCATTTGTCCTCACTACCTCCTACTCTCACTACATGTAGTTCAAACAAACAGTTCCTTTTAACCTCTTGCTAGGCAGCAAATGTCCAGACCCCAGGTGATTTGTGAACACTCCTTAAATCCCTTCCAACCTGCCTGATGTGCCAGCACCTGGTCTGGGCTGTCCAGGGACAAAATCCCTAACTGCCAACAGCTAGGATGAAAGTTTTCGATGTTTCACTGGATCAGCAGAGGTCATTCACAGCATCAGCTCTGCAGACTCCTTTAGAAAAGCAAAGCCAGCTATGTGAAAGCTGTATTACCCAGCAGCAGCCAGGCCGGGGCAGCAGCAGGGACAGACCTGCAGCAGCAGGGACACAGCCTGGCACAGAAGCACCTTGCAGCACCACTGCTACCAGGAACACCCTCAGGTGTGGACACCCCTACATTTGCCCACCCCACACTCACCTCAGCTGTAGAGCCCTGTCTGCTTAGTGCAGTGAGAGAGACAGAATCCTCTTCCAAGGAGGGCGTTCCCACCATCCATTGGTTACCACCCAGAGGCCGTTGGACAGATGTGACAAGTGCCAGCAGGCTGGGTAAGGCTGGTCCCATCTCCCAGCCCTACACAGCACTCACAGGAGCCACATCTCTGCACCCCCTGGTGCTGCTGAGTGCGTCCTCACTAAAAGGAGCAGCAATCCCCTGATCTAGGATTCCTCCTCTGCTCCCCACCCCTACCTCCAGCAGTGGCACCCACAGTGCCAGCTCACAGTGGCTCTGTACTGGCAGGTCCTTGGACACCTTCAAAGTCTCCTTGCCTGCTGGTGCAAAGAGCCAGCTGCTCCCTGTTCCTGCCCTGAAGGAGCACTACATCCACCTGCTCAACCCAATCCTGCACACAGTGCTCCAGATGAAGGTACCTTGTCCAGGGTCAGGAGGGACTTCACACCAAAGCTCATGCACCCAATCAGTTTGCTTTGCCTGCAAAAAAGTCAGAGACTATCAGTGCACACTACTTGAAACCTCTCCTAAGGACCATTTGCCCATATGCACCCCTTTTCAGGGGCCATGCAGATATCCCTGCACACAATGGGAGCTGGGCCATGTCCAGAACATGCTCCTCTCTCCATGTCTGGAGTATATGTGATGTAACCACACAGTCTGGCTTGCAGCAGGAGGAGGAGGGAGCTGGGATGCAGCATCCTGGTCACCTTCTTGATGCTGACAGGACCGTGGCCAAGGAACCAACAGCCACTTGCCTGAGCAGGTGGCACAATCTTTGAGGTGCTACAGCCCAAGCTGCTGTGCTTTCCTCATCCCTGCATCACCCCAGCAGGTAGGGGAGATCCCTGCCCTAAGCCCCAGCCAACAGTGTAGATGGGAATGCTAAATGCTGGCTGTGGTGACTGCCACCAAGCAGCAGCATCACAGACAGAGATGGCAAGGGCCCAGTTTCCTCTCCAGCAGTCTGCACGCGGAGCAGCCTTAATTCCCCATGTGCAGCAGGCCTGTTGTCAGGTCATGCTCTCGAGGAGCTCACATGGGTGGCCAGAGCAGAAGGCAGGTGCACTGCAGTGACAGCCCTGTCCTTAAAAGATCAAAATGCAGTGTGGAAGACACATACCTGCAATCTCTCTCTCGGTTCCAGACTGTGACCAGAAGACGTTTCTGCTCATCCTCCTCCTGTACCAGGCTGCAAGAAGCAGAAGGGCAGCCCATGAGCGCGCTCTGCCCAGCAGACCTCAGCATAGGCTGCCTGCATGGCCATGGGACCCACACTCTCCTTGAAGCCAGGTATTCTCCACTCTCTGCACAGGCCCTGCAGCATCACCCCAGCTGGCGTTCCTCCAACAAGGCACTGCTGCACCGATGTACTCATTCCTGACAAACCACAGCACAGGGATGTGACCTCCCCTAGGCAGGTGCTGGCAACACTGCTCCAGTGCCTTAGGGGGGTATCATGCAAAAGGACACATCCAACATCAATAGACAAAAATGAGGAACAAGGAATTGTGCATGCTATGAAACAAACATTCTGACCCAGATTAAATGTTGCATGAGGATGGAGGTCTGTCAGACATGTTTGCTAGCAATGAGGTGCTGTACCGAAACATTCCATGCCATAGAGCTCCCTTCCCATGCAGAGACATGATGGAGCTATAAGAAATCCTTTTACCTTTCTCCTCCATACAGTGCCAGTACTACTGCAGGCACAAGGAAATTGAGTGTGTTTGCTCAACTCCTGCCCAGCAAGTGTCCAACTATGCGGGAACACCACTGCCACATTGTGTGCTGACTGCTGCATGAGCTCTGCCCAAAAGTTCAAGATATTTCAGCTATAAAAAACAGCAGAATAATGCCTGTCACTTCTCATCCCAGCAGCAGAGCAGCTCATGCGTGATGCATGTTTATTACAGATCGTAATGTAAAAGCAAACACATCATCTTGGCTTCCAGAGGGTGCTCCAGGACAGTAACCACTGATTCCCCACTGCTCTGTGGGAGCTGGGGGATAAGCCAGAGCCATCCCTGCTCCATTGTACTCACAAGACAAAGTGCTCGTGGAAGACTGGGTTTTTGCTGTCTGGCACAGTCTTTGTTTTCTGTCTGCACTTCCCGTCGGCATCTGGCACAATTGACATCTGCATGGGGAAGCAAGCAGGTCATCAGCCATCACAAAATAACACTCCACAGCAGTTCAGGAGAACAGCACAGCCACTGTTACAGGTGGCTGAGCCTCAAAGATCTGGCTGAGCCCATGCTCACAGGTTAGCTTAGATCACTTTGCCTTACGTATGTCAAACAATTGCATTACAAAACTCCTTAGAGGGTGGTGGAAGGAAAATAGTAGAATATCAGGGACTGGTGCACACAAATGTGCTGGTCAGTCTCTGGCTTGCAGCCCACTTGCAGAGGAGATGCTTGCTGCACTGCACACACCACAGGGCAGCCCAGGGCACTACTCCATTGGTTGCCCAGTGGGGTGCTCTCACCCCTGAATGTCTCTCAGAGCCCCTCTCAGCGGCTCTCCTTCGCTCTTCTGGCTCAGGCATCACGTCAACAAAGCCATCAGCCTTGCCACCAGACCAGCAACTTCCCCGCATGCTGCTCATCCATGGTAAGGTAGGGAAGCCCAAGGAAGAAATAAAAGGGATCATGCTTGGAAGAGCCAACACCAAAGCCCCAAGAGAGCAGAAAGAACCTACCTTCACGTAGGAGTCGCACGGCCGGTACTCTGTCCCCATCAGACCTTTTGCTTCCACGACTAGAAAGGAAACAAAGCCCCAAATCAGGCCCCACAGCATCAGGAAGGCAACTCTCTGCACCTCCCTCCCTGCAGGACCCTGCACACCTCCCTAGCAGCTCAGCCTTAAACAGGGGAAGGGTTCTGCCATATTTTTTCTTTATGACTACCCTGTTACAAATACTGGCATCTGTGGGTGAGGTTGCCAAGAGATGCAGTGCACCATTCAGATGGCAAACAGCATTTCATCTGCCTGACTTGACTCTGCATTGTGTTCTCTGCCCTAGAGCCAAATGTATCATCAAGTAAAATACCCACGGCCACATCCTGATGGCAGTCCCACTAACGGGGTCTCAGCTTTGTCCCAGTGCTGACAGCAGGGGACCCTGTGCTTCCTAAGCAGGAGCTGGAGGCAATATCTGTGCTGCAGAGCCCAGAGAGTGCAGGACAGGCTGTCAGAGTGAGGCTGAGCTCACTCCTAACATGTAGAGCAAGGCAGCAGTGCCTCTGCCTTTGTCAGAGCAGGATGTGTGGCCACAACAAGCGAGGTCATCCTGGCAGAAACCATGGTGTGTGAGGAGAAAGGGGCTCTACAGGATCCTCTACTGCTCTGTGATGCGGTTTGCAAGGTTCCTCCACAACAGGCCACAATAAGAGCCTCCTTTGGGTTTAAAGGTGTTGGGGTGAAAAAAAACCCAAACATTTTCCTACTGTTGTTTCTGTACAAAGCTTCCCTGCACAACTGGAAAAGGGAAGCACCTGGGGGAGATGAGGGGCTGAGCATGGCTCAGCTGTTCCCCACGCCTCCATCTCGTCACAAACAGGCAGGGATGAGGCTGGACTGAGAAGTAGAATTTTACTCAAGAAAAAAACCTTTTCCATCCCTCCTGCAGGTGTCTGGCACAGTCACCCCTAATGCTGCTGGGAACCCCAGGTACCTGATTTCCCTTTTGTTCTATAGAGCTTAACTCCATGGCAGCAATGAGCCTGCTTTGCTCACAGAAAGGGGATTTTGACTCCACATTCTTGGCTTCTTCCTTGAGCCTACAACCATTTATTCATCCCAAAGCCCTAAGAAGACCCCAGCAAGGAAAGTTCTGTGCCAGAAGACACAAGCACGCATATCTTTTGCTGCAGGAGCAATCCTAGTGAGCCCCATGGGTGCCCCCAAACAGGTCTCTTCCCAAAGAAAAACTTGGTTCTGACACTCACATTGGCTCAATACCTGTCAACAAAGTGGCAGTGCTGCAGCTCCTGGGCCTCAGGTGTGGATCCCCTGGTGCTGCACAACTCTCCTTACAACCCAGTCCCCAGAGATGGAAATTTTCAATAGAGCTTCACTTGTTCCCAGGGGAACATGTCATGGTGTGAGCAACAGCACCACCATCCAGGACCAAGTCAGACGCATTTCTGAAGAAATATTTCTGATGCTCAGTGTTTGAACTGAACCATTTGGAAATCCTGCAAACAATTTTTGGCCATTTCAGATTTTCTTTTCCAAATTACATCTCTGTCTTTTTCTCTCGTCATGCAGAGTGAAATAAAAACTTGATATAACCAGAATACAAAACACACTGCAGCCACCTGGAAATGAGAGACTCCAGAAATTTTGGTTCTGCACTAAAGAGCTGCTCTATTTGATGGAGCTGCTCTATTTGATGGAGCTGCTCCCAACAGCCACCACAATGCTGTCCCCTGGATCTGAATGAGGGGATGGCAGTGCTGTACCTTTTGTATCTCCCCCACGGGCTCTCTCATGAGGGCCACCTCTCCACACACCCTAGGGCAATCAGTACTCACCATGCAGCATCAGGGAGCGGTCCTGCACCTCGATAGACAACTTCAGCTGGCCTGGGAGAACAGAAGAGAAACAGTGAGGAGGTAGGACCCTCATGCTGTCGCCAGCATTCACAGCATGGGGAACATCATGCTCGCCATGCACAGGGCCAAAACCATCCTGCCTCCCCACCCCAGGCACAGGGGCTTTGCTCAGGGAAGCAAGGGAAAGGTGTGGGAAGGGAAATCTGCTACCAAGGAAGTCTTTAGACTCAAAAGCTTTCCAGGTAAAACTGCATACTGCTTTCTCAGCGTGCAGTAAGTTTTTGACACAAACACCCATCAGAAAGGAAGGGGGAGCATCAAGGGGTTGCTGCTGGATGAATTCAGCAGAGGGTGAGGGGAGCCTTGCTGATGTATGCTGCATATTCAAAGCTCCCCCTGCCCGGTCCACATTCAACCTTCTCTTCCCGGCCTCTGAGCTCCACAGGGCTGCATTTCCCAGGGACCCAAGGCAGCACGGCTGATTAGCAGACTGGCAAAGCTCCTAAAACCAGGAGTCAACACCTGCCCTAGCCTGGAATTAAAAGTCTGTTTTCAGTCACCTTTTTGACACCAAATAGATTGTGAACAAGGCCAGGAGCTGCCAGCCCCAGGAAGAGTTGTGCTGTGCTGCACTGCCTGCAGACCCTCCACTGCTGAGCCAGCAAGCAGGACCCAGCCAGCCCAGGGTTCCACGCACACCAGTACCCTTGCATCAGGGAGGGAGGGGAGAGCCTCAAGGAGCTCTGTGAATAAAATACCACTTTGTAGCAGGTCTGGATGGAGAGTCCTCAGTCCCCAGTGTTATCATCACTGTGAACAAGAGCAAGAAGCAAGGCCAAGAAGAGATGAAAAGTGGCTCCATAAGCTGCAGCTGAGACGTGACCACCACGATGCCAAAACCACAGCCAAGTTCTCCCAACCCAACGCTGCCTCCAAAAAGCTGACCCCTGTGAAGGTTGGCACCAGGAGAAAAATTGGACTGATCAGCACATGGAACTGGGGAGGAAACTAGGAAGATAGCACTGGCTGGACTGCCAAGACTTACCCAACCTGCTACAATCATCACAGCCAGAACCAAGCTTGTGCAGGGGTACCAACCCACCTGGAGCACATGGCAGTGCTTGGTGCTGTGCAAAAGGATGGGGAGTGCAAAGAGGGAACAAACAGACAAACTGGAAGACCTTGCAACCTTGAGTGAATTTATATCCATCAGTGTCTTTTGAAGTACTTAAAGTGAGAGGAAAATGGGAGGACTCCAGCAGAAAGAAGATGCAGGAATAATGGAGACAAGAAAGTGCCAGACAAGGGCTCTGCAGGGTTCATACCAGGGTGACGAGGCTCAACCTGAGCATCCTGCTGGGAGCAGCTCCCAGGATGACCCCCACAAGCAGATCCAGGCTCACACTTGTATGTCTAGGACAGTATCAGCTGAAACCCTGGGAGACCCAGGCTGTCCTCTGAATCCAGAGAGCCTCCTGCAGAGATGCTGGGACAAGATGGGAGCACTCATTCCAAAGAGCAAACAAAGGAGCATCCCAAAGACACCTCTGCCTGTCAGCAAAGTCACCACCAGCAAGCACAGCATCCACAGCTGAAGACCACATCACTCACTGCCCACTCTGCACACAGATGATGGCAGAGCCAAGAATAAAATCCAGTTCTTACATGTCTATAAAATCAACCTGAAGCTTCTGCTGCCTTTCGAAACTCCCATGTCAAATCCCCAGGCTCCCACCACATATCTGGAGCTGCAATTTCTGAATGTTGGCACTGCCCAGACCTCTCTGCAGGCAGCTGATTCCCAGCAATGAACTCCAAGCAGTTACAAAGTATGGGGTTGAGGCTTTGCCCTGCCAGCTCAGTTTTTCTCCCATTCCCATGCATGCACAACCCCTCATTAACCTGAAATCCATCTCCAGCACTCAGACTGGCACAAAATCTCTCACGATGGCCTTTGGCAGGATTTAGGTAAAATGCTGCTGAGGTGTGGAATGTGAGATTCCCCACTGAACAACACCCCAGAAGGGTCCCAAGGATTAGGGACCCTGCTGCCAGCCTGGATGCGATGTGCAGAGTTTAGGGGTGATGCAGGGTCCCACATCCACATAATTGCTCCGAATCAACTCAAAACCAAATGTTTTCAAACACTCCTGGAGAGTCAAACAGATGGAAAATATCACTGGCACAGCATCTTTAGTCCAAAGCAAAACAGCCCATTTACACTCTTTTCTTGGCACGCAAAAAAACAACAAACTAACTGGTAAACATCACTCTTGCACATATAAACATCATTTCAATTACAAAACACCATTTCATTTAGTAAGAGACGCACCCAAGAGCTTGCTTTTGCAGGGTGGGGATATCTTAAGAGATTGTTTAACCCGAAGCAATTCAGAGAACTCAAACTTCATCTTTCACTAAAAAAAAAAAAAAAAAAAAAAAAAACAGTTGACAAAACTGTCAGATTTCTCTTCAGCTCCTGTGTGTTCGAGTGCTTGAGTGCACAGCCATGTCTATGTGTGCATATATGTGTGAAAGCAAGGCAAGAAAGACAAGACAGACCTTTCTGGGTGGGTAAATCAATGCAGCTTTTTAATCTCGCACCAATTTACAACATTGAGAATTTTGTGCCACCAAAGCCACCCCAGCCTTTTGAGCCAATCACCCTCTGCAATCTCCAGATCTCTGACCCTGTGGGAACCAACTTGCTGCTCCTCTATTAGCATTTAACCGTCACTACAGCACAGAAGTAAAACGCTCCTCTAACCGAGCATGACGAGGAGTCAGCCCAGTAATGAATGGGTGCTGGGAAAAAGAAAGGAAGCCTTTGTGCCAGGTAGTGCAGAGGGCTGGTAGCTGCTGGGGCTGCACAACTCCGGGACAGCCATGGGGCCAAGGCTCTGCCCAGCAAGGGTTGGAACAAAGAACTGGAGTGCACAGGACACTGCATGCTGGTGCACTTGGACAGAGCAGCTCAGCAGCAGCAGCTGCATTTCCTCAGATGCACGGAGCAGCAAACTTCCCCCAGGGCTGGGAAAGCAGGAACACAACATCTAGCTGTGCAAGCACTTAGGCTGCATTTCTACCACTCGTCAAAAGCAGAGTCAGAGAAAGATTCTTCCCAGGTTTGCCTTTTTCAGTGCATCTCTAAAATGAACAAAGGGAAACAGTTTCAGTAGGGAGGTCCTGGCAGAGCTTGTCCAGGTCATTTGGATCAAAGGTGTTAATATAAACAAAAATAGGTACAGAGAAAAGCCAAATAGGTACAGAGAAAAGCCAGAGGAAGAGGAAAGAGAAGACAGCTCATCCCACAGCAGGGCTCACAGACAGCTCCTGGTTGCATATCCATCATGGAGAGCAGGGCTCATAGGACCGCCACCAGGAGGACACTCAGGGCCCATCCATTTGGACGTCATCATCTGGGAAAGAAGTGATTTGAGCTGATACACAGAGCTGGTGCATGGAGAACAGGGATGAACCAGGCAGCAACAAATATAAGCTGGCAAACAAACATCCCCACCCATGAGAGAAGCTTGGTGGGCACGCAGGAATGGCATATGTTGGGAGCATAACCAGCAGGCAGGAAAATTTATTCCTTGCTGATGATCTCTGGCGAATGGAAAAATTGGGTTTGTGCTCCTTAAAATGCTTTTCTGTTTAATTGAGAGAAAAATGCAGGTTTTACCTAGGACAGAAGAGATGAGAACCACGGGGGTGCACAGCAGGGTGCTTCTACCCCAAAGGGGCATTCCTAGCAGCATAGGGCAGAGTATCCCAAGGCCACCATGTATAGCTTCAGATACAAGCACAGCCTTTGCAACACCATGGTCATCCCCACATGGGCAGCTGTGCCAGCCACATCACCCCACTGCTGGTGGGCCCATGAAGAGTAGCGGGCTGCCAAGATCATGGAATATCCCAAGTTGCAAGGGACCCATAAAGATCACTGAGTCCAATGTTACTGGGCACAGACAAAGTCTTTGTCACAAAGACTAGGGGTTTTTAGCTTCTTAGCTTGACTTGAGCAAATGAACACTTAAAAGCCAGAAAGAAGAAAGTGCAGCACACTTGGCTGCCCATGGGCTGCCCTGCTCTGCTTGCACTGCCCTCTCCATGCCCTTGTGCCATGACTGCTTGCAACACCCACCTACAAAAATGAGCAGCAGCCTTGAAATAAAACTTCTGCTTTAAAATTCCTCCCAGTTGGGAAGGGCAGGCAGCCTCCCCCCATGCAGGACAGCCACTGCCAAACCATCCTGCACACGAGTGGAGGCCACACTGCACTACCTGTCATGGCTTCAGGACCCAGCCACAGTCCCATGTCCCTGGCATTCTTCAAGTCCATGCAGCACAACTGAGGCGGCTGCAGGGGGATCCACAAAGAGCAAAGAAGGAGACGGGGGATCTGCCACAACTGTGGATGGCTCCACACAACAATCCCAGCTCACGCTCAGCCAGGGGGGGCAAATCACCTCAGTAGCTGCAGCCCGGATCTAGGGCTCAGCAGAGCCAAGCATTACCTCAGCTCAGTGAGACAGAAGCTCTGTGTTAATGCCTTTAGAGCAGCCCCCACCATTCCCAGCATGAGCCACTGCGGCTCCCAGTGCCACACCACATCCCCTGGCACCCCGAGCCAAGCCAGGCTCACGGCTTACCGAAGGTGGTGAGGCAGAAGGAAGCTCCCAGGGGCTCAGCCCGGCGGGTGCAGAGTGAGACTCTGTGCACATTGCCAGACTCCATGGCAGGACAGCTCTAATTAGTAGAAATCGCAGCCCTCCCTGTCAGGTCTGAGAAAACTGAGCTAGCTGCAGCCAGGAGGGACAGGCTAGCCAGCAGTGGCGTTTCCAAGGAACGCGCTCCAACCGCCGCGTTTGAACAGCGCAGCTCCCATTGGCCCCGCGGATTTGAATGGAGGCCGCACCTGTCTGGGCAAACAGGGCCAAACCCGCTGAGCCCAGCAGCGCTCTGCCCGCCCGGCGGCCCCGCAGCCTGCAGCTCCGGAGTCCGGAAAGTGAGAAAAAATACAAAGCAACTGAAAGAATAATCTCTCTTTCAACACACACAGACTGCAAAGTGCCCCAGAGACCATTTCCAGCACCAGGGCAAAAAAGCACGTACTTCCCCTCCCCCCTTGTGCTCTCTTTCAATGTTTGGCCACTGTTACCAGCTCAGAAGAGACAGGGAAAAAAAAGAGCAGAGACACCTGGAGGTGAGCACAGCCCATGGAGCCATGCGGCCCTGCTCCAAGCCCTGCAGGACGCCTTGGGGACTGATGTTTCAGGGTGGCAAAGGCCACCCATAGACACCCTGAGCCCAGACTGAGGTGAGCGATGGGAGATAAGGTTGCAGCCAGCTCTGCCCACCACAGCTGACAACAGAATCCTGCAGAGATCAGGATGCTGGCACCCCTGCCTCCTCCCCACTCTCCTGTCAGGGCCAAGCCCACCTGCTGTCCCCCTCAAGCCCCATCCCTTACCTTTCCCCTTCACCCATGCAGGACTGATCTTCCTCTTTCTGCCCAGCACCGCTCCCTGGCTCCGCCAGCAGGCTCTCTCTGCCCTGCGTTGTACCTCTGGCAGCCCCCACATCCCAGGGCTGTGCCTTGTGCCTGCCAGAGATAAAAGAAACAGGCAGGTCAGGACACACAGCTGGAATGCAGAGGACATCATTCTGTAGTGTCCTGTGAACCCTTTTTTGTTCTCCAGACACCATGCTGCCTTGTTTCCTGCATCCCAGCATTTAGAAACATCCCCATGGCATGCTCTGTGCCCTGTAGACATCAGATAAACAGGTCTGCCTTTCCTTCAGCTTCAGCAGAGATTGCCAACACCAGAGCTCATTCAAGCTGGAAACTGGAGGTGTCCTGTTCACCACCACCCAGCCATGCTTGCTCATGTGCCAAAGAGCCCTGGATGCAGTGAGTCCTGCCCACAGAGCTGGGGAGGGATGAATCCTTTCAGCCCTCACAGGTAGCATTGGACCTGGGAGAGGAACTCAGTCAGGTGCACTGATAATATGGAGCACTGCAACAGGAGGTACTTATCATCCCAGCCCTGGGGGATGCAAGACAAGTCTCCTGAAGGCTCAAAACCCATCTTACAGCAGTATCTAATAGCAAGATCACAGACTGAGTCCCTAGAAAACAAGCTGCTGTCACAAGGTCACAGCCAGATCTGCTGTCACACCCTGGACAGGAGGGCTGAAAGAGTGCCACCATCCCCAGCACCCATCACACGCTGCATGCCTCTGAAGCCTTGTTAACACTGGGACACCACACATCAGATCCCAAGGAAGTGATGTCAGCACTGTGCTGGGTGATCAGGAACCAGCAAGCAGGTGAAACAGGCATTGTTTGGGGGTACAGAACAATTTCCAGGGGAAGCAGGCACCACAAATATTCTTCCCTCCTGGCTTATCAAAAACGCTTCCCCACATTTTGCTCAGCTGAACCCATTTGCTGCATTCCCAGTGGTCTCTGTCTGCCACCCAACAAAATTAAGGGTTTATCCCAACAAATGTACCTGGGGAAAAAAATGATAGCATAATAAGAGGCAAAAGACAACAGGGACAATAAAAGAACAGCACAATTTCTCTAAAGTAGCCATTCTCACAGAATATGCCATTAGACATCGTTTTTCCCATCCCTATTCAGGAGGACCAGGGCCGTGGGAGTCCTTCATGCCCACAGGACTGAAGTTCATTGGCTGCAAAAATCAGTCCTCACTCAAATCCTGCAGGCTCATGCCCACTCCATCCTGCAGCACAAGGTGCAAACAGAGAGCCCATGATTTGCCATCCCACAAATGCAATCCCCCAAGGAGTCGGGCATCTCTGGTACTCTGCAAAGCATGTGTGGGAGATGTGGTCTCCTCCAAGCACCAGGTTCTGGAACCTGCACGGTCATGATTCATGTTCCACCCAGCAGACAGCAGCACTCAGAAATCACCCAGCACTCACATGCCAGCCCTGACTCTCCCTGCTGCTCCATGGCTCTGGCACAGGACTGTCCCTTGCTCCAGCAGTGCCCAAGCACCCACGTCCTGCGCACACACTGGGATTCAGCTGCCACGAGCTCGGTAGCACTGTAAAAAAAGCATCCAAAGTGAGCAGGGCTTCAGCACTTGGAAGTCAAGAATGTGCACGGGGAAAAGGTGGTAGCTGTAATGAATGCTGTGGCTCCACTCCCTGCAGGCTCCCAACAGCACGTTAGCAGCTCCTTCCAACTTCTAATATTCAAACCCCTGGAGACTGACCTTCACCTGCTTTTCTATTAGAGTTTCCAGCAAACTGCACACTCAGCTGCTTGGCTTGGGAGTTAATGACTTTCTTTTAAAATTTAACACAGTTCTCCATCACAGATTTCAGTTTGCCAGCACAAAGATCTGCCTTTGGCTGGATATTCAAATCCAAACACGTGCTTGGACAGCTGCGTCAGGCTAAAGGGTACCTCAGGCACACATAAGTCCTCCAAGGTTAGAGCTGGCTTTGAAACTCAAGGAGCCAAATCACACTAGAAAAAATTACCTGCCTCCCCAGGCAAGTGATTTTTAGGAACAGAAAGGTTATTTCTGGGATTAGCAAAGTCTGCCATTAAGGGCAGACACAAAACCTCAGCACTTCCCAGCAGTGGGATTGTTTAGGGTCTATGGCAAACACGAAGCAGAGGACGTAGCTGGGGCATCATTATCACCCAGCACCATTCCTGCAGCAGAGCAGCAGTTTCCCTGGAAAATGCCAGTGAGGAGCCACAGACTGGTTGGCCACTGATTCCTTTTCCAATCTGAAACCTGTGAGAGGTTTCCTCTGCCACAAGGGCATCGCATGGAGCAAAGCATTGAGTTGAACAAGTTTAAAACTTACTGCCTGTCTCCTCAGCTGAGCTGTGTGCAATCTGAAGCCATGCTTGCAGCAGATGGCTGAGCTGACCCCATGCAGCCCTGCACCGCTTTCTGCTGCCACACCAGGGCTGGCACAGCCCAGCAGGTCAGTTGAGCTCACTAATCCAGCAGAAACTGAACTGTCTATGGCACAGCAAACTGGATTGGCCAGAGTTTGCAAAAGCAGTAGAGATCAGAAACCAGAAATGACACAGTGGGGAAGGGCGAGTTCCCTTTTGTCGGCAGAGATCTGCTTCAACACCTGTGAAACCCCACTTCCACCTCACACAAGCACAAAGCAAGATGTACTGAGGTACATAAACAAATCTTCCTACCCTTTCATTTTTGGATTAAGCTAATTTAATTGTAGACTGCTACTGAAAGGCCATCTGCCTTTTTCTTCCCCCATTGTGACTCCCAACTTCTGTCCAACCATGGGAACAGGTACCCCCCAAAAAATTAAGAACTTAAAAGCAGAACAGTGGGTCATATGTAAACAGTAGGTCTGCATGGCTCAGCACTGTGTTTCTGATGCACAGTACATATGGGCACACTGATCCACCTGAACACTTCTGTATTTTCAGAAGCCTGAACTTAGCTAGATCAGCCCACCTTAACCATCTACTCCAGAGCTGATTTAAGCAAACAGCAGAAGCACCCAGCCAGGAATGCTCTTTCAGAGAAGTGAAGATTAAGATCTGCTTAAACTGACCTGAAAACCAAGCCCTAGGGATGAAGGTGTGTCACAGCCAAGCAGGTCCAACAGCTCATGTCACCAAAACAGGTGACATCCTGTTTGGGTGGTGGCATGCCATTAGTTCAGTCCTAAGTGGCCACCTTAAGACACTTCTATAGTGTAATTTGCATTCTAAATCAATTAGCAGAGCATAGCCTGATTATTACATACTTGGTTTCATGACAGCTCCATTCTCTGTAGTCAGCAAAGCATTCTCCCTTCCCAAGCTGAAAACATTCACCTTTCCAATGCTCTTAAAGATCATCCAGTTCATCTGTCCAGGTGAGATAACGTCCAACCCTGCTGCAAAGTTCAGCCCTGGAAAAATAGGTCTTTCTGAGCTGCAACATAAACAGAAACAAGATTCATAGAGAAACAAATGCAGGCAAACAGTATGAAAGGCAAATCAGAGGTTACCCTACAGGTTTCCTTTTCAAAAGAAAAGCAAATTAACTTTCCAAAGTGAATTAACAAAGTTAGCATTAACGTAATAATTGGTACATGCAGCTGAAATAGCTCCTTAACCTGTACACATGATTTGTCCAGGTGTCCTTCTTTGGGCAGACAGGAACATGTACTCAATCAGTAGAATTACTGGATGGCAATTTTTGTTGGTCAAACCCACTGAATTAGTTTATGATGAAAGAGGATCCCAAGAGACGTCTTAAAGATGAAACAACTGAATTTGAAGATCTTCATCAGAGATAATTTAACCTCACCAGACCTGAGGTCAGGAGGTAATTGGGCAAGAGACATCTGCACGGCAGTGTGCTGAGCTGGGAACCGGACTCTTTGCAGTGGCTTTCTGTTCTCTAGGAGATGGAAAAAAAGGAACAATTCCAGACATTAGAATTAAGTTTCAGGATAAAAACTTAACAGTACTTAACAATTTAGAGGATATCATTTGGGGAGGGGAGGGAGGGGGGAGAAAAACAAAGCTATGTTATTTTCTTTCAAAAATACAAAATAAATAAATAAAGCACACAGAGCAGCCAGGAACAGTCTCTGAAAACAAACTTGAACTAGTGAAAACAGGCGCCTGTAACAACATCCCATATCACTAAAATGACTCTGATTTGAGCTGTGTCCTGCTTTCAGCTCTGTGAACATTTGCTCTCTTCCTGTTTTTTTAACCAGCACTAATAAAGCCAACAGGATATGCCCTCAGTTCTGGCACTGAGCACCTTGCAGCCCTCCTCCTGACTTGTGCTCACTCATAACTTGCTCTGAAAAGCAGCTTAGGGTGGACGCTGGTAGTACTGATGTGGAAGAAGAGGTGTGAATTGGCTCAAAAGCCTGCAGGGGTTGGGAATACAGGTAACAGTTTGCAGGCTCAGGGACTAACAAAGACCATCTAATCTTGCAACCCCAGAGAGCTCCCAGCAGAACCAATAGGGTTGTTCTCTGCGCACAGTGAAGGTTTTGCAGATCAGAACCTCAGTGTATATGTGAGCCACTTTCTGGCACGTTTCCCCTCAATTTTGAGGGGAGGAAGAGGTTAAATTAAACTAACAACCTCACTACTGGACCTCCCAGCTTGTATCCCATCCATCATAACAGAGCTTCAAGAATGACAGAAACAACACAGATATTCCACAGTGATGGCTCTACACAATAATAATTTGTACTTTTATCACCTATTTTGTCATGAAGATACTGAAGGTACTTCATTTTCACCGAAGTTGAGCAAGATTCAACACCACTGATGCTAACAGTGTCTTCTGCTCAATACAGAAAGCACTTGGCAAGCTCTGTGCCCACTGCAGCAGGACCATAAAGGAAGTATTTCCATGAAGTTCTGGGAAAAATGAGCCCACATGCCTAGCCTTACCACAAGCTTACAACTTACAGGTAGGTGTTCAGAGTCTTCACTTGACAACAGTATTTTCTTCCAAGCTTTCTTACAATTTAGAAGGGAGGGTGCAGTAGAAGCAGAGTTAGGGGCCTTTTGGAACATCTGGTCTACTTCCTCGAGCATTGGCTGGGGGAGACGCTCACAGTTTTCAGTGCTGGAAGTTAATCTAAGATTAAAGCAAATATAAGTATATAACTAGCAAATATAACACTGAGGACCTGGTAATTAAAAGCTATGGAGTGTGCTGCCACAGCAACTCCACAGGTGCACTAGATCTATTTTCTAGCTAAGCAAACAAGAATTCACTGATCGTAACTTTTTTTTTTTTATATGCAGATCACATTCCAGGTACTGATATACAAACCCCATCTATAAAGACATAACTAAAGCCAGCTGAGGTCCTCGGGTGGAAGGAAGTTATCAATGAGAAAGGTGTTATGCGTATAAGTGGAAAAAAAAAATAATCACATTGGAATCTGAGCGCTTGCATCTCAGTGGCTCACATCTGCAGACACCATTCTGGCAAGCACTGCAGCAGGGAGATCAGGAAGAAACAGAAGAGAGCATTTGTGCAAATTAATTTGGGAGGACAAATAAAGAGGCTATAGGAAACATACAGTGTAAAATAGACAATACAAAATTGTAGATGAATCAGATCATAGATTGTACTCGGGTACAGCCATCCTAGGCCACAACAGGCTGACAGTCTGGCACTACTCCCTGGCCTTTATTTGGGAGCAGAGGAGCTTTGTCTGACCCTGGCTCTGGGCCAGCATCATCTCTGCTTCTACTCCTGCCTACTCCCACCACTGCACAATAACACAACTCTGCCTTGCTTTGTTCTTAAGTTAGGCATATAGGAAACAGCCTTGCCTTCTGGCAAAACAGAAATCAACCTCTGATGGCTTTGTTAGCAACAGCAAGCCGACAGCTGGTCCAGAAGCAGGCATTAGCACTGTGTAATACAGTTACAAATGTACCAGTTACAATTGGTCATTATTTCATTAAAAAGTAATGCAACACCTGCTAGAGCACTTCACCCCTGAGAGCCACTGAATGACCCTGCAAAAGAATTGTTAACAAAAGAATACATTGAAGTGAGCTAGAAACAAGACTTCAGACGTGTGGTTTGTATGAACAGTGATAGGCTTTTATTAATACAATTACTGTAAGTGGAAAAGTAATCAGCACTGTCACGCACACAAGCCTTCCTCCAGGTCTGACCTTTGAATATTCAAAATGCTGTGCACACCTTATTGTGTTCAATACAAGCTATAACTTTACCTATAAACATGCCTCACAACTGCCCATACTCCATCCCCAGTGCTGCTCCTGATGCTGGGAAACATGTGCTGTAGGAAAACCTGCACTGTCAGTTACTGCTCCCAGATTCAGGTATCTTCCCAGCACAACACCAGATTAACCTTCTACCTTCCTGCATTCTGAGTTTACTTAGTTACATCATTGGGTCTAGGCATGATAGTTGTAGGGCTGGGGTCTGTAGAGCAGTGTGGCCTCACTCAGCATTGCCCAATACCTGCACCGTGGGCTCCCTGCTACTCCTGGCACAGCAAAACCCACAGGGTGAAGTAGCGGGCGCCTCTGTGCCACATCAATACCCACACAGCACTTCAGGAAGAGGCAAGAACCCAAGAACAGAAACAACACAGCCACCTTCCCCACAGATCCCTCTGCCTCAGGGCTCCTCCAACCTGCCCCAGCTGCTCCCTGGCCCTCACACCCCTCAGCCCTGCCCTTCTCCTCAAGGTTCCAAAACCCCACTGAGGTCCATCCTCACTGCCAGCCCCCACAGGTCCCTTCCAACTCCCACAGCTCAGCTCCATCCAACAGCCCCCATCCCCTCCATAGGGCTGCCAGCTTACAGGCCTCCCAGCAGCCTCCCCCCCCACCACAGGACCCTCCCCACAGCTCTTCTCTCCCCATAGCCCTCCCCTCAAAGGTGATACAGGTCGCTTTCTTTAGTAATAGGGATTAGTAACCAATATATTAGTTTAGCAAAAGAAATGTGTAAGCTGTAGTCCTAAAACTTTCAGCCTTGGTGAGTGAATAGCCTTGTTTTCCTCAATAATTTTGCACTGGAAACTTAATAGAATGCTTCATCAAAACACATAAGGACATTTTCCTCAGGTTCCACATGCGTTGTTATTAAGAAGTGGCTCACTGTGGCCTAACAAGCAGTGGGAATCACCCAAACTGGGAAGCAGTGAATGGCAGTAGGTCAAAAGCCTCAGTGATGAAGCTGGTGGTGAAAAATGGGGAAGCAGAAGACGGGCACTCGACCACCCTGATTCCACTGAGCATCCAAAGGGACACTGCAGGTATTCATCAGAGAAGAATGAATACTTGTGCTGATGAATATGCGTGTCTTGCTCGAGTTGCCTGGTACGTATGGTGAGGAATAAAGGAATGCTGCTTTCTAACACCACACTGGAGTTAGCTTTTTTTCTAGATGTCGGATGACACAGACTCATTTCCCCCTCCCCCCCCAGCCCCTCTGCTCACAGTTCTCCCCCCCTCCTCCGCCCTCATCCCCCACCCGTTTCCCGCCCACCGCCTCCCCGTCTCCAGGCAACGGCAGCCGCGGAGCAGGGCGGGAAACAGCAGCGCGGTGCATTGTGGGGCGGGGCTGCGCGGCGCGGTTGTTTCTTGGGGCGCCGCCTGTGTTGTGCGGGAAGCTCGGGATGGCGGAGAGACCGGAGGATCTCAACCTGCCCAACGCCGTCATCACCCGCATCATCAAAGAGGCGGTGGGTGCCGGGCCGAGGGGCTGGGCGCGCGGGCAGAGGCCTCGTTCTGCATCAGAGATCCTCAGCGCGGGGTTCTGCTGCCCGAAACGCCTCACATGAGAGCTGTTCTGAGCTCTGTGAACGCCACAGAACTGACGGGTGCATGAGGCAGCTCCGAGCCTCGGAGAGCAGCAGCTAACTTCCTTTCTAACTTGCTTTCTAGCTGCCTGATGGGGTGAATATATCCAAAGAAGCTCGGAGTGCGATATCTCGAGCAGCAAGTGTGTTTGTGCTCTATGCAACATCATGGTAAGGATTCGTTGTGTCAGATAAACCACCAACCGATGTTTATAACACATCCCTCTGCTGGCTGGCCTGGAAATTTGTTCTTGGGTACGTGTAACAATTAGACAGATCAGTACAGTGGGAAAGGTGTTACAACAAAGGCATGGTGACAAAAGGACTGGCATGACAGAGGTGCTGTAAAGATTGCTCACCCGTGTCAGAAGATTCTAGGTCTGATTTCAGGTTTGCAGGGGAAGCTTCACCAAGGAACAATCTCTAGGAAGAGATCTTTCCCTTTTGGCAGTCAGCCCTTAAATGGGGTCTCAGAGAAGTACAGCCAGATTCCACCCCCTCCTGTCTCACAGCTGAATTGCCTTCACCTGTGCTCCAGGGCTGACTGGGTCCTTTCCCCAGGTGCTCAATCAGTGGTTCAGCCTGTGACTCAACAGTTACCATACAGTATGTTTTGGTATTGTCTGTTTGATTAAACAAAACAATCACATTGTACCCCAGTCCAGCAGACTGCAATGGTTGGGTTTGGACTGCCTTTACAGGTTGGCAAAGGCAAGAACCCTTGGCTGGCTTTGAAAGCTCACCATGCAGCCCTGAAGCTGGTCACACAATAACACCTTTGGAATGGCTGGGAGCATGGCAGAGTGTTTGCCCAGAATATGCTTTGCAGAAGTCACTTCTTTGGTACTGGCTTTATGGAATTACTGCCTTGTAGCCAGTATTCAGGCCTTCTTCCCCGTGGTTATTTGTAGAAAAGACCCAGGCAATTGGAAAACTCATGATGTGAGAAAACAACACAAACAGCCAGTGAGGACAAGAGGGCATCTTAAATTATTTTAGTAAATCATTAACAAACACTGAACATTTAGGATATTACTCTGTTTTTAATTTGTCACAGAATCATTTGAGTTGGAAGGAAAATTTAAAGGTCATGGAGTCCAGCTGTGATGCACAGGGACACCCACAGCTGCAGCGGTGCTCAGAGCTCCATCCCCCTGACACTGTCTGTCTGCAGGGATGGGGCATCGCCACCTCTCTGTGCAACCTGTGCAGTGCCTCACTGCCCTTACTGCAAAAAATGTCTTCCTTATATCCAGTCCAAATCTTTTCTCTTTTAGCTGGAAACCATTTCCACTTGTGCTGTCACAGCAGACAAAGCTAAGGAGTCTGTCCCCTCCCTTCTCTCAGTCCTGTAGATACTGACAGGCTGCTCTCAGCTCTCCTCCATGCTGCACAACCCAGCTCTCAGCCTGTCCTCGCAGGGAGGTGTTACATCCCTTGGTGCATTGTTGTGGCCCTCCTCTGGACATGTTTAGAACTGTAATAAGCGAGTACATTGATGGCAGTTATCAATTAGCTCTCTTCTCCTTGTTTCTGACTAGTGCAAATAACTTTGCCATGAAGGGGAAGAGGAAAACGCTGAATGCTGGTGATGTTCTCTCTGCCATGGAGGAAATGGAGTTTCAGCGATTTATAGCCCCTTTGAAAGAGTCCCTGGAAGGTACTGTCCTCAGATCCTATTGAGGGAACTTCAGTAGCACCAATTTTTTCTGAACGTCAGACAAGCAACATTTACTTGCCTGTCTTGTTTCTTGTTCTCTTTGTCCATTATCTTACACTGCAGTTTGCGTGGAGATTAATAATGTGTACCTTAACAGGGCTGGGATGACATTTCACAGCTGGTGAGAACTGAGAAAGTCTTATCTGATATCAATCCCATATTATGTTTATCTAAGGAAAGTCATAGGTGTTGCCTGCAAATATGAAATCCTGTGTCCTTTTCAGCTTTTTTCTGCTGAAACTTAATCTGATTTCTCATGGATGGGGCTGGTCAGCACAGCTCTCATAATAGGGAGAGTTGCTGCTATGAGTTCAGCAAGTGGACACTGGGCCCCAACTGCTGTAATGTTCACATGGTGGAAACACTGGCTTGCAGTTTTTCACTGTTCTTTTTAGTTTACAGACGTGAACAGAAGGGAAAGAAAGAAGCGAGGAAAGATAAAGACAAGAAGGCAGACTCAGAGGAACAAGATAAGAGCCGAGAAGATGATAATGATGATGATGATGAAAGGATGGAGGAAGAAGAGCAAAATGAGGAGGAGGAGGTGGACAACTGAGCTTGCCAATGGGACATAACAGGGTTGGGTTTTTGTTACTAGGGCTATAAATGTTGTAAAGAAATCTTGCTGTGTCCCCTCTGGTTTCCAGTAGAGCTCCTTACTGTTCTTCTGGAATCTCTCTTTGGCTTTAGCATGTACATAAAGGACTTGGCTAAAGCGTTTCTCATGGGTGCCTCACCTCCTCTCTGTGTGCTGGGGACTTGGCAGCTTCCCCAGGTGCTGAACAGACAAGTAATGGGTCTGGTATTTTTATGCTGGATTAACTCTGAAGCAAAGGGAAAGAAGAGAAATGTCAGTTGCCTCAATACAGAAAAGACCTGGAGAACATGAAAAAAACTTTTGAATAAGCTCATTAAACCAACCGAAGATCTGAATCCTGGTTCCTTAACCCTTTGGGGTTTACAGTCTACGTGATGATGTTAAGAGCCTTAGAAGCTGACTGTTTAAGCTTTTTATCCAAGTGATGTTTTTTCCTTCATTTTCTTGCATTCTGGCTGTGCCTTCTCTTTCCTGCTCTTTCAGTGATACTGCCAGCTTCACCAGCTGCATGCAGCACACCTGTACAAGGGCCAGTGGTTCCCTGAACTGAATTCCTCCCCTAAATGAACCAGAATAAAAAAAAAAAAAAACAAATAAAAAAAACTTCATAGCACTTGCAAAGTAAACTAATTACCACAAGTGCTTGTTTTGTGTCTTTAAAGCCCTCAGAGACAAAGAGGGATTTGTATGAAAAATCTGAAGAAAGGCTAACTGGAAAATTGTGTCTGAGGAACAAGAAAAAATTGTGTCAAGTGTGCTGCAGCTCAGCAGTGGGCAGCAGTGGCTCTGATGGTCTCAGCTCCTTCCTCTGCAGAGCTGCAGTTTCTGCAGACAGGTTGGTGATTGCTGCAAGTGTTAGAATAGTGGTGGCTTTTGGGTTGGGTGGTTTTCTGAATTACTTTTTAAGTCACTCAAGATGTGTGGCCTTCCTTGTGATACTGTGGGCTCCGGGGATGCAGGGAGGACAGTACAGTCCTGTGTAGGAAGGCCAGCTTCAAACCTGTGCTGTTAAAATTGCCTCTGTGAGAAAGATGGGGTTAAACCAGCTGAAAAATTACCTGTTAGAATAAGCTTATTTTTTGGACACAGTGCTTTATTATTTGACTGACCTTTTTCAAGACTAATAAACCTAACATTTAGACTTAACTGGAGTCTGGTAAAGGAAACATGAGGAAAACCTATAAACAAATCCATCAGTTTGGCTGATGTGCAGTATAAATAAACAGGAGCACTTGGGAGGAGCAGGGCATCCCTTTGTGTTCTGGAAAGGTGATGCAGAGCTGCCCTGCCTCTGCCATTTCTATCGCGCAGTGACTGCTTCACAGATGCTCAGCCCCCAAAAAAGCTGAAGCAAATGTTCTACTGTCTGCCTTCTGTCTGTAGGCAGTGGCAGATGAAAGGACTGCTTTGGTGTTGTCTTCCCAAGATCTCAAGAACAAAAATAGTTGTCCTTCTAGGTTTGGGGGTTTTATTCTGTTTGTTTTGTTGTTTTTTCTTTTTAGTTTTCTAGTATGTATTTGGGATGCGTGTTCCGCCAGGGACCATACTAGATTCTTTGCACAACTTGAATCTTTGATTTCCGTTGTTAATAAATGAGCTTAGTTAATAAGTGAGCTCAGTGGCTTAAGTGCACGTCTGAGCACGCCGCAGAAGCAGCCGCGGCCCTGCGTGCGGGGCGGACGCGGGGCTCCGGTCTGCCCGCCCTCCGGCCCTGTGGTGGGGAGGCCGTCCCACCATTGCGAGCGCGCCAAAACCTGCCCTTTCCCGCGCTCCGCCGCGCGAGACTTCATGTTTCCCCTGCGAGGAGCCGAGGGGCGTCGCTATGCAAATCAGCGGGCGGGACTATGTAAATTTCACTGGGCTCTCGCGGCGGGAAGCGGCGGCAGGTGAGCGCAGGGTCGCGGGGGTTTCGGCGCGGTTCGCTCGGCGCTGCGGGCCACTGCTGTGAGCTGGGGCGGTGCCGCGCGCACGGAGCGGCGGCCCGCAGTGCCCGGGGCCGGCACGCAGCGCTCCGGGGCCGGGAGGCGCTCGCACGGCCCGGCCCGTGGCGACGGGGGTGGCGGCTACGGGGGCTCGGTCACCCACTGGCTCGGCGCTCCCGCCGCCTCCCGCAGCGCCGCCGGGCGGGGAAGGAGCTCGGACGGGTATTGGGGCGTGCGGGGCCCCGGGATTCCTCAAGGGCAGAGAGGGCTCGGGGAGAGATCGTAACAAACGGAGGCAGGCACCGACCCGCAGGTAGCCGGTTGTGCCCTTGGGCCGGGACTGTGCAGAGTGGGGACGGGCAGCTCCAGGACAGAGCCCTGGCGGTTCTGTAACAGCGGGGAGCTGTGTGGTTGGGGTCAGGCTGGGGCTGGGGAAAGGCTCTGCCCCAGAAGGCGGTGGGCACAGCCCCGAGCTGCCCGTCCCCAGCTCGGGACGTGCTGGGACACTGCTCTCAGCCGTGGCCTTGGGGTTTGGGTGGTGCCGTGTGGAGCCGGGGTTGGATTCGGTGATCCCTAGGGGTTCCTGCCAACTGCTGTGCTCTTCGTCCATTGGCCGTCGTGGCAAAGCCAGCCACAGACACCAACCACGTGGTGGCAGAACCTGGTGCTGAGGCACAGATCTCTGCCTGGCTCTGCCCCTGAGGACTCCAGCAGTGCCCGGCTTTAGGGCCAAAGGGAGGAAAACTCGGGGAAGTCACAGAGCAGTGAGTGGTGCAGACTGTGCTGTCACTCCCGTGGTGTCACTGCATGTGCTCCTACAGCGTCTCAGAGCACACCGTTTCCAGATCCTATCTGAAAGATAAAATCCTTCTGAACTGACTGCCAATTAATCTGCCCTCATTAGTGTAGCTCCATTGTGTCTCCTAGGAACTCAGCTTTCCGCTCCAGCTGTTGGCAGTGCTCCCCAGCCCCTTCTTGCTGCCCTTTGAGCAGTGTGAGCACTCAGCTCAGCTGATGGCAGCTCCCCTTGTGGGGGGCCCAGAGGCGGGGGTCCCCCTGCATTGCTGTTATCTCCTCTGGACAAGCCCTCCCCACTTCTCCAATGCGGGCTGTGCCTGATACCTGCCCCTGACAGCACAGTGGGAGCTGCTGCCACTGCTCACACCCGTCCCCCTCCATGGGATCAGCGCTCCCCCTCCATGGGATCAGCGCTTGGAGCATTTTTTGGATTCTCAAAGTGTGCTGTGCTCACTGAGCCTTTTGTTCTGCCTGGAGCTGTGGCTGGGCACTGCCGGCCTCCCAAGGGCTCTGCTGTGTGGAATGGCAGTGACCCTGTGCTGGGTGTTCCTTCCTGCAGTGCCAGGACACTGCCTGCGTGCTGCAGCTGTTCCATACCATGCGTGAGCACCATCATGGTGCTTTTATAGTCCTTTTATGTATGTAATTGTGTAAGTAAGCAAGAGGTCGCTCCATCCCCAAGCTAGAAATGCAAACAGCTTGGTTAAGTCTGGTGCAGATGGACAACTTGGCTCCAGGTTGGGATGTTTGAAGGGTCTTTGAGCTTCCCCCAGTGTAAAACACAGGAACACCTTCAATTAAAGTTTCCCAGAGGAAAGGAGCCATTCCTGCTCAGCTCTACTCTGGTGTAGGATGCCATTCCTGGGCTGCAGTCCTGGAAAGCAGAGTGAGGTCGGCGTGTCCTCAGCTGAGCGCTGGTGGAGGAGCACTGAGGTTTAGTGTTGGGGAGATCAGCCAGGTGCTGACGCCCCATGTGTGCTGTGGGCTTGGGTAAGCCGAGGGTTTGTTGTTGTGAAATGTACATTTAAATTAACCAGTCACAAGATTATTAGTGAGGTGTGGAAGAAGAAAATACTGTTACAGTCAAGTCCTGTGGCTGGGCAGGGCGGTACACAGCCTGCAGGCTGATGTTAGCAGAGGAGGAATGGCATTTACTGAGTTATGGGGCAGAAGCTCCTGCCTCATCCCTGCAGCCTGGGAAGCAAATGCCTTGGGGAATTCACTGCAACTCGCAGATGTCCAAGCAGAGCAGCATGCATGGCCATCACATTCTTTTTTCCCCATCTCACAGTCACCAGTTGAGCAGCAGCTGTGATTCCCAGTGAGCAGGGCTCATTTCCTGTGTTGAAGCCCATTAGTCTCAGGCTCGTATCTGCCAGGGCAAGAAGGTTTTGATCTAGACATAAAGCAATAAAAGTGCTTCAGTGGCACCCAGCCTTTGACCTCTTGCTTTTTTGTTTTTTTTTTGCTGTTTCAGGGTCTCTTCTCACAACATCCCCGTGCATTCCCAAGATGCAGGCAGAGTCACTCCTTCACAGTGGCTACTTCCACCCTGTGCTGCGTTCGTGGCAGTGCACAGCCACCACCTTCAATGCCTCTAACCTTATCTACCCCATCTTTGTCACGTGAGTGAGCCCTGGTGCTCTGGGCTGGGGACAGACCAAACTCGGGTTGGCTGGGCATAGCACTACAGGCATGGGCACTCCCTGAGCAGTCAGAGGGGTTGAGACTCCCCAAAAAATTCCCTGTGGACAAGTGTGGGGCAGGGGATGAGTTCTGTGGGCACAGCCCATCTGCAGTCTTCCTTCTCACACCGAGTGCTCACATCTCTGTCCCATCTGCCCTCTGCAGTGACAGCCCTGATGCAGTGGAGCCGATTGCCAGCCTCCCTGGACAGGCCAGGTAAGGGCCAGAGGCCGCCAGGAGCTGCCTTGCAGCTGGAGATGATCACAGGACACGGGCAACACTCCTGTATTGTACATATTTCCTGTCCTGAGGATCCTCCCAGCATCAAGTAGGGTGGGAACATCCCCCTGCTTAAAGCAGGGAAGGAGAGCAAAATGGGAATGCTGGGTGGTGGCAAGGTCCCATTGGGCACACAGAGAAGCTGGAAGAGAACAGGGAGGCCAACAGCAGCTGGATGTGGAGTCTTGTCCTGCATTCAGCCTTGCAGGATGTGCAGGCAGCTCCTGCTGTGTTTGTAAGGTTTGGACAGAGGCCAGAGTGGGATGTTCCCAGGGCAGGGTATGTTGGGCAGGTTTTCCACAGCAGCCATTGCTGTTGGGCAGTGGGAGGTGGGTCAGCATGGGAGGGGCTCCTGGTAGCTTGGTCAGATCAGGACCTTGTTTCTCCCAGCACACAATCTGCTGGCCCTGGGCACTCAGCCATGGTTGTGCAAGCAGAGTGCATACAGGAGAGCCTGCACTCTGTGCCATGCCAGGCACCATGCCCAGCACCCTGCACGCTGTGCTGAGCCCAAGCCTGGCTTGCTCAGGGCTGCAACAGGAAAGCTGAGATAAGGGATCCAAGGGCAGGGCACACTCATCCTTTCAGAGCAGAGATGGCACAAGGCTCCCTGCCTGGTAGATAACTGTGCTGTAGCCCCAGATAAGGACCTGGATTGTTCCTTCCAGCAGTGCCTCCCCTGTATCTCCCACTGCTGCTTGGCGTGCGCCAGCATCCAACTTAATGATTAACTCGGGTCCATCCCTGAGTGGCCCAGCAGGCAGGGCCTGGCCAGCAGCTGGGTGCACTGATCAGGTCAGAGGGCTGTGTGCTGGCACTGGGTGTACTCACGGTGTATTTGCTGGATCACAAAGATGTGCAGAGCAGAATGGACTGCTGGTACCCAAGTGGCTGCTGTATGCAGCTGAGCATCCCTGCCCCTGTACGTGAGCAGCCCCCTCTGCCTTGTGGCAGTGATGCGGGGTCTCCAGATCAGCCTTCAGCATGGCTCCTGTCTAGGGCAGGTCTGGGTGCCTGGCAGCATCACTTCACTTTGGTTTTCTCAGGTATGGAGTCAACAAGCTGGAGGGGATGCTGCAGCCCCTTGTTGAGGATGGTCTGAAGTGTGTCCTCATCTTCGGGGTGCCCAGCAAGGTCCCCAAGGTCAGTGTGCATGAGCAGGTGGTGGCAGGGGCCGCAGAGTGGGGGAGCACTGTGGGGGTGGAGGGTCTCCCAATAAAACACAGGCAGTTTGGGGTTGTGGCAGCCCATTCCACAGAGCAGGATGGGAAACTGCAGCAATACCCAGGATGCTCCCAGTAGCTCTGGGTGCCTCTGCTATGTTTCTCTGTATGAGTGGGAGATAAGATGCTCTACATTTCAGAGAGCAGCACTGAAGCTTGAGAAGAGCACATCCTGTGCTGCTCCTCCTGACCCAGTCTTGCACTGGGAGCTGTTGCAGGGAGGCCCCAAGATCTGTGCTCATTTCGGTCTCGCTGCTCTGTCACCCTTTTCCACAACTGGTGATCACACCACTCTGCAGTATGAGGTCTATAGTTCAAGAACATACCTGCGGCCACGGAGGAACTGATGGGAGGCCCTTAGCTCTATGTGCCCAGTCCCTTCTCTTCTTGCAGGATGAGAGAGGCTCTGCTGCAGATGCAGAAGACACACCTGCCATCCAGGCCATCAGGAAGATCTGCTCCACATTCCCACAGCTGCTCATTGCCTGTGATGTCTGCTTGTGTCCTTACACCTCCCATGGGCACTGTGGTGAGCACACAGCATGGGGGCCTGGGGTGCTGTTCAGGCACCTTCCTCTTACCAAGACTCCCAACTCCTTCCCCACTGTTGTTCTGAACATCTCTATAGCTTGTTACAGAACTCCAAGGATCGAGGCCATCACCTCACTGTCCTGCCCCTTGCCTGACTCATTTTTTCTTGCAGGCATCCTGCGGGAAGATGGCACCATCCAGAATGAGGCCAGTTGCCAGCGGCTAGCAGAAGTGGCACTGGCTTATGCCCAAGCAGGTGAGCAGTGCCTAGCAGCAGCAACCACACATTGTTCTTGTCACCTTGCCCCCTCTAACTTATAGTCAGCCCAAAAGCAAACCGTGCCTGGCTCCAGTGGGAGGGCTCCCACTGAGCTGGGGAAGCATCCACCTGCCAATCCTGGAGGAGCTGCAGGGACTCCAGACACCTCCTTCAGTCCTATGAGGGAGTTGCCCAGGGTCACCTCCTCCTGCAGGCAGATAGAGCCTTGGGTTTGTTATTTCTGGCCTTCCCCTGCAGGCTGCCACATCATTGCCCCTTCGGATATGATGGATGGACGCATTGCAGCCATAAAGAAGGCTCTGATCTCCAACGACATGGGCAACAAGGTGAGCATGAAATGTGTGTGCCATGGGAGCAACCCCAACGGGGTGGCTGCACCTGGAGCAGCCTGGGCACAGAGTGGAAGAGGCAAACCTCCACATTGTTCAGGATATGCTGCAGGCATTTTCCTGCCCTAGTGCATGGAGAAAGGGTAAGTTCTTGGCCGGTCGCGTGGGGCCAGTGAGGCACCAGGCCTCTGGTAGAGAACAGAGGAATGGGATAGAATATAAACCAACTGTAGGAGGGAATTCCTACCACCCTCGAGCTGGGATGCAGCAAAGAGCTCCAGCCCTCACAGCACCACTCTCCTCTGCAGGTGTCAGTGATGAGCTACAGTGCCAAGTTTGCTTCATGCTTCTATGGACCCTTCAGGTGAGGTTCTACAGAGATAGGAACAGCCCGTATTTGCAGGAGCAGCAAGGAGGGAGTGCACCAGAGTGTATTTTGGGATGAGCCTTGGCTCAGCAGGTAGAGCTCATCCCAAGAAAGGCCTGGACCCCAATAGAGCTCCTGAAAAACTCAGAAACAAAAGGAAAATATTTAAATCAGCTTTACCCCAACCCTATGGGCATGGGGAGGGCTGTGGGTGCGGAGGGTTGCTGGAGCTGCTCCCCATCCCGAGTCAGATGGGGAGGAAGGGGGAACAGCTCTGGCCACTGGCCCAACCTGGCCTCACACTGAAGGCGCTGATCCCTGTGCCCTGCTTGTTTCCAGGGATGCTGCACAATCCAAACCTGCCTTTGGAGATCGGCGCTGCTACCAGCTGCCCCCAGGTGCCCGCGGTCTGGCACTGCGAGCTGTGGTGAGTCCAGCCAGGCCCTGTGGCTCTGTGGGGACCAAAAAACTCATCCATCCAAGATGGCCAAGGGTCCTTTCCCTCCACAAGTCAGAGCCTCGATGACCATCAGCTCACCGTAGAGCCTGAAGAATATGTATAAGGAGCTGGGCACTCCATTCCCCACTGTGACTTGGAGCATGGGGACAAGGGATGAGGTTCCAGGCCCAGTTGTGGGCTCCTGTGGACATCGGGGGCCCCTTCTGTGTCCCAGACTCCTGGGAAAGTAATCACTGGGTCAGAAATTCTGAGGAAACATCCATCAGTTGTGAGCTGCAGGGATCGTATGCATTCTCCCTGCAGGACCGGGACGTGCGTGAGGGCGCAGACATGCTGATGGTGAAGCCTGGGATGCCCTACCTGGACCTTGTGCGGGATGTGAAGGAGCGGGTAAGGCCCGGCTGAGGACACCGGGTGTTCCCAAGGGAGAAGTGGGTTGGGGACAGCGATGGCCCATTTCCAAAACCGGTGGGGAGAGGAGACACTGCACAGTGGAAGAGCTCCAGTCCCTAGGGTGGACAGATGATGCCTGGCTGTCCCGCTGACCCCTGCCGTTGCCTGCAGCACCCCACGCACCCTCTGGCCGTGTACCACGTCTCGGGAGAGTTCGCCATGCTGTGGAACGGGGCACAGGCGGGCGCCTTCAGCCTGAAGGCCGCGGTCATGGAGGCCATGGCCGCCTTCCGGCGTGCAGGTGAGAAGCGGGAAGGCACGGGGCCAGGCTGCCTCTAGCCCCGATCCCCGCCTCCCATCCGCTGTCCTCCCGCAGGGGCCGACACCATCATCACGTACTTTGCGCCGCAGCTGCTGCGCTGGCTGAGGGAGGAGGCGGCGGTGGGGCGGGCCTGAGCCGGTGGGCAGGCCGGAAGTGCCGGGGACACAACCGGAAGCGCTGGGGCGGAGCCGGAAATGTTATGAGCGAAACCGGAAGCTGTAGGGGCGGAGCGGGGCTCCTCGGCCCGGCCCCGCAGTTCCGGTCTGGGGCACGGCCTGGGCAGCGGCGCGGCTGGGGCTGAGCGGGGCCGTTCCGCTCCGTCCCCAAATCCCCCCGCCTCAGCGCAGGCCCCAGATCGGGGCTGATATGGCCGTGCGGTGCGTCGTGCCGTCGCCCCCGTGTGTGCTGTAGGTTCCCTTTAATCCTAACTTTGACTGAAGCGATGCTCAGGCTGCGCCTTTTGACGTGGGACGTGAAGGACACCCTTCTGCGGCTCCGGCAGCCCGTGGGGCTGAGTTATGCGGCCGAGGCTCAGGCCCATGGCGTCCAGGTGCAGCCGGAGGCGCTCAGCCAATCCTTCCGTGCGGCCTACAGGGCCCAGAGCCGCCGCTTCCCTAACTACGGCCGGGCCGAGGGGCTGAGCTCCAGGCAGTGGTGGGTGGATGTCGTCAAGGAAACCTTTCGGCTCACGGGTGTGCACGAAGATGCAGTGCTCTCACTGATGGCAGAAAACCTTTACCGGGACTACTGCAGTGCACGCAATTGGGAGTTGCTGCCGGAAGCCGGGGAGACCCTGAGCTGGTGCCGCCAGCACGGCTTCCGCATGGGTGTGGTCTCCAACTTCGATAACCGGCTGGAAAGCATCCTGGTGCAGTGCAACCTACGGCACCACTTCCACTTTGTGCTCACCTCTGAGGCTGTGGGTGTTGCTAAGCCAAACCCGAAGATCTTCAAGACAGCCCTATGCCTTGGTAGGGCACTGCCTGAGCAGGCGGCCCACATTGGGGATGACTACAGCAGGGATTACAGGGCGGCACGGGAGGTGGGCATGCACAGCTTCCTGCTCCACACCCCTGGGCAAAGCACACAGCCAGAGGTGCCGCCGGGACACATCCTGCCCACACTGAGCCATCTCTTGGCTGTCATTGAGAAGGGATAGCAACAAGAGCTGCCCTTTGGAAGAACCAGTGCTGCTGCTGAGTGGCAGTCCGCTCCTGGACCGTGACTTCTTGCTGCTGTTTGGGGTAAGGAAAATAAATGAGCGCTTCTGAGCATGGGGAGAGGCCCTGCCCACATTGCAGGAGCAACATTCAGGCAATAAAGTGTACCTGGCACACACAGCATTTGTGCTGTTTTCTTTCCAAGTGCTTCGTGTGGGGTGGGGCCTTCTGCTGCTGGAACTGGGGAATGTATCAGGGTGCAGCACAAAGCATTTCAGTTACACTCATCCACATATGTTGCACAAGTTAATTCCATCAGGAGGGACTGATAGTTACCTCTTCTTAGTCACTGATTCCTGCAGAGCTGTCTGGGGACAGGCTGCCAGCAGAGCAGTCACTGCGCTGTATCTGCACACCTGGTGGACCTCAGGTTTGCCACCTCAACAAGAAGCTACCTCTGCCCTGGAGCTGTAGATGGCAGCAATCACAGCCCTCTTGTTATGGGCAAAGTGGTCTGGAGATGCAGAATTTTGCTTAGTGTAATTTACTGCCAGCAAACTTAATTACTGTTTTGGATATTGAGAAACAGAATCACAGAATGGCCAGGGTTGGAAGGGACCTCAAGGACCATGAAGCTCCAACCCCTTGCCACACGCAGGGCCACCAACCTCCACATTTCATACCATCCCAGGCTGCCCAGGGCCCCATCCAACTGGCCTTGAACACCTGCAGGGATGGACGGGGCATCCACAGCCTCTGTGGGCAGCTGTTCCAGCACCTCACCACTCTCTGTAAAGAACTTAAATGAGAACTTAAATAAATAAAGATAACAATTTTTAAACACCAAGGAAATGCATTTCTTTCCTTCACCCAAGCTCAGTGTCAGTCCAACACCTCTTTTACTATCAATCAGCTGCTTGTTTTCACTGTAATATGCTCAACCTTGCCAAGCCCCAGGAACAAACAGCTCCATTCAGGTCAATGCTAATGGCTCCTCTCTTGCTGCTCCTCTGCTCTGGGAGATGCTGATGGTCCATGAGGGTGCCCTGCCCAGTGTGGGTTCTCACATGGGTGACAACCCCAATTCATGGTGTCCCTCCTCCCACTAGGGCTCCTCCTTCCAAGTGTTCCTACAGCCTTCCATGCCTTCTGCCACTTCTCTTTCATTTCTCCAAACAGCTCTTAACCTTTAGGCAAGATTGAAATAATTTTCATTCCTGCAGCATGGAGTGTTTTGTTGCCTGTGTTCCTCTCCATTGGAGCTGGAAAGAAACCCTTGTCTTGAAGAGGATTTAAATGATTCACTCACAGAGGAATGGCAGAGCCAGGTGTTAAACACTGATCCCATATCCCAGCTTTCATAATTTTGCTCTCCCCACCTAGCACTCCCAGCTCTGCTGAGCAAACTGTGGTGTTGTTGCCAAGGTCTTCCCATGCTGAACTGGGCTCAGTGAAAGCTCTGCTTCCTGCTGCAGCACTTCCCAGCCCCCCTCCCAGCCCTGAGGACTCCAACAGCATGGGAGCTGGGGAGAGCTCACAAGAGTCTTCAGAAGGCACTGTGCTCCTGTGGGAGGTGCTTGGGGTCTGATTTGACCTTTTCCAAAGGTCCTGGCTCTGGGTCCTGGAGGGCAAACATCACGTGCTCGGCAGCCTGAAGGAGATGAAAGCCGTTGTAAAACAAGAGAACAGATGTAGTGGCTGAAGGCAAGTCTTTTCTGATCACTGTACACGCTGGTAGCCCGCGAAGGCACTGTGGTGTATACAGTCACTGTCCATACAGCCCTATGTTTGCAGCCCACCTCTCTCACCGGCTGAGCGAGATGCTCTGGTGTGCCACCGCAAAGACGGGGTAGAGTGGTGCTGCAAAGGCCTCCCGGTGCGAGAAGAGGATGGTGCAGGAGTTGGGGTCGTAGAAAAGCACCTCCCCTCCCGCAAAGTCAACCAGCACACCGATCTCAGCCGGGGCCCTGAGCAGCTCCACAGGCTGGGGCTGACCGGCATGCAAGAACCTGAACTCCTTGTCGTAGCGTGAGAAGACCCAGGAGGCAGCATTGAAGCCCAGGCGGGCCTCATTGCCGGGCCCCTTCCGTGGCAGCGAGCCGTAGCACACCCCCAGCTTGTAGGCACAGCTCTTCTCCACGCTGATCTTCCATGCGTGGAGCCCCGTGTGAAAAGCCGCAGCAGCCAAAGCATTGGGCCAGTGGTCAAAGCGCTCGGGGCCATCCAAGTCCAGCTTTGCTTTCTTGGGGCTGAAGGTCAGGGTTTTCTTGTCTTCCGACAGGCTTAGGTGGGGGCTGACGGTTTTCTCGTCTATGCTGATTTCCTGAGAGCCTGGGAGAGAAGCACACAGTGAGCACATGGAGGGCCTTCACCGCCCCAAGAACCCACAGCGATGGGTCCAAATGCTCCCTACGGTGATAAGGGCAGCAATTGTGTTGCCACTTCCCAGAGTGGTGTGAGAAGGGATGGAAGGAGACAGCTCAGAGCCACGGGCCAAATCCAGCCAGGAATCTGCACTCACTGCACCAGAACACACCTACAGCAACGGCCTGGGGTTCCTGTCCCATACAGACAGGCTGCCAAATAGTGTGAAGGAGAGCAGCGATCCGAGCAGGGACTGGGTGTAATTCCTATCCATGGCAGGGAGAAACCCAAACCCAAACCCTGTTCCTGCAGACTCCCTGCTCCTTCTCCCCAAGGTGAGCTAGGAGCCTACCAGGAAGGCACTTGCTTGGGGAAACCAGCAAAGCTGGTACTGCTGGGACAAGGAGGGATGGGAAGAGGAAGTCCCTTCCCTGCTACAAAGCACGCACAAAGCACGCTCAGCCCAAAGTTCATCAGCTCAGAATAGTCCACCAGTCCTGAGTGGTTTGGAAGAGCCTCAGGAGGTGGCACCAGGAATTGCATGAACCACCGCTCATCTCTTTTGCTGTGATGCAAGGACAGGTCCTTCATTCACAGCACAGAGGCAGCACCCAGCCCTGTGGCCCCCGCACACTCTCCCTGTGCCACCCTTCCTCCACACACACCTCAGCAGCCCACAGCAGGGTGTGAGCGCTGAGTAACTGCACAAATATTTCCCCAGCCCTGTAAATCTCTAAGCGAAGGGGAAAGGCTGCTGCCCACGTGACTCACCTCTGCCTGCTCCCAGGAGATGCAGTTTCCCTGTCCAGTGCTTTTCCTTGCCCTGCTTTCCCCACCCTCTCTCATTCATTTTCTGCCTTCAGCTGATGCAGAAATGGGGCTGGAGCAGGTGAGCCTTTTGCTGTGCCACCCCACACCTCGGGGCTAGGCTGTAAGAGGAGCTCAGCCACACAAAGCCCATTCCTGCTCCATCAGCCCCTGCCCAGCATTCAGCACCTGGCAGGATGAGGCCCCAGATAACCAAACCACTGGGCTGCCACTCCAGAGACACGATGGAATGGGCTGAGATAAGCTAATAAGTCTGCTCAGTAGGTTTGTGTTAATCACAACACACTTTACTGCATGGAAAAAGCAGTTCCTATTTTCCAGTCTCACTACTGAAACCCTCGCAGTCCAATGCAGGCATCAAGTTAGTGCAGGCCCCTTGGGCTCAATGCTCAGCCCCCTCCCCAGGAGGACCAGAGCCCTCCCAGAATGCTGCCAAGGGCTTTACGGGACTTTGTGTCTTAATGCAAGCTGGGGCTGCTGCAGCTAATATTACATTTGTAAAGCTATGTCCTGGGTGGACTATGGATTAGTGAGACAAGCAGGCACCCTATGACAGTGTTGTGTGAAATCCAACCACACACACAGAAAGCATCAGAGTGAAATTTCCATGTAACGTGTGCAGCTACAAACCCAGCACTGTGATTTGGTGCCTCAAGGTCCTCACAGCTGGCAAGGATGGGACTGGGAAAGGAATCCATAGGAAAACCACATCACAGCAAAGGGAACTAGAGGCTGACTTGGGAAAAAATCTGAGAACCTGCTCAGCTTTGCCAATAGCAACTGCAGGATTTTGCTGAATTAATCTCAGAGGCGGAGCAGCACCAGAGTTTGCAGCAGAAGACACAAACATTGGCACTATCTGCCACACAGCTGACACACAACCTTAGAGTGATACCAGTCAGAAGCACACGCACTTGCAAGGGATCTGGGGAGCACTCATCACCACCAAGAGCGAGGTGAGCAGAAGTCAGGAGTTATCATGTGAGCATTGGGAAGATTACCCCAGGGAGGGGAGATGGGCACCTTTTCAAATTGTGAAGGATGTCACCACCTTTGAGGAACAAGAAATACATTTGAAATGCTCTAACAACATCCCGGGAGAGCAAACATTTCACAGTCAGCCATCCAAGCTGATCGTTGCCAGATGAAAACCACTCCTGCTCAGAGCTGCCACACCATCACTGCTGCCCCGTCACACCAGGACATGGCTCCCCAGGCTCACAGCCACCCACAGCTGCTCAGAGCCATTGATCAGAGCCACTGCCTGAATTCCCAGCCCTGAAGCTGTTGCTGCCCACCCGGTGAGCCCCAGGGAGCACATGGAGGTGAGGCAGCACAGGGGGACAGGAGGTGCCAGGTCCTCCAGGGGGCAGGACACAGCCTCAGGGTGGTCACACTGCACCTAGGGCTTTATTGAGGTGCAAAATGAGCTTGCAGAAATCCAAATCTGAGTAGGACACTGACCTGCCATACAGCAGAGAACGGCAGAGGCCCACAGCCGGTGCAGCAGCGGACTCTGAACACGCTGCTGATTAAAGTTTAACTTGGCAGACTCCTGTGGCTCTAAGATTCCCTCTGCCAACTCTGTCCTAGCAAAGAGACACAGCAGTTACTTTGAAATCAGGTGATTAATTGACAGTTGCTGAGAGGTGGTGGCAGAGGTCTGGGGGAAGGAGCACAGAAACATGAGCTGGAGGAGTCACCAGAGTGGCACTCACTGCAGGGACACTGCTCTCCTCCAAAGCAATGCTTTTGGTTGGTTTTCATCACAGCCCCTTCTGAAAGGACTTCAGCTTTAAAACACAAGCCTGCAGCCTGAGTCAACAGCTTCCTCATGCAGCACATGCAGGTTACGTGCAGCCGAGACCAGCCATCAAGATACAAGGGGAAAACAATGGGCGGGCTGCAGGAAGAGCATGGGGTTTCCCTGTGAGGTTTTCTGTGGACCAAGCCTAATTGCTAGAGCAGAGGAGTGAGCTGGGACTGCAGATCCCACGTAATGAGGTTAAGGACCTGCTGCGTTCCTGCAGCCTTCAGCACACATCAGCTCATCTGGTGCTGGCAGCACGATATGCTGCACATCGTGCAGCGGGTTTATTGTTCTCTGCAGGAAAGCTGCAGGCAGGAGCAGCAGGCCAGCTCCTCAGGTGGGCGATGTGACCCTGCCTCCAGGGCAGTGCTGTTTTCCGAAGGGCTGGAGAAAGTCTCCTGCCAGCAAGTGCCAGAGCACCTGTAGGTGCCTGCAGAGGGGCACTGCACAGCCTGGCCTCCAGCCCTTCCGAAGCAAAGACCAGAGGACACATGAGAATCTCTGTTCTCTGTCCTTGTCTTGGGAACAAGGGAGGGAAGAGCAGAGCTGTGGCGTGCTGCCCACTGGGGGAAGGCAGGAGCTGCTGGGCAGGCTCAGAGAAGGGGTGAGGAAATGCAGGAGCAGGCAGGTACTGACCTCTCGAAGATCTCTTGTTCCGCGTTCTGGGGACAAAGAGAGAAAAAGTCAACACAGCTGAAATTCCCACAGAGAAAATCCCAAACTCAGGCTGGGGCACAGCAAACCAGGGACCCAGGGAGCACCAGTCTCCTTCCTGACCCACAGAAAACACCCCCAACCACAGCCATGGCCTCAGCAAGCATCCAACATCCATTTACTTTGGCTGCGGCACTTCTCACTCCTTGCCTCAGAAAATGAATGGGAATGGCTGAGGATGCTGCATATTCCCTGTACCTACAGCTCAGCTCTGCCAAACTGGCAGGTGGCAGCGGCTCTGGGGCACAGCACGGGGCCCTCCAGACAACCTGCAAGCTGTGGGGAGCAGGAGACAGCAAACACAGCTGGCTCATCTGCTGCAAGGGAAACACGAGGGAGACCTACAGCAGGGAATCACAAAGCAGCAGATCGGACCCCTGTCCTTTGGTACACACCAGGCTGGATGCGCCTGGAGCCTCTTACTGCTGCATCCTGCCTTGCCCCAGGTGAGAAAACCCCAGCCCTGTCTGTTTGTCAGGTTCTGTCCTGTGTCCCTCCCTCCTCCCCACCTCTGGGGCACTGTAGGAGCACCCTGTGCTAGCAGCCAACAACCCTAAAAGCCTTCAGTAAAGGTGCTGCAAGGGTTACAGACCCTAAGGCAAAAGGCAGACAATGCTGTGAGCAATTCCACTCCTCCCTACAACTGCTGACACTGGGCCCTTCTCTGGTGACATCAGTTAGCAAATCAGTAGCAGAAATTCAGAGCCCAACTCAGAGCTGCAGGGTTCACTATGTGCTTCTCAGTTTGCCAGGAGATGACACATATCAGTTTGTAATAAATACCAACACCAAGCACCCAGGGTGGAGAATTTATGAATGCTATTCCCCTTCCTTTACTTGGCAAAAGGAGAAATAAAAGGGCCTTATGGCCTCTCTATCAGGTTAGATATGATGAGCAGCAGCTAAGAGCAAGCAGGAGGTGCAGTGCCTTCCTGCCTGCATCTAAAGCAAGAGAAGCTGATTAGTAAAATGCAGTTTAGCAGCTGGAAAAGCAGCTGAGCAAAGGGAAGCAGACACTGCTTTGTATGGCTAATACCTCAGACAGAGGTATATGCTGCACAACAGGATGGACCTCCAAGAAGAGCTGCAGGTGCTCCCAAGGAACATATTTTTATTAAAAGGGCAGCAGAAAGCTGACAGCCCAGTCCAACCTGCACCAAGTGGGAAGCATCACACCCACCTAGAAACCCGGGGGGATTGCTGGGATCGCCTGAAGCCCAATTCCAGCCGCCTGCTGTCACTGCACAAACTAATCAATGCCATAATTAAGTCTGAGCATCCGCAACGAAAAACCAAGGCTGTTTCTGGGCAGCTGGGCCATGCCTTGGTTCGGGGGGAGGGGGGGCACTCACCACCAAGCCCTGGTCGTCCAGGTTGGTGATCGTGTCCACCAGGTACGTGCGGAGGGCAGACAGCTTCTGCAGTGCCTCGGTCCAGTGCGCCTGCTGTGTCAGGATGCTCTGCTGCACCCGCTCCTCCTCGGCGTGCACCTCCTCCAGCAGCCGCTGCTCCTCGTTCTCACACACCTTCCCCACGAAGATCAGTCTCTGGATGACCAACTCTCGTGCGCTGTTAGCAGCGCTCTGCAAGGAAAGGAGAGAGGAGAAACAGCTGCAACCCAAATGAACACCCACAGCCCCCGAGGGCTCAGCTGTTAACTGAGCCCGAGCCACATGATGATGCACACAGAGGTGAATGGGTTAACCAACCCCCAACCTGCTGGCCGCCTCCTGGCCCAACCAGCACACAAACTAATTGCACACTGACCACTAACCACTGCAGCATGGAAGCAACAACCACCTGCTCTGCCTGGGTCCCAAATGCCAGCCCTCCTCTGAACTGCCAGGAATCAACATCAGCAAAAAGCAGTGCTGACCACGATAGCTGCCTTCATCTTCAGGGTCAGCAAAGCACAAAGCAGAGCAAGGAAGATGAGGTGCCAGCCCTAGCTGGAGTGACCTCATTGCAGCCTTTCAGTACCTAAAGGGAGCCTACAAACAGAAGGGGATTCAACTCTTGGAAAG
This sequence comes from Lagopus muta, assembly GCF_023343835.1. Taxonomy (NCBI): domain Eukaryota; kingdom Metazoa; phylum Chordata; class Aves; order Galliformes; family Phasianidae; genus Lagopus; species Lagopus muta. The sequence goes on along the minus strand of NC_064451.1, from coordinate 153,476 downwards.
GGTAGATAACAGCAGGACAAGAGGAAACGGTTTTAAGTTCAAGGAGGGAAGATTGAGGTTGGATGTCAGGGGGAAGTTCTTGACAGAGAGAGTGGTGAGGTGCTGGAACAGGCTGCCCAGAGAGGCTGTGGATGCCCCGTCCATCCCTGGAGGTGTGCAAGGCCAGGTTGGATGGGGCCCTGGGCAGCCTGTGCTGCTATGAAATGTGGAGGTTGGTGGCCCTGCGTGTGGCGGGGAGTTGGAGATTCACGATCCTTGAGATCCCTTCCAATCTTGGCCATTCTGAGATTCTAGCGTGATGTTGGATGGCTGCCCACCAACACCTGCGTGCCAAGGAGCCCCGGGACCGGCTTTGCTCCAGGACAGGGCAAGGACTTACCAGCACACCCTGGCTCCTGGCGGGCAGCACCTCGTCCACGTGCTTGGTGATAGCAGCGCTCTGCAGCTGCAGCCGCTCGCATCGGTCCACGAGTTTGTTCTGGAACGCGGAGGGCGGAGCAGCGTTCAGGCCCGGCACCGGCGGGGCTGGTAGATCCGGGACATCCCTGCCGCAACCCCTCCGCCCCCCCTCACGCACATAGCCCCATTCACTCCCACCGGGCCCCCCGCAGCCACCCGCAGAAATCTCAAGCCGGAGGGAGGAAGGCAGACCTCCCCACGCCTGACCAGGCGCAGGCGCAGGCCCAGCCCGCAGCACCCCGCTCGCCTCCCTCCCGCGGCGAGGACCCCCAGCGTTCCCCCGCCCGCTCACCCGCAGCTCAGCCGCCCTCTCGGGCAGCGCCCGCGGCTCCGCGCCCCGTCGGGCCATGCTGCGTGCGCGGCGGCACCTGCCGCAGGTGCGGGGGGCGGCGGTACGACGGGGCCGGGCCGGGAGGGATCAGCACCGCCCGCCCCGTCCCGCCCCGTCCCGCCCCGCCCGTCTCCATGGAATCGCAGGGAGCGGGGATACGGAGCGGGGACGCGGAGCGGTGAGTGCGAGGCGGTGCTTCTCGGGGGACGTCAGGTCGTGTGGCTGCAGTGAGGCTGCGGGAAGCTTTGCGTCTGCCGGCATCCTTCGGACGTACGCGAGCTCCGCCGGCGCCGTGGCGATGGGGGAAGGAGTGTGCGGGAATCGGTGCCCGCACGCCGGGGTGCCGCCGTCCCTCGTTCTGTCGTGCGGGTATCGCTGCGGTGCCACTACAGCACCACGGGCAACGGAAGGGCCGGCTTTAAAATATGATAATCTGGTTTTAAAAGAATGATTCTGGTTTCTGTGGAGCGGTGCGTTGGGAGAACGGGAGATTCCCGGTGGGCGGGGGGTCCCCGAGTGCGGCTCCGTGCTGTGGAAGGGGCTTCGGGTCGTGGCAAACCCATACGGAAGCTACGAGCAGTACAGCCCCGTCCACGGAGCCGATCGTTCCTTCGGGACCCAGAGGGATCCGCTCTTTGCAGAGGGCAGAAGGACGCGGCCGCTGCCCGGCGCAGCGCTGCTCTCCCTGCAGCCATCGGGGCAGGAAGGATGGATGGCTATGCTTGTGGGAGAAACCAAGGGCCGGAATTTAAGTCAGAGTTTAAGCCTTATCACCTCATGCCGTTTTATTTTGCAGGAGAAATAATTTCCTGCATTCTCTCGCTGTCACGGAAAAACCACCTTTGTTCCCAATGTCCCAAAGTGCTTTGATATTCATTCTGATGGAAGGAAATGAATGAGCAGCGTAACGCTGCCTGGAGCTGTGAGCTGGATGGTTCTCTGCACCTTTGGAACATTCAAGCTTGTGGATAGAGAAGGCTGAGATTAGCTGGTATTAGTAATTGCTAATCACAGAGGCTGCCAGGGTAAAATTAGAAAGGGAATGTGTTGTGGAATGTCACCGACCCCTGCTGAGTGCTGCTGGTATGGAGCTTCCCCATCTCTGGGCAGACTGAATGCATGCATTTTCTTCCAGTAGGAAGTAACTCAACCAATAGAAGTTGGGTTTTCTTCTGACCTTCTGTTGGCAGAATACCTGCCCAGGAGATGGGAGCACTAACGTACGCCTAACGCAGACTAAATCCAATTGGTGTATCTTCATCTGCAGGGAATCCAATTACTGGACTCGGTAATTCGCTGCCATTGAAACGGGTTTATTGGTGGCTGCCCTGTGTCTGTGCCTGCAGGTGGTGTCCATTCGGTGTCGGTGTCGTGCATAGGGTGGGCATCCCCCAGCACGTGACCCCAGAGGAGGGGGAGCAGCGTTTTATCCTGGATGTGTGAGAAACAGGAATCTCTCTGGATCTCTGGTTGTGCTGCATCTCCTCGCAGCCAGCAGTGGGAGCCTGAGCCCGGCGTTGTGATGCTCCATGCTGCTGCCTGCAGCTGATGCTGTGTGTTCAGCGGTGGGATGGGGAAACTGCAGAGTAAGATCAGCTTGCACACGGCCACGTATGGGTAAAGCATCCTCAGATGGTCGTATCTTGAGTTACTAAAGGGGCTGGGTGAGTGGGGAACATTTCAAGCATGTGAGTTTGGTTTCATTACTGAATTTATGGATCAAATCTTCATTTTTGAGCCTTGCTGCTGCCTAGCTTCTTTGGGGGGATGGGATCCAAAATGTAACTCACAGGAGTGGCTGAGCGTGTCGGTGTGACCATTTACACTCCCTGTAAGTTGCTAACATAGAGCTCTGGAGGCCAAATGATCTACCCTTAATCAGGGAGTCATTCAGATTGGAAAAGGCCTCAAGGATCCCCAGCCCCAACCCATTCCCACCACTGACCACATCCCTCAGTGCCACGTCTCCACATTTCCTGAACACTTCCAGGGACCCCCCCACCCCCAGGGCAGTCTGTGCCACTGCCTCTCCACTCTTTCTGATAAGAAATTTGTCCTAATATCTGACCTCAAAACACACTGCTGCTGTCCCTCTGCCGCTTGCAGGGCTGATGGCTCCACGGGAAGGCCAGGACGTGGTGCGGTGGTGGAGCTGAACACCCCTGCACACAGTGATGCTGTCACCTGCGTGGCTGCTGTCAGACCAGAGCTCTGCGTGTCGGGAGGAAAGGATAAGGTACAGTAGAATCAGAGGATCATAGAATCACTCAGGTTGAAAAAGCCCTTAAATATAATTGAGTCCAACCACGACCTAACTGTACTGCCCTAACTATCAACCCTCTGCTAAACTGTGTCCCTGAGCACCGCATCCAAATGGTTTTTAAACACATTCAGGGATGGGGACTCCACCTCCCTGGGCAGCCCGTTCCAGTGCTTAACAGCCCTTTCAGTAAAGAAGTATTTCCTAATATCCAACCTAAACCTACTACCCTGGCGCAACTTGAGGCCGTTTCCCCTCGTCCTGTCACCAGTGAGAAGAAACCAACCCCGCTCTCTCTGTAAGCATTTTCAGATATTGGAAGACAGCAGTCAGGTCTCCCCTCAGCCTCCTTTTCCCCAGACTAAACAGTCCAGTTCCTTCAGTCTCTCCTCATAGGCCATATTCTTCAAGTCCTTCACAAGCCTTATTGCCCTTTTTTAGACCTGCTCCAGCACCTCCATGTCCTTTCTGTACCAAGGTGCCCAAAACTGGACACAGAACTCCAGGTGAGGCCTCACCAGTGCCAAGCACAGGGGCAGAATGACTTCCCTGGTCCTGCAACCACACCACTCCTGATGCAAGCCTTCTTGGCCACCTGGGCACACTGCTGGCTCACATTCAGCCAACTCTGTACACCAAGGTCCCTTTCCATCAGGCAGCTTTCCAGCCACTCCTCCCCACACCTGTAGGATTGCCTGGGGTTGTTGTGACCAAAATGCAGGACTCGACACTTGGCCCTATTGAAACTCATACAGTTTACCTTGGCCCATCGATCCAATCTGTCCAGGTCCCTCTGTGACCCTCAATAAGGAGGATGTGGTGGGCAGGGTGGGATGCGCTCCGAAGACAGCTGTGCTTGCTGTAGGAGCTCACAAGCAGAACAGTCTGTTCCCTCTTTGGCTCAGTGTAACATAAACCAAGGCTGTGTGTGAGCCCTCTGTGTCCTGTTCCCCTGCCACTGCTGACTTCCTTCCCCTGGCTCTCTGCAGAGTGTGGCTGTCTGTAATTGGAGGTCCGGAGCTGTGCTGGGGCGCTTCATCAGCCATGAGCACGAGGTCACCAAGGTGAGCATCAAGGAGTGCACCGGGAGCAGCAGTGGCAGTCTGGTATCTGCAGGGCGCTCACTCTGCTCTGTTGGGGGCCCTGGCAGCACCCAGCAGTCCCCTGTGCTCCTTCTCACCTTTCATAGCTCCCAGTGCTCACAGTGACGTGCAGTGTGCTCGTTTGGGTTTCTCAGAAAGTTTTCTTTTCCCCATAAAATGGATTTTATGAGGATGGAATGGGGGTGAGGTGCAGCATGGTGTCGATTCCAGTGTCTCCTTACAGGAAGTTCTGTCACATGGGCTTCAAAGCAGGGTTTCAAACGTCGCAGTGAGGTGTCTTTGCACCAACAATGTGCTTTGCTTATTCCTGTGAGACCCAGTACAAGAAAAGAATCATTTCTTGCTGTGCTGCCATACAGGGAAATATCTGACCTCACACCATCCAAGCCTCAACTCAGCAGCTCTGCGTTCACCCAGAGAAGCGGGTTAATCCCTGTGTCTCTGTAGCTGTGCCACAGGGACAGTGATGGGAACTGCCAACATTTCCCTTTTGCTGCTCACCAGGCCCTGCCCGGGGCTGCAGGTACTCCTCATGGTGTGAGTGGCTCCAGGCAGTACAGCTGAGCTGGGGATCCCTCCAACCTCAGCACTGATCCCTTCTTGTCCGCAATGTCTGTTGTCACAGTGCTGCCATGGGCAGGAAGCAGAGCAGCTGTGCTTTCCCAGCACACGGCCAGGCCGGAGCCCAACCCATTTCTCCATCTGTTCCTCTGCAGGTCACCTGCACCCATGATTCCAACAGAGTCTTCAGTGCATCCCGGGACAGAACAGTAATGATGTGGGAGCTCCACGGGACATCGGGGCCAAGGCAGTTCTTCCCAGGCCATGAGCTGGTTGTTACTGGGCTGGCTGTGAGCCCGGGTGAGGAGCAGCACACTGCTCAAGTGGTTCTTCCTGCTGTAGCACGGCTGTATTTGCATGCTGACTTGCTCTTGCAGATGCGTCGCGGCTGTGCACAGGTTCACGAGACAACACCATTCGCAAATGGGATGTGGAGACTGGAGAGTGTCTGTGCAGAGCTGCTCTCTCCAGGAACCTGGTAGGAGCCTCTGGTTCTTTGCATCCCAGAATGGCAGCTCTGGTCCCTTGCATGCAAAGCCCCAGAGAGTGAATTTGCCTCAAGTTCGGCATTACACTAAACCCCTGAGACACCGTGAAGATGGACTGATGCTTCTGGAGATCAGCTTAAGGCTGGTTTTCCTCTCCTCCAGAACTGCACCTCCAGGAGCACAAAGGCACCCACAGATGTACAGCAATTTATTAATAACCTTTGGCTAAGCAGTGGAGAAAGCGGTGCCTGGGGTACCTCTGTTTCCATGGCACCATGTCCTGCTGAGCTGCTGGTTCCTCCCTGCCTGCTAAGCCCAAATCTTAGCATCACCACCACCTTTCCCTTCCCCTCTACAGGTAACACATCTGTGCTGGGTCCCTGGGGAGCCCTACATCATCCAGACATCAGAGGATAAAACCATCAGGTAAATCCTTCCAGGCAGCCACAGAGGGGGCCACAAAGATGATCAGGGAGCTGGAGCAGCACCCCTACAAAGACAGGCTGAGGGAGGTGGGCTCGTTCAGCTTGGAGAAGAGAAGGCTGGGGGGTGACCTCATTGCAGCCTTTCAGTGCCTAAAGGGAAGCTACAAACAAGAGGGGAGTCTTGTTTGGTAGATACAAATAAGGACAAGGGTAGATAACAGCAGGACAAGGGGAAATGGTTTGAAGTTGAGGGAGGGAAGATTGAGGTTGGATGTCAGGGGAAGTTCTTGACAGAGAGAGTGGTGAGGTGCTGGAACAGCTGCCCAGAGAGGCTGTGGATGCCCCGTCCATCCCTGGAGGTGTTCAAAGCCAGGTTGGATGGGGCCCTGGGCAGCCTGGGCTGTGAAATTGGAGGTTGGTGGCCCTGCCTGTGGCAGGGGGTTGGAGCTTCATGGTCCTTGAGGTCCCTTCCAACCCTGGCCATTCTGTGATACTGTGGGAGCTGCAGCCAGGGCCACGTGCTGATAGGTAAAGCAGTGTCAGTGCACAGGGGGCTGTTGGGGTGGTTGTTTTTCCTGTCTTCCTGCTCTCCCCCATCTGCCAGCCTCACGTGTGGCTGGAAGCCATTCCTGGCTCACCTGGGTCTCCTGCTGGGGGAGGACAGCATGGGGGCATCTACAGCTGCAACCAGCACTGGGCACCACCTATGGGCACAAAAGAGAAAATTCAGAGCTCCACACAGCTGCCCTGGGTAAAGGCTTGTAGAAAGGAGAGAGGCTGCTCTGTGGTGGCAAAGTGCAGGAGCACAGTGGGGCTGCAGGGAGGGCACCGAGGGCTCCTGTAGCACAGTAATGGCTCCATGTCCCCATCCCTACTTTTTCTGCTTCCAGGATGTGGGACAGCCGGGAGCTGCAGGTGGCACACACGTTCCCAGGCAAGCAGCACATCCAGACAAGCTGTGATGTGAGCCAGGACGGGCGATACTGCGTCAGCAGCAGCAGCGGATTTTCTGGGGAGGGCTGCGAAGCAACAGTGAGTCTGTAGGGCACCCAGTCCACCTCCTGCTTCTCTCCATCTCCACAGCACACAGCACAGGGCAGCAGCTCAGTGCTCCAGGGCTCTGCCTGCAGCAGAGCACAGCTCCCACTGCTTTGGCCTTACCTGGAGTCACAGGTTGGGCTGGAGCTCAGTTTCCCCCCCATCTATCCCTTTGTCAGTCTACTGCAGCAGCAAATACCCTTCCTTATTAAAGTGCTGGGATTCTGTTTGCAGATGCACATTTGGATAAATGGTGAAAACCTTTTTGGGGTCTTGAAGTGCTGTGAGATGTGCTCAGTGGCAGGGATAAAGGCAGAAATGTGCTATGAGGATGAGCGAGGAGCTCTGTAACCAAACCCACCTTCCTCTCTCTGTAAAACCTCTCCGTGCTGGCAGGTGGCAGTGACAGCCCGAGCTCTGAGCACTGCTTGTTGCCTTGCAGCTGTGGGACCTACGGCAGACCAGGAGCCGAGTGTGTGAGTACAGAGGGCATCTGCAGACCACAGCCTCATGTGTGTTCCTTCCACGAGGTCCTGCTCTCACCCCCAGCATTGCCACGTCCTCATACGACAGCAAAGTGAAGATCTGGGACCGGGACACTGCAGGTAGGCAGGGCACTGCCCTGGGATAACAGACCTGGCTGCTGTCTCCCTGGGGTGATGAGCACACAGCTGTGTGCCTGCCAGCCCTGGGTTTTCACACAGCTGTAGGGCTGGGTGGAGATGAGCACCAGAGTAGTTTGTGTCCATCCTCTGGCAAAGAAGGATGTCTGGGTGCACGAGCCTGGAGGTGATGGGCATCCTCCTTGAACTAACAGGAAGCAATGATGGGATGTCCAAGTTCAGCAGTGAAAGACAAACAGTGAAAATCAAAAAGAACAGGGGAACTCCAGTGCTTTCCTTAGGAGGGGAAAGTTGTAAGGAACAAAGGCTGCACTGGAGTGTGGAGGGGGCAGCTGCGACCACCATCCTGAATGGGAATCTCTGCATGCCGGAGGGTTGGCTGAGGGCTGGGTCCTCACCAGAGCCAGACACAAAGCTGCTTGCCTGCCAGGCCCCACTGCAGCACAGGTTTGTTATCTCAGTGCTCAGAGGCAGACAGTGCCTCTGGAGAAGGGTCACAGATGCACTTTGCACTGAGCCCAGCAAAACTCACTGGCATTACATGTTCACTATGGCTACGCACCTCCCCACTAATTCAAGACAGGATAAAAAACAGAAATGTGATCAACTCCCATGTTAAAACCTCTTTCTTTCCTTCTTTCGCTCACCTTTCCTCTCACCTGGTGTCAGAGTGACTTTTTCTCTTTCCTCCTCAGCCTGCCTTGCCACTGCATGCCTCGAGGGAGCTGGACCGCTGGTCTCACTGGCTGCCTGCGACAGCTCCACGCTGCTCTGCGCCAGCTTTCGCTCAGGGATCCACGTGCTGCAGCTGAGGCACCGTGAGGAGCTGGAGCTGGAGAAGGTGGCAGTATTTTGACCACAGATCCTTCCCAGCAGAGATTGTCCATGGGGATCTGATCCTCCAATTCTTCCACTGACAGCAGGCACCAGGTGACCTCGTGCCTGCAGAGCAGTGACAGCGGAGCCACGGTGCACAGGGGATGTATTGCCTGTTGTTTGCTTGTGGGCTATGGGAAGCCATTAGAGCTGGCTAGAAGAAGAGCTGAATCAGTGATGCTTTCAGGCCAAATTCTCACTGCTGATAAGAGCATTGTGGGCTTTAGTCACAAAATCTCCACACAACCTGGCTGTAAAGGGAGCCAACGGAGGAGAAATGAGCTATGACAAAGCACGTGCCTTCTCTGTGCTGTTTCTCAGGTCTGAGTGTCTGATCAGAGCACTCCTCCTGCACCAAGAAAACAGCTTTTACTGTGAAAAGAAGGAACAACCAAGCTGTCACTTCACTGCTGTGAGAGGAAACCAGGGATCAATGTCTCTCCCTGGATCAGATTTAAATCAGCACTGCTAGGTCAGCTCACAGCGCACTGCCTCCAGAGGACTCCAGGGAATGAACAGTGTGTATTTTACCTGCTGTGACACAACTGGCTCCCAGTTCTGCAGCAGGTGGCTCATGTCTGGCCCGTGTGGTCCCAAGCGGCAGCTCTGCAGCATGCCTGGGCATCAGGCAGGGAATGCTCAGCCTCCTCTCCTTGCTCCAGTTTTTCATCCTGCTGCATGGGGCTGAGCGAGTATAAATGCAGTTCACTGGTGTCTAACATTTCATCCTAAGCCAGCTAGAAGTATGCTGCTGTGCCGGGCGGGAGCAGAACAAGCACTGGGTAAGGACTGTCCCATGGGCAGCCGGCTGAGAAACATCCCAGGAGTTTGTTCCTTATGGGCAGGGAGATCCCTGTCTGTGCAGCTGGCAGCATATAAACTCTTCAAATGATACCTGAGAAGGGGCATGTGCACACATAGCTGGATGTTTAGGCTTATACAAGAGAAGACAGCAATTAAATATGGCTTTTGTGCTATTTCCTGGCCTCGAGTCTGTTAACATTTTTCCTGGGAGTAAATAAGACAGAATATGCAGCACTTGGCAGATGCCACCATACTTCTAAGGAAGCAGAGAGCACACAGCCCTCTGTTAGAAGAAAGGAAGTAACTCACACGTGGTTTTTTGATGTCCCCCACTGCAAATGTTGAGAACAGCACTGTGTCTGTTTCCCATGGACAACGGACAGCTGCTCTCCAGGTGACAAAGAAGAGATGACCGTTTTTTTTTAGGACGAGGGGAAATGGTTTTAAGTTGAGGGAGGGGAGATTGAGGTCGGACATCAGGGGGAAATTCTTTACCCAGAGAGTGGTGAGGTGCTGGAACAGCTGCCCAGGGAGGCTGTGATGCCCCGTCCATCCCTGGAGGTGTTCAAGGCCAGGTTGGATGGGGCCCTGGGCAGCCTGGGCTGCTATGAAATGTGGAGGTTGGTGGCCCTGCCTGTGGCAGGGGGTCGGAGATTCATGATCCTTGAGGTCCCTTCCAACCCTGGCCATTCTGTGATTCTGTTTTTTCTCCTGGAGATATTTTAAGATAGACTGAAATCAAACCATGAATCACAACACTGCTGTAATTCTTCCACTTCTTAGTCAGACCCAGAAGCAAGTGCACATGTTCAAGCCATGTTCTGATTTTCTAGAACACATCTGAACTTCAGTTTAAAGAATAAACAACAAATAAGAAATTTCCTCACAGTGGAAGTTAGAATGAGACAACCCACAATGAAGCAGCCTTCTTTGCTTCATCTTAGGTGAGACACATCAAAACCTTCAACAGGAGATGTGAAACACCCAATCTGTAAAACAGCTCAAGGAGCTAAGACACGAGATGTGCGCTGAAAATTTCTTGGCGTTACAACACCCACTGCAAGTGGAAACAAAGGAGATACAGGCATCTATGTTCAGAGACCAACCTGCAGAGGCAGAGGAACTGTGGTACGCTCTCCTCTAACAGCTAACTCTGCTTTATTTTTTGAAGACACAGACTGCTGTTAACAGCATCCTGGAAAAGAGAAGGTAAGAAAACAAGAGAACATACAACAGACCATACATGAAGTGCAGTGTGGCTACCTACACAAGTGTAAAACAGACTGGAGCAAACCTGTGAGCCTGTCCTAGAAGGAAGGTGGAAGAAGGTAGTTCATCTCCAAATTACTGCAGATAACCACTATCTGCAATATAAAGCAGAAGTCCTAAAAAGTGGAAGAACATCATCCCAGCTTTGACTCCAACCAAGCCCTGGTCAGCACAGATGCTTCAAAACTGCCTCAACCAGGAAACCAAGACCAGCTAGTGACCACAGCCACTGTGACACATGTTGCAACAGCCGATTCCTTTCCTTTTTTAAAAATTTAATATATAAAAACCCAGGTCTTAGTTCAAAGGCATTATTAACATTGCTATCCCAGTTCATCAGCAGTGCCTTTGAGCTACTCTGCTGTCCACAACTTGAAGGTTCTGTCATAGGAGCACGTTGCTATCAGCTGCCCATCGAGGGAGATATCCAGTCCCATCACCTTTCCCTCATGACCAGCCAGTGTTTTCAGAGGGGACCAGCCAGGGTGAGTCCAGATCTTTGCGGTGTTGTCGTAAGCGCCCGTCAACAGGAAGTTACCATGATTGGCTGCAGTTGAGGAAAAAAAGGGAGAAATGAGTTTTGCAAATAAACACGTGACAAATCTTCTACCGCTACCCAGTGCAGATCTTCCTGATCTGAGGATGCGTTTTTGAGTTGCCACATTCCCTGCCACCTCAGCAGAGGAAAGGCAGGAATAAGGAACATCAGATAGCAGGTACTTACGTTCAAATTTCACCCCAGTCACCAGGTTCTGATGGGCAGGAATGGTGTAGATGCACTTCCTCTGACGGAGGTCCCATACCTTGCAAGTATTGTCACCACTGCCAGTTGCAACGTGGTATCTGCCAGGAGTCAAGAATGCATTGAAAGCTGAGCTTCGTACTCAGATCTCCCACACAAGGCATGCAAGCTCCTGTCTTACCCATTTGGGGAGAAGTTAAGTCCATAGATCTCTTTCAGGTGGCCTTCCAGAAACATGATACAACGCCCGGTGCGCAAATCCCACACTCGGCCAAAAGCATCCAGTCCACTAAGAGAGAACCCAAACTCCATCACCTCCAGACTTCAGCAGCTGACAGAGCGCCAGTACTGCAGCTTTTGGAGTCAGTGAGCAACAAAACCTTGGTAATGTTTCACATACAGTGAAACAAACTCACCCAGTCCCAGCAAGAGACCCATCCGTGTGAAAGGCGATGTCATAGACCCCTTTGCTGTGCCCCTCCTGATGAAGGATCTCTTCCTGGGCTTCCAAGTCCCACAAGCGCCACGAGTGATCGTAACTTAAATTAAAAAAAAAAAAAAGCATTAAAATCTGATCATACAATCCTATCTGAACTGGGCACACACACACCAGCTGCCAGGACATCCACTTCGCCTGTTTCTTTGAGCATTAGGAAAACACAGACAGGAATGAGACTGTAAACCTCAAAAACTCAGAGATCCTCAGCACACCCCTGGGAGAGCAGGGAGCTTCCCTACTTCTACATCAGCGTGGCATCCTTAAACCCTGAAGGGATCACACAGTGCCTCCGTGGGCAGGTGAAGAGATGCACCATACAAAAAATACACATGCCCTGTTCAAGTGCTGTTCCCTTTTCACCTGCTAGCATGGAGCACAGATGGCCTGAGAGAGCCACACAAAAGGAAAAGGGAAGAAACAGTTATCACTAACTGCCACAGGATGATTTCATACATGAGCAGAGAATGTTTGGTTCACTTTGTATAATTTCAAAACTGAAGGGAGAATAAGGTGGAACAGCCTCGCTTACAAAGATCACCATCCTCACTGCCAGAGTGTGGGTATTTCACTGAAATCCTCTTAGCAGCAGCAAACATTTCGGCTTCTGGAACTGGATTTTCAGATCACCTTTGTACCATTCAGCTCCAGTCCAGTCCCCCTCTCCTTCAGCACCACTGTCCTCAGCCACCTCCCATCCCACACTCACTCAGGAGGCAGCAGCAGCCACTGGGCTGCTCCTCTGGCAGTTGGAGATCTCCAAGGAGAACACCAAATATTTTATTACCTCAGCATACACTGCTTGCAACTGGCTCTCATGTGAGGTGCAGAGAAAGGAAGCCTTTCATGAATCCCAGTGACTGCAGGTAATAGCATCTTAAACAAAAGCATCAACAGAATCCCCTTACCAAGTAGTGCCCAGGAACCTCCCAGAGGGGTGCCACATCACACGTGCCACTCTCATGCTGTGTCCTTCAATATCTGCCACTGGCTCATCACTGAAAACAAGATCATCAGACACTGGTCAGGGTGGCTGGCTCTAGCCAAACCTTTGCAGCAATGAGCACAGTGAGACGGACTTTAATACAAGCCAGACAAGAAAGTCAGTGTTGACTACTGACTCTAAATGCTGCTTTTTGCTCACAAAGCTGAAGCTCTACGTAAAGCCCTTTATCCACATTCATAACTTCAGTAGTAAGTTCTCCTGGAACAGTTTCAAAAACTGACAACCTGAAGGTCTCAACAGCAGAAACCATCTTTGCTGTCACTACGCAGAACATCTAATGCTGCAGCAAACTCTGCTATGCTGAAGATAACCAGGGCAGGCAGGACAGAGCAAATATTTATTCTCCCAGAGCTACGTGCTGCAGCACCTCAGCAGCCTGCAGTGGAAGACCTGAACAGCACTGACAGTATCCTTCCAGCAGACTAAAGAGATGTGGTCACATGAGACTAAGGAACAATTGTTGCCTGGCACAAGTATGCTTCTGCAATTAGAAACAATAGCTTTTGGGTAGGGGTAATGAACTGAGGATCTCCCAGCTGCCTGCCTTTTCCAGAGGCACTGCAGCATTCCGCTTTTCAAACACAGCAGATATTAATGCTGAAGAAGGGGAATTCTCTCCTAAATGAAAGGTTCAGAATAAAAGCACCTCCAGATCTTCCACCCGTCACTCAACTGCATCAGCAGGTTGCTAATGCACAGCAGCACACTGACTAAATTCCTTCCAGACAATTTCCCTCGCCTCGTTTCCCCTAATCAGGGCGATGTCTTTGCCTGCTTAAGAAGGAGACACACACTGAGGCTGGGAATTGCACTGGTGTTGTAATAACAGGCCATGTTTGCCTGAAAGTAAATGCCCACTGTTTCATAAGGTAAGCCCCCAAGCAACAACACTGCATCTGTGTGTGCTCTGTGTGATTCTGACCTTTCAAGGCTCCAGAGTTTGACAGAACCATCAGCTGCACACGAGGCCAAGTTGACGTCCTTCTTGTCGAGGGAGACGGTGGCTTTGGGATGGAAGACTATTGCTCCTACATTGGTGCTGTGTCCTTAAGAGGAAAGAAAATCAAAATCCATAATCTTCCAATCTTGACCAAGTCTCCAGAAAAGGAGCATTTTTTCAGTTACTGGTTAGTCAGCCACCAGAGCATACTTTCACCAAATGTCCTCACACGTTGAGCAAAGTTGCACAACCAAATTACAATTCCAGTGGCACCCATTTAAAAATATCTAAAACTGAGATTTGCAACCCTCAAAACACAGTGAAAATTCAACATATGTGAAAGAAAAGATTTGTATTTAGTCAGTTGTGCCCACTGTTCAGAGAACCTCACTGGGACTCCGTGGTCTGGCCAAGAATGCCTGTGGTCTGTGCTCCACAAGCCTGTGTGATACTCTCATGAGAATAAGGTCTGCCCAGAGAACACATTCTCAGTCACAAAACAGTTCACGGACAGGAATTCAGCTTAGAGAGGAACAAAAGAATTACACAGGATTTCAGTGAAAGTCATTCTCTACCTCGTAAGGTGTGAACAAGGTTGCAGTCAGGCACGGACCACAGCTTGCACAGTCCACTCCTGTTGAACACAAGAAACAGAAGTCAGTGTAGACAGGAGCATCAAACAACTTACCAAACAAAGCTGCAAAACTGCACCGAGGGGTTCTGCAGTGGGTGGCAGTCTGACAAATCAGCGTCTGACATCAAAACACGTACAGAGCAAAGCTGTGTCACTGAATTCCTCCATGAGGAAAAAATGGCACCCACTGACGTTCATTGACACTTGTGAATGTTTATGGAGACCAAACAGTGGATGTGAGCACAGCGAGGGGTGGGTGGTGCATTTCAGCAGTGCCCACAGTGACAGTGCTCACTTCCTCTAGTGGTTTGTAATGAGCGTGACATGCAGGCTCCTGTTCATCACTGCCAAGAACAAGAGCTAATGGTGCTGACTATATTGAAAAATAGCGTTCTGTAGCTGAGAACTTGCTCTATCAAAAAGAGTCACTGTGCTCACTGCACCTGTTGTAGTTTCCATGGAAATAAACACAAATCATTACTTTCACAGCAACCTACTTACTTGAGGCCTAAGGCCCCTCTTCACTCAGTGCCGCCCAGGCAAACCAAATACTGGATGCCCACACCCTGAAGTAAATGCTTTAAAGAGAACTTACCAACAGGCAGTAGTCAGGAGTTTGGAGTTGGGGCTGAAGTGGCAGTAGGACAGCGGGCGATCATCCCCAATCTGACTGCAGAAGTTATTCAAGGACTGCAACCAAATACAGAGAAAACAAGGAATAAATACAAACGACCTAGGGAAAGTCCTGGCCAATGACTGAGGTACAAGAAGTCAGAGGCCACAGGGAAGTCACTTCCAAAGGGAGAAGTTACCTCAGAGCTACTCCAGCTCCAAGCAGGAGGGCCATGGAGCTCATCTGACTGAGAGAAGCTTTCACAGCCCCACGGCACAGCTTAGCACTCAGTATGCCACCCACCAGATTGCCACCACTAATGCTGGAGCTCTGCTTTGCACTGAGAACTCACTGCAGTTCTGACCTCTTTCTACATCTCATCCAAGGAACAGAACCAGACAGAGGAGGGCAGGCAGTGCTCTTAGAGGAGAAGCAAATCCACTGGCAGCTAATGCATTGGGGTGTAAACACACTGTGTGCTTAAACCATCCCATTAAGTTAGCAATCTGACTTAACGTGCCTGACCATGATGCCTCAGGGGTGTTCTAAAGCACAACTTCCATTACTGTGTTGGTTATTACTTTCCTTGGGTTTATAGAATAGTGACCATGGCACAGGATGAGAAAAACAATCCGTTCCTTTCTAACCAACTAAACCTGTGACAACCCCAAGAAGCAATTTCTTCAGCTTCAAGGGCAAGAGCTAAATCAACACAGGGATGTATCTCTTCATCCCTCTGCAGCGTGGGAAGACAACAAAAGCAGATCTCTCTAAACAACTGCAGAAACAGAATTACAACACATGTAGAAGAGAAAGTGCAAAGCTCTTCAAGACACAGCATAGCAAATTAAATACGCCTGGACAGCACCTCCAGGCAGCTCTCTCTTTCTGATCTCTTTGGAATTCAGGAAAAAACATTAAAACCAGCAGTTGAACAGATGGCAAACCTACTCGTAGGGACTTGTGTAGTTCTTGTCTCTGCGATGTCCTGGTTGCCTCTGGAATCTCTTTGAGCAGCCGGGCTTCTTCTAGACGCTTCACTGCCCTGTGAGGAGCAAAGACGGAGTAGCAGGTGTCCGAATTTCCCACGTCTCAATTTCCCATGCACTGCTGCTAGAAACACTTACTTCCCCATCACTGGGCTAACACTACAGTCTAACTGTACAGTAACTATTGTAACTAACTGTACAGTAACTATTAACTCAACCTTTAAGCCCATTGGATTTGTCTACCAGTATATGTTCTGCATTCTTTCGATCTCAAATTTACTGCACTACCCACAACAGGATCAGTAGTTAAGAGTTACAAAAGGTTGCATTTCTCTCCTTCATTTATGTTAGTTTTTCTTACCTGGGAAGCGAATAGTTAGCAAGCCACAGCCTTGCTGTTTTTAGACTACGTGGTCCTTCATGGTACCAAGTCTGCTGATACTGTAAGGAAAAGAACAAAGATGAAGAAAAAGCTTGCATGGCACTGCTCAATTCAGTTACCCTAGATGACTTCTTCTTAAATCAGCCCCCCAAAATGGTAAGGGGAAAATGGACTCCAAAAAAAGAAAGATGAATCAAAGGCAGAAAGATGCAGTAGCAGAAAGAGTTTTTTTCTTCCTGAGCAGGAAGACAAACAACAAGAACGTGGTATA
The DNA here is from genome assembly GCF_023343835.1 of Lagopus muta. NCBI lineage: Eukaryota > Metazoa > Chordata > Aves > Galliformes > Phasianidae > Lagopus > Lagopus muta. Next base: position 137,166 of record NC_064451.1, on the reverse strand, counting down.
ACTATGTGACGACCCAAACACCAACTGCCTGTTTTATATATTGTACACGACACAGAATTTGGCTAAGTACAAGCCAGTCTTAATGCACTGATGCATTAATTATGCACAATGCATTGATACAGTACTGCTAAAATGGGCAACAATGAAAAAAGAGAAAGAAGGGATGACATTAGAATTCACACCCTGACCAAAACCAGGTTTGAACATCTTAGAGACCACTAAAATAAGGTATCCAAGAGGTGACCATATAAATCTCCCCCAGCACTGAGAAATCATCACCTCTTCTTTAGACTTTTTAGATCTGTCGTCATCTTTCCTTGTCTTTTTCAATGCATCTGTGCCGACCACTGAGAGGATATTTCTTAATCTGAAAAGAAACACATTAAGATGCATTTACTCAGTGAAATCTCACACAATCTGACAAACGCTCACTGTGTTCCATTCTTTCTTCTGGACAACCCTAGCTATGTTGTAACAAAACACCACTGACTGGCAGCACTCACTGCATGCCAACTACAAGGAAAACATTAGGAAAATGACAAACAAAGAATTCCCTCTTTGCAACACACAAGGGCGGGCACAGCACCTCTCCCTCCTCTCAGCAGGACCTTCTCCAAAGAGCGTTATGGGCTCCCCGAGGGCTCGCAGGCAGGCTTTCACTTCAGAGTCATCCGTGGAGACGTTGATTTGCCGGGCTCGCTTCCTGCGCTCAAACTCAGCCAAGACTTCCGCCTGCCGCTCGCTCATGTGATCCTCCAAATCAAAGACCTCACCTAAACCAAAGGGAAACCATCGGACCAGAGACGGCAGCCAGACTGGAGATCCCTCTCCAACAGGAAGATCCCAGCAGAAAGCTGGCACTCCAGGCAGAAGCCTCCCCTTCTCAACTCTAATCTCTGCTCAGAGATTATCAGAGTGACTTTTGATTATGTCAAATTGAAGAGGAAAGGCAAAACCAGGTGGCTGAGCACTCTCACCGCTGCTGATGTTGATGTTGCCGGCCTCGAGAGCAGCCTTCATCCCCTCCTTCCCCAGAAGCCCAGACTCTCCCTTTGCCAGCCGCTCCCGCTCCTTCTCCTCCAGGCTGCCATAGAAGATGGGTGCTCTCTTGGCAGGGGGAGCATCGCCCTCCTCTGATGGTTTGCTCTTCGTGGGCTGCAAAGGAAAGGCAAAATTGTCTGATTCCCCCTGTGCGCTGCCTGCAAAGCGGAGCAGTGCCTGCATGCCTGCAGCAGGAACATCTGCTGGGGCCTGGGGGTGTGCGAGGAGACCCTGACATCGTGTGGGAGCAGCACGGCTGCACCCTGCGCATAAAGAGAAGAGCGAAAACGTAGCGTTTGAGTAAAGTGCTCAAATTACACCGGGCCCTTTTTGTCTCCTTGCTATCTGCTCAGGCACGACTTCCAGGTAATGTTTTTTCTGTGGAATTTCTGTTCCCAACTTTAAGCCACGAAGCTCCTCCCGCTCTTCACACTGAGCTCCCGGGCAGGAGAGCCCAAACTCCCCTCCCACAGTGCAGCGGGGGCCGCCCCGTGCTCAGAACACTGCCGTCGTTACGAACCCATCAAGAAAACTACGAGATTGTGGGAAAACACCCAAACGCCACGGCTCCTACCTCAGGCGGCGCGGGGGCCCTTACAGGAGCGGGCCGAGCCCCGCCGCGCGCTACCGGTGCCCGCACGGAAGCCATGGCTGCGCTGCCAGACGACCGCGGCGCCTCACTGAGCACTTCCGGGAGGCGCGGAGCAGACCGGAAGTGACAAACCGGAAGAGGCGGGACAAGATGGGGTAGACTGGAAGACGCTGGATGTACGAGACAGATCGGAAGGAGCGGGGCACCGCGCGGGGCAGGCTGGGAGGTCGACTGCGGCGGGAGTGATGCTGCGGCGGAAGCCGACGCGGCTGGAGCTGAAGTTGGACGACATCGAGGAGTTCGAAGGCGTCCGGAAGGACCTGGAGGTGCGCGCGGGGCCCGTGGGGGCGGCCGGCCTGGGCGGGCCCGGCCTAGCACGCGCCGTGCCTTGACGCGGTCCCTCCGCTCCGCAGAGCCGCAAGAAGCAGCGGGAGGAGGCGGAGGTGGCGACCGGCGAGGAGGCGGCGGGCATCGCGCTAGGCAGCGAGCACAAGAGCCGGGAGCAGATTATCAACGACCGCATCGGCTACAAGCCCCAGCCCAAGGCCGGCGTCCGCGCCGCGCATTTCGGCACCTTCGAGTTCTGACGGGGCCGCGGCGCTGTGCCGCCCCGGGCGGTCCGCCCTCCCCCGTCCTCCTTACCACCCATGAGAGCCCTGCAGCGGCTGTGCTGTTTTAAATAAATGCGTTCTTTTTTAGAAGCCAGCACAGGAAGTTTTTTCCCAGATGCTGCTCCGCCTGGTAAGGCTGTGGAAGGAGCCGCCCGCGTCTCGTCCGAGCTGTATATCCGAGGAGCGCAGTGCAGCCGCTTCCCAGCTGTCACAGCGCTGAGAAGGGACAGGAGAGCAGCAGCGCCCCACAGCTGCTGGCTGAGCTGACAGCACAATCCTGCTGTTGTGGTGCACCACATTTCTGGTCAGGGTGGGGAAATGCGAAACTTCAAACTCTTCAAAGTGTTCCTTAAACTGGAACGTCGCGATCGGGACTAAAGCAGAGCTTAACGCTGCACTGAATGATCAGGGACTGCTCTGCTGTTCAGCATTTCTAGCATGCCTCGAGTCTGACAGGGAAACATTTTAGGAGGAACAAAGGCCCTGGGTCTCCTTCGGTTGCATGGGGGAAGAAAAATCAGCCCAGTGCTTCATGTCTCACATATAGGTGAGAACGATCCATAATAACACCGTGTTACACTGTTCCGCAATTCCTTGGTGTACAGACACTAGCACTCAGCAGGTAGGCTCATGTGCACAGCTCTCTCAAGCTCACACCCTTTCACCACTCCCTCAGATCCACGCAGCAGATATGGGGAGCACTAATTCCCCTTTCCAGCTCTACTTTCCTCACGCTATGCCAAGTTTACCTGCACTGTCTCAGCTACCTCACATGCTCCCATACTAGCAGCTTCAGAGCTTCCTGCTGATGACCAGATGCTCAGGGGGTGCTGTTCCTATGATCTGCAGCCACAGGATGATGGATGCTCAGCCACTGCTGCTCACTTGCACAGTTAGTACAGGCACAGGGGAGTCATGCCAGAGAAAAGCAGCAGGAGCAGCCCACATCAGTTCTGTGGCTGCTGGGTCTTTTGTCAGCAAAGCAGACGCTTGTGGATCACTGAATGATGCTGGCCCTCACTGTAGCTGCAGTCTCTGCATTAATGATTGATTCTAAAACACACATCGATAAAATGCAATCTATTTTATTAGTTAATTATATACAGGAGATCTTCGATATGTTACTAGACAAGTTACCTTCACAAAGAGCAAGAGTAAAATCAAAAGTGACAGACCACTGTAAACAAAACTATCATCCTTTTGGATCTGTTGGGACTGGCTCCAGACCAACTGAGAAGGCACTGGGAGAAAAACAACAGAAGCCCACAGATGAACACAGCCTGGATACCCTGTGCATTTCTTCCAAGCTGGTAATCCAGAGGCACAGCGTGTCAGGACAAAACGTCAGGGTGCGCGCAGAGACAAACACGGGAATCACATTCTAAGCATGCTACATATATTGGCATACAAATAGAATTTACTTAGAGTCCTCATCTCCCTCCAAGCACCACTCAACACAAGTTTAGTGTTAACAACAGGACAGCTTTAAATACAGCCAGCATAAAGGCCAGGACTGCATCAAACGCAGTCAGTGCAAGTCATCATCAGGGTGGCCAGGTTTTGCTCTGTTTGGGGAAGCAAACAGCAGCCTGGGCCAACAGTGCAGCTGATGGCATCTGGTGGGCCTGAGGGAGGCTGGGGTGCAGGGAGGTACATGGCTTTTCTGGATTGTCAACAGTTACTCATCAAGAGAGAGATGATTTCAAGGGAGGATGCACGTACAATGATGCAGAAAAGCTAGCAGAATTGAACTTCTATTGTAAAAGCCACAGCTATTGCATAGTCCCCAATTTATCCTTCTCTGATTGGAATAATCAGAGAATTCAAGTCTGGACACTTGAATGCAAAAGGAAAGGTGGCTAAAAAGCTTCACTGATAGCAAGATCAAGTCAAGCAGAAGTTTTATTTTAGAGAATGATATAGGAAGAGGTACATGACACACTACAGTCACACATCCCTGCAACAGCAACAGCTTGTTCAAGGAAAACCACAGACTGGTGCTGAGAACATCAGCTCTGAACTCAAACCAGAGATGAGGTCTCTACAGGACAGGTCTCTCCCTCTTTCAGAACACAGCCAACTCCAACACTGCTGTGTTTCACTCACAGGCACTAAGATGTCCTCGCAGCTCACACACTGAGATTGAAGAGTCTGTATTCCACTCTCACAGAGAAATAGGATTGCTTAGAGACTCAGGTTTTTCCTTTGTGACAGATGCAGAAAAAAGAGCATCCTATGGTCTACCTATGTCCTTCTGTGGCCTGCTCTAAACGTAACTCCCTCCAGAGATCTGGAAGAGCTTTTCCTATTTGTCAGGAGGTGTCCAGAACTTTTCTGTGAAAGCTTCTTTCACTCGGATGCAAATTTGCTACAGAAAGAAACTATAAAGCTGAGCTTGCTTTTAATTCTTCTCCTTTGTTCAGTATTTGCACTGCCCAAAGAAAACAAGGCAGATAATTAAATGCCTGGGGCCACCCACAGGAAGGCTAACTTGAGGCGGTGCAATTCAAGAGCTGAGCAGGATGCCCAGCAGCAGCAGCCACAGATTTCCTGCTGCCTTGCAAAGAAATTAGGCTCCATTGGTGGCAGCAGGAGCAGCACAGACAGAAGGCTGGGCCTGGCTGCATAAGGCACACAGGCTAAAGGAGCCTAAACCCCTCTTCACAAAGGTCAGCTTTCCTTACTCTGCTGCTGGTAACAGTGTGACTAGTAGCACCTTCAGAGAAAAGAACTGCTACTGCATGTGCCCAGACACTTAAAAGGATTTCCTGTTCTCACATGGCACATCCTAGTTATCAGTCCAAGTGGTGCCTGTTTTACCTTAGCCATCTAAAAAATACCAGTATCCCCCTTTTCTGCCATTTACAGGCAGAAATTGGGCATCCTGGGCAGAAGAGTCTTCTGCTTTGCACTGTACTCTAACTTTCTGCAACACGAGCAGTTTAACAACTAAGTGCTAAAACAAAACTGCTCCCAAAGCAATTTCTGGGCCTCACCCATCCAGAAAGTTACCCTGGTTTGCCTGTGAAATGTGTAAAGCTCATAGCCTGAACGGAAAGTTCTTGACTGTGCTACTACAGGTGCCCACCATTGGTACTGTCACCTCTTGCACCTCCAAGCTAACAAAGTCACAGCATGATTACTAAGGAGTCATTTACTTTTGACATTAATTTTTTTTTAAATCAGCCCAAGCAACTCCAAATTAACTGAATTAACAAAGGACTGCTGTAGCCCCAATGTTTCTTTCTTCTCTTCCTCAAATTTCTCTCTTACAGGAACACAGTTATTTTATTTCACTCATTTTACTCAAGAAACACCCTGTTATGACATTTTAGCTTTTAGTGTAATTAAATTAATATTTATCTCTTGCTTCATTTACAGAATTAGTATTAGTAAGCTAGAAGTCTAGCTCTAGACACATTCAGGTGCAACCGAACCTGAAGTTAATACAGGTTCATTGGTCTATTTAAAATCTTCTTGCCCTGTAAATATGCAATTTTTGTCCTGCACCTACCCCATACAATGCAACAATTCGGATGTGAAAGCAGCCAAACTGAAATGTTAGCACTTGAAGCCGAGTAAAACCACTGAGTAAAATGCATCTGAAATCTAGCAACATTCATACTGTGGTGGGCTTGGAGGACAGACTCATCTCGACCCTCCAGAGCACAAGGCTCACATACTTCTGTCCAAGTTCTCACTCACTGGAACAGACCTGAGTGTGTCTGATGAGCAGCACGTCTTCCTCTGCAAACCTCTGTGTTAGAAGGTGTCATTGGCCCCAAAAGCCACAATGGCAGGGAAATCTCCACTGGCACCGTGTACATATTAAAAAAACAAAATAGCCATTTGCACACATTGGCTCCATTGGTGATGCTCATTTTTAACTACTGTTCATAAAATCCTCACAGACAAGCATTTACAATTTAGGAATAAAATGTTTCTTTAAAAAAAAAAAAAAGAAAAAAAAAAAAGAATAAACTCTACATTTCTGTCATGGCATAATCTGAGACTAAAGCAAATTCTAGCCAAGGACAGCTAATGTGGGACTCCTGAGCTGCCCACTTGCAGCATGGGGGTCTTGCATATCCCACTTTCTCACATCCCTGCACCCCAGCTAGGAACCTGTGGTGAACTCCAGCAGACGTTTGTTATGTCTTTTCTTTCAGCTTAGGATGATCCAGTCTTCATGATGGCTGCATTTTAAGAGAGCAGTGGGATGGAGGGGCTTCTGGGCAGTTCCAGTATTAATGACAGTGCTCAGTGATATCCACAACAACTGCCTTTTTCCAACTGAAGAAGAAGTAACCCATCCCTGCCCCTGCTGCCACGGCTATGCAGAGGTATCCGTTGTATGTCATGAAGATCAGCATAAGAAAGTAACTGACCACGACTTGAATGATGTGCAGTACAGTCTGTAGGAGGTGAGGGAAGCTCAGCATCTGCTGCCTGAGAACACAAAACCCAAAGAACAGTGAGCATCCATCCATGAGACACAGAATGCAAATTCCTTATGAGAAAACTTAGCTCTTGGGCTAATGAGATGCCAAGGTGGGTGTGAAATGGCAGAGAAGATAAAGCAGTCTGGACAAGTTGCTACATGCATTTGTCACTTGTAACTGTGTTTTTCTCCACAAAGCTTATCAACAGTAAGGGAAATTCAGCATTCACTGTGATGACAAAACTTTTAGCTGAGAAACAAAACTTCTAAAGTTTATCTTTCCCTTCATAAATAAGCAGAGTGGTTTTTTTTTTTTTTTTTTTTTTCCTGAGTAGATGCTGTCAACAGGAGAATTGTAAGTATTTTCTGCCCGTCACTAGTGATAACACCCAAATTCTGTTCCTGGGAGCTCCCCAAAATGTATTCTTTAAAAGCTCATCTGGCTCCTTGCCGCTTTCCCTGTTTTGTCCTCCATCCTGGGCAGCCAAGCAGTTCAAGCAACATCCAAGCCTGAATGTAATTTACTTTGCAGAGAGCATAAAGTTTGTTCTGTCTCAGTTTTTGCCCTTCTCAGGTGCTGAAGAGATTTGTCTTAGGAGGAAGCTAGATTCTTACCCAACAGTTTTGTGTGTCTCCATCAGGATGGTGCCATTGGGACCTGGCACTGGCATGGAGTTGTAGCGAATGCTGACCTGGGATTTGCGGAGCAGACACTCCCGGGCAATCTTAAGGCCTTCATAGAACATGGCTAGGAAGAAGACGGCCACAAAAGCACCGGCCATTTCTGACAAAAGAGGAAGTGTTATTCTATCTGTGCAACAGAAGAGGTTTGCTTCGGAACACGTCAGAAAAGACACCATGTGATTCAACAACCATGCCACACTGCAGTTCACAGCTGGGCACCAGGCATACACATGCAGATGGGAAAAGTGAGTTTAACCCACACACTAACTGGAATTTCACCCATTAATTGGAACTAGAACCACTTCAGCTAGGAAGACAAGTCAAACTCTGGAACTACATAAAATACCTTCCTTTTTTTCCCCCAACCCGTACCATTTAAAACAGATTTGTTGCAGCATGTGTGGATATTTTTCACATAACAAGGTAATTCCAGCAACATTCAAATGTAATTGCAATTATTTTATTTGGAACAGACAAAGCAGTGTCACTAACCTCCAGGAGTATTGATTGTAAGACCAGAAAACAGCAAGGGCACATTCTCGTAGCTGAAGTGGAAAGTCATCGCCTGCCCAAGACACAGAGAACATACAGATGAGCCTGAATAGCTCATGCTGAGATGGAGCTCACAAAAATACAGCAAAGGTTATTGCTGCTATGACAAGAATTTAAATCATTTCAGCTGGTCTCAAGACCGACTTGAAGAACAGACACAGCACAGAAATGGCTGAAGACACTGCAGTTTCCAGTTCTAGTGGGAAGCTCTTCTACGTAGTGCCCTGGACAGTACGCATGTTCCTCCAAGGTACCTGCTATAGAAAAGACCCTTCTCTTTGCTTTTTAAGCTCATTTTCTCCTCAGCACAGCAGTATTCAGGAGTTGGGAATGTCATTGTGGAGCTCAACCTTGCCTTTCCACGACTTCTCACTGGCTGGAGTACAGAGCAGTTCTCCAGCAGCTTCACATAAGCTCACACAGATAAGGGCTTGGACAGCTCACTGCTGGCCCGTTCCTGCACTGTGCCAGCAGACTATCATCTCTCCATGGAACCCCTCAACACCCTATGGGAGAAGGAGAGGCCTAAATAAAGGGACAATAATTAGTAAAAAACATAAAAAGCGGGATCAGAGCCTCCCCCGGGTGAAAATAAGAATTCCTGAACCCAGCCAGAGAATACTGTGAGAAGGGGGGATGCAATCCCAGGTCAGCCACAGTCCATATAATCTTCCCATCTGGGTAAATACACTGCAGCTCAGCACGTCTTGAGGACAACAGACATTCATCACCCCAGTGCAGAAGTGACTATAAAACAACCATTTCTTTAATCACTTAAATATTTTTCATGAAAAGAAAAAAGCTCACAAAAAAGTGCGACAGCCCAGGTGCACAAACACCGCAGCTGAAGCGCAGCTTGTGACTTGGTGCCAGTGAGGAATGGAAATATGCAAACAGTAATGTGTCCATTCGATGATTTAGGATGCTGCACCTATTTACTTCCTTCCCTCTCCATTTTATGAGCAATGTCAACTCAAAATCTTATGTGCTTAATCAGACTTTTCAGTTGCAGTCAGGGTCCAGCAATTATCCATTGAAGATACACACCTAACACTTGTAAAGAACTGCTCAGAAGTTAACAGACTGAAGAATGCCAGTACGTAGCTGTAAGACTGCGTGGTGAGCTTCTTGAGGAGCTCTTGAGACTCTTCCAGAGGAGCCACCAGTGATGATGCAAGTTCCTCCAGCACTACTGGACTCTGCACAGGATCATGCTCACAAAGAGGAAGGATGCTCTAATCCTTTCCTCTCTTCCTATGATATGCTTGCAATAGAAGAAGCAACAGTGCTTCTCTTTGGGACATACGACTGGCAAGCAAACTTCAAATGAAGGTTTACAAAGTATATTTTGGAGCATGTTCTCTTTTTAAGTTGAAATGCACACTCTCTCCCCTCCCTTTGGAGCTTAAGCCATGTTTTAATAATCTCAGACTCACTCCAAAGATATTTTAAAAAGGGAGATAGTTGAAAAAGTACCTAGAACTTTTTCATTGGCACAGATCCTACAGTCACCTCCATGGGAACTCCAGCATCTCTGCAAAGCTTTAGTAATGCCAGCATGCACAAGTCTGAACTTGCTTAAATCAAAGTCAGCTAGAGCAGCAGGACTCAGGACCGACACACCCTTAATGCCAATGTGGCAGAGAGCCCTGAAGCTCCACAAGCCCAGCAGGTGCTACAGTTCAGGAGAAAAAGGGCAGGGAGTTTTTTTGCCTGCAGGTCAACACAATCCATTACAACAATGTGCATTCCTCTCAGTGCTGGTTAAGGCTTTTACTAATAGGCCAGGCAAACTCCGTCCATCTCCTTTTCTTGCAGGAAAATGTTTGCTTTGTTCTGCTGTTAGTTTGCTAGAGAGCAGATCCCAGACTGGTTGCTAGAAAGGTTTTCGCTGAAGAGCGTTTTGTCATAGGATCCCAGTTCTGAAATACATTTCATGTTGCACAGCACTTCCTACCACTCCTTCACCATCAAAGAACCACAACAGGGCTTGTGTTTAACTGGATTGATTCATGCTTTTCACAGCTAAGTTAAATTTCCAATTCTGAATAGCAAGACAAGTTACCCTGAACCACAAACAAGTAAAAGCTTGAGGTTAATGCTGACTAACCACTTACCATCATCATCATCCCAGATCCATGACCACCTCCCGGAGACGCTGTGGAATGGTGATGTTCAGGATGTGTGGTCGGCAATGTGGAGCTGTTCATCATGTGGTGAGACATCTTTATTGCAGAGGCATTCAAAAAGGCACGTCGAAAAATGGGACCCTGAAAAACAAAGGGGAAAAATCTAATAGGAAGCAACACTTGTCTAAGCAGAGTATGGTTTCTTTGCTGCTATGGAAAGAGAAAATACTCTAAGCCATCAAGATATTGCCTAAGAACTACTGCCTAGGAATAAATTTCTGGAGCACCCCCTTGGTCCTGGACTCCAACTAGAGAACATACAGCAAAGCAAGCAGAACAATATAAAGGAGGTGTGTCCCTTGCAGCTTTACAGCACTGTGCTGCTGCACCATCCTAAACATTCTTGCCAGAAAAACAGCCTAATGTGATTGAGGTAGCACAAGGGGACAAGTGCTCAGCACAAAGGAACATTTCTTATCTGTCAGAAGAAAAAAACCCTGTCTCTTCTCAATTGCAGTCGTGCAAATGGCAAAAAATATCTCAAGCACCATTTTAAATTGCATATACTAAAGGATCAGGTTACAGTATTTCTCTTAATTGACAGTTATGCCTTTTATTGGGAACATGTTTAACAAAGAAATTATGTTAGGTGGTACAAGACCTACAGCCAGGCAAAGGTCTGCAACAGCCAGAGGCAATCCAATTGCATTTCCATAAGCTTTACTTTGTCACATCTCCCCTCTAATCACATTACACACAATGAGAGAAACACTCAGAAGGCTGACAGTCTAAATCCCTTATCAGGTTACTGCAAATCAGGTACATCTGGACATACTACATCAAAAATAAAAGCACGCCAAGAGGTGCCCATGGCTTCTCAGTCTGCACCCCAGCACAACCTGGGATGGATAACCTGTAATGATTCTTGGTGTGAAGTGAAAGTTCTTCAGGTAGAAACAGCAACAGGAAAAACAATGTGGGAATACCAGTCAGTCCTGAAACAGCACATTCATCATAGTGACAGAAAGTGCAGGTCAGACATCACTGAAGGTAAGTACTGACACTGCTGTGACCCTGTCTGGAACTCCATGTGCCCTCCCAGCACAGATCACAGGTAAAATCAAATGAAATCATAAAGTACAGATACATTGTCCGATTAAGTTGTTATTAAACAAAATCAAAAACAAAAAAAAAAAAAAAAAAGAGGAGAGAGATAAGATGGACTCTAGTCCTTCTAGAGAAATGATCTCTGCAGAGAAAAGAGCATCGTAACTAAAAGACACTGGGTGTTTGAACAGATAGGTTCAGACTGAGAATACAAAGTGAAACTCTAGAAAAGGTTTCCAAACTGAAAGCAGTGTTAGCAAACGAAAAACCCAAACAGCAAGGAGCTGCCAGTGGAACTGGTTCAGTCTGTGACAGTGACCTTACAACAGATCTGTGTAGGAATCGCTGGGGACTCAGGACTGTTGACGTGTCCCTGCAGAGCAGAAGGGACAGGAGGTGGCCTCCGAAGGCTTTGGAGTTAAAGAGCCATGAGAGAAGCTGAAGATTTGAGGAGAACAAGGAAGCTATGTTAACAGTGCAGGAAGCAAGAGAAAGAACTAACACTCCTTGCAAACGCTAGCATTGATGAATGGAATTAGGCATCTGTTTGCATTCAAGTCAGCTAGTATTAGCTGTATCCACAATAGGTGGCTCAGGTATTTTCTGCATCTCTGTGCAGATAAAGTTTGCAGCATATCTCTTACTGCATCAGGCTCCTTCACAACAACTTGCTTGGAAAGTTACCTCATAGTCTATTGGTCCTGCCTAAAAGCAGAACGTATTCCCTGTCCGTACTTCTGCTAACATCTTGTACCTATTATCATCTCTAATCTCTACTTAGACATTGAGACCAGAAAAACAGCCCAGAAAAATGTTCAGGAGGAGGAAAAAAAAAGAAAAAAATAGACTAATGCAATAAACAGCTCACCTGACACAGATAAGCATTACCAAAGGACACCAGAGCAAATAGCACAAGTTTCACATAGCAAAGCTTTTAAGATCCCATTTTTTTTCTGAGACCAAATGCTCAAGAGCTAGAACTGAAGTTCCAAAATACAAACAGCTGGAAAAAGAATCATCTGCCAAGATACACAGGCTTCAAAACATCTTCTGCAGCAGAGAAGGAAGAGCAGCCAACATGGTTTAAACTGTGAGATCAAAGATAAGTCCCATGAGAGGAATGAAGTAAACCAAGAACTTCCACTCTCCTCTGGCCCAAATCTCTCTTCCCTCTTCTTTCAGTTGACTGACCCACAGCTTCTGCTTTGGCTGTTACACGCTCTCACTGATGACTACAGTCCAGTTTTATTATTCATTCATTTCAGAATGTTACGCTTCTTTCCAACTCCACAGGTTCCACAGAAGCTATTTCTTACCAGGCTAAAAACTCCCTTTGTGGTTGGTTTCTGTCCAGTTTTTCCTAATTTACCGTCACTGGTCTTCAGAAAAGGAAAAACAACATGTGCCTTCTCTAAATATTTACAGAATACTAGCCTTACCAACAAGGGCAGCATTCACATGTGGCTGGGCAGGGTCCTGTACAGCTTAGAAAGGCCATGCTTGATGCTCACCAGCATAGCAACTTTCCACACTGGGGCTCTGACACCAAATCCATCTCCAAGCTGCAGTTACCTACCACTGAAAGACACGTTGTGAGATACTGAAAAGCATGGGAATTAAGTAATGTAAGAGAACATAACCTACACCGAGACACTGCAGCCATTTTTTTCTGCTACCTGTTCTGATAACACGTGGACAAAAACTATGTTTAAAACTAAATCACGTCCAGTGGAGTAACCCAGTGAGTTATAGTCTGGCAGGTCTGTAACTGTATCTTGGGGTAAAAAAACAGTATCTGGGACAGCAGGAAGAACAGATTAAAGGCAAATATTTCAAGTTACAAAGCTCTGGTTTGCTTTAGCAGAGAGGAGCTGACTGACACAGAGCTGTGCTGGCCATGAAACAAAGTCACCATTTTTTACCAAGTCGACTCCAGAACTGGGAAGAAAAAAAAAACCCACAAACATGCAAGTTTCTATTGCAGCAAATTCTCTAAATAGGTTTAAGTCTTGTGCAAACTCAACATTTCAGCATTAGGTATTTTTGTCTGAATAGATGACTTGATCTCTCGACTGCTGCCTGTTTCATGTTTGCACAGAAGGAAGGAGGCACTGGGGCGGGCTCCTGAGCACCCTGGCCAGGGGACCTGGATCAGACAGAGGCTGCACCAGGCTCCAGCATTTCTCAGTGTTTGCACACCTGAAGGGTGCAGACCATATGGTACACCTGCCTCAGTGCTGCACTGTAACCAGGGACACTCACACACAAAGATTACTTTTCACTTTGCAGTAATCTACTGCATAAGAGAACAAACAGGGTGGGACAGGGCAAAAGAATGAGGAAATTCTTCACGGGATTTCTTTCCCTCTGGGCACTGTTGTCTCAGACCAGAGAAGCCACAGCCTGCATTTTGCGACCCCTCCAGTTCTCAGGGAAAACAGCCAAACCCAGAGCTCTGTGCAGGACTTGTGCTGCTTTGAGCTGGTAGACACTCAGTAGAGTAGGTAGAATCTCAGCACATAGGCTGAGATTCGTACCCCCAACTGCAATGCCACCTTCACAGCTCAGCAAACCAGGATGATTTAGGAGAATCCTGCAGACAGGAGCAGGATCTAGCAATAACAAACTATCAGCTCAGGTTCAGCATCAGAACCAACTTTCACCCATTGCAAACATTTCTCCAGTTTCATGCGCACAGGGAAGCCACGGTAGCAGCTTCAGGAAATGCAGAAATGAAGGAAAGATAGGGATCTTGTGCCAGTACACAACAGAAACAGGGTAAAGGAGCTGGACCTGATGAGATGCCAAACATAAAGCCGCCTTCTGAAGCAGGTCTCAGCCATAAGACAACTGCCATTATATACTCTCTATGATAGGTTCCCAACCTACTGTGGCTTTGCTCTGGAGTTAATCCAGAATTCTGCCAAATTTTAGTATAATCATCAAGTCATATTTTTCCATGGTAAACTGCCTTCCAGCTACCCAAAGGTGATGCAGCTTTTAATAAGAAACACAAGACATGCAGAAACAGGACAGACCGTGGGAAGGGTCTGCCAAACTCCCAGAAAGCTTTACAAGCCAGCTCAGCCTGAAACTCAATACACAGAGCTTCCTTAGAGTAAGATTCAAAAGGAACGAAGCCACTTTCCAAAGCAGAATTCTAATAGGATTAACGACGGAGCCCTAGATGAATACACAGATGAATTTTGCTCATTACAGCAGCAAACTCTTCCCTTCAAAGCAGTGCCCTATCCTTCCCACGCCAGTTCTGAAAAAGGAAGAAATAAAACTAATTCCACTGGCTTTGCCCAAGAGGACTTGAATCTCCAAATAACACCTCTTCAGCTTCCCTCACACCAGTGAGTCATTCAGCAGAGTGCTGGCTGCAGGGGCTCCCTGCAGCAGCAGCACACAGGACAGCCCTGCCGATCAGCTGGCTCTGCGTAGAAGCCTCCGGATTCCTGCTGCTCCTCTGCTGGAGTGATTCTTACCTAACGTATCTCCAACAGTGTTTCCGATAGTGAGAACTGGGCCAGGGGGTCCTTCTCTCCTTCTGAACAAGAAGTGAAAAATATCTGGTAAGCTATACTGACAATTAAAATGAAAACACTCTAGAGAAATCCAAGAGAAGAATACTAAAAGCAGCAAGTTGGAAAGGCAAAGATCTCTTGCTTGCACATCACGTAGTGTCCACTCCTGCACGACACAAAGGAATGCTACATATGAAAGACGTAAGTAATGGAAAAAGCAGCCCAAAGTTATCAGTGCTCTACTCACAGCAGTCCGGCTGGCAGACTAGTTGAGTTACCCTAGCTCTGAGCTCACAGCCTCAAGCCCAATTTTTTCTTTCCCCCCAATGCAGTAAGCAGAGGTGGGAGGGGAAGCAGAGCATCTGCAGACGCTACAGCACCGCTCCCTGGCTCTGCCCGTGGCCTTCACTGAATGGCCCAAGCTTGTCGTAAGACCTAAGCACTGCTTGCAGTCAGTTCCATTTCCTGGCAACCTGGACAACTTTAACCACTTCCTTTCCTAATTTGTGGACCTACTGCTCCTCCTTCAGGATCTCAGGCTTCACTTCAGAGCTGCTCAGAGGCACACCTAAGGAACACACAAATTCAACCTGTTGGTACTACAAGGGAATCCAGCAAAACCAGCCAGAGCTCTCCTGTGCCAAGCTTTAAAGATTGCTCTTTAGAATACACTGTGCCTTACAGACACAGAGGCAGAGGGCACGTTCCCCCTGTAAGCTTCAGAAGATCTAAAAGGAAGAAGACTCTGAAGGATGTCTGACTTGAGTGCAGGATATGGTGGGCAAACATCACCAGCAGCACGCTGTGTTCATCCTCAAAAGAAGAATGTGAAGCACAGCGGGGTTGCAGGCAGTGAGGATGTTACCAGGAGATGCAGTCAAATGAGTAGCACGTGGGGACCGGCTCTTGTCAGCTATTACACACAACACAAGTGGCATAACGGGAGAAAGCCATATGCAAGAATTAATCCTCTCATCACCTCCATCAAAGGCCCCAGGGTGGAACTACTGCTGCCCAGCCACGGATGCTGACGGTGCAAAATAGACCACACAGCATCTCAGAATCACTATCATTTCTAAATCATGCATAAGACTGACTTTTTGTCCAGGCTAAGAGATGTCCTTTTCTTAAGAGCACACCAACAAACTCTGACCTGAGGGTGAACAAAGCCTATGCTGCCCACGCTAGGAGGTCTGAGGGTGAGAGATAAGCTGAGGCTCTTTGCAGAAGGCCAGATCCCAGGGCTGGGGGCAATACTCTGCAAGTACGGGCAACTTTCTCAGTGCTTGGGGAGCTTTAGGGGTGCCCATGGGTCTTGACAAAGATCCCAAAAGAGCCATGCCAAGTGGAGTCATTTCGCTGTTTCTGTTTTCTCACACTTCATTTGAGCTGCACAGCCCAGCCCTTCAGGGCTCCTGGCTGCCACTGTTTCTTTGGATTTTACTTCCCAACTCCTTATGTTTTTCTCGCCACAAGCTGCACTTGTACCAATGTATATTTGTCCTTCCTGTTTTAAGGATGGTTTTTTCCCAAGAAACAGACTACACCCTCCTCAAGAAATTATCACTTCACACTCCTGCATGTAGCAAAAACTGGCAGTCCAACTTCAGAGCACAGATTCCATCTGAGATGCTGCCTCACACAGGAGTTGCACAACGTTTGGTAGCTCACAGCAGTTACATCCATTAGTCAACTTTTAATGAAGACTAACATTTAATGTTAGTCTAACATCTAACATCTAACATCTAACATCTAGTCTAACATCTAACATCTAACTTTTAATGAAGACTAGCTAACAAAAATATCAGTGTGAGTCCTTTGTACTGAACCAAAGCAAGACTCAGATACACAACGAAGGTTAAAATGGACTGCATTCACCCAGCATGATCCCTGACACTGGAGGAGGGGACAGAGCTCTTCCTCCTAACACAGCTACAGCCATGTCCCTCGCAGGGAGTTTATTTTCATAGCAAACTTGTCTGGGCACCTTCTGTTAGAGACTGCTTGATCTGCTTAGGAGGTCATTCCTAATCTTCCAGCTTATGTAGCCTCCCCAGGGAATCTCTGCATCTTTGAACACGAAAAAGAAAAAAAAAATCTCAGGACGGACTGTTCTTTACAGGACAATGCACTGAACTTTGTGAAGCAGAATATCATGCCAGCCCATGTCATTACTAACGGGCCCAATGAAGTGGAAGGCTGCAGAAACAACTCTGCATAGCAAAATTGCAGCTATAAAACCAACAATAGTGGAGGAAAAGCTGCTAAATGCTGGCAAGAGATCTTACAGATGGAGAAAATAATGTTGAGCTGGGGAGGCTGAATAACAGAGGGACTCCTCTCCAGACAAACCTTTTGCCCAGCTACGCTGAAACGACAAGAGATGGAAAAGCTATAAACGATGGATGCTCATAAGGAGTGTGGCAAAACTGGAAAGTCTAACATTCTCCTAGCTGCAACCTCACTTCCATAAGAAAAGCCTGACATTTACTGCCCAGGCTCAAGCACCTGTAATGTACAGAAACTTCACGTCAGCACCCAAACGTGGTCCTCACAAAGGGTCCCAAACCACATTTCCTTTGCTGGTGTTGGCCACCTCTCAACCCTCACCAATAGGGCAGTTAAGATTACTTAAATTCAGATTACTTAAATTAAATCCCCATTACACCATGGGGATTCACCACCTCCACCTGCTTCCCAAGCTGCCTTTCCCTCTGCAGGACCTAAGGGAACAACACAGTCTCTCCAGCACACTGTGCTGGAAGTGAAAATGTTTTTGAAGTTGTGCCACTGGCTTCTGGGCACACAATACAGCAGTGAGTACATCTGACTTGACTACTGTCATGCCGCTGCAAGCAGAGCCCAGTTCTGGCACTACAAATACAAAAGCAAAGGATGTGCCACTAGAAGAGCCACTGGAATTGGATTTGGCAGCTCCTGTGAACACCACAGGATATACAGGCTTGCAAAATACACCTCAGTACTTGCCTTGTCCACAGGTGCTGGTTTTGCAGATGCTGCTGAGCGCACATCTGCCACAAAAGGTTGGCCTGAGGGAGTTATTTTTGGGTGATGGACAGATACTGAAAGCTGTCAGGGGCTGATGATGGCTGATGACACATGCATGCATGGTTCTTATTCACACAAAGGACAGCCATGAAGGATATACTGAACATGTTTTGGAGAAATAGGTGTTAGAAACATGTACTGAACAGAGTGTTCTAATACACCAGCTATAACCTCCCTGAGGTTATATTACCTGTTTTATCATATTATCTCCCTGATAAAACACAAATACTTTTAACCTGAGGGATTAACCTAGAGTCCCACTGGGACTTTTTTAAGGAACTGAGCACATTCCAACCGTGGCCTGCTTTGACAATTACAAGCTAAGCAAATCAAACGTGCAGCTCAGGAAACAAACATAGCTCTCCTGGCCCACAGCCACCCACCTGCTGATCAGAAGCAGACCAGAACAGACATGTCAGCCACACACTGTTGTTTCACTGCTAATGTACGCCAACAAATGCCTCAGTATTCAGAGAAGGTGAGATGCTACATCAGTGGAGAGTGTATCTGAACAGTGACAAAGGTGCTACTAATTAAAAGGCAAGCAGGATCTCTTCAACACTCTGACATCCATCTGCCCATCTCTGAGCACAGCAAAACCTTCCCCTTTGCTCACATTCCTGTTGCAGCTTAGATAGAGGAGCACTCAACTCCAGTGAGCTCCTCTCACTAGTCAAGGAGACCCACATGCCAACCAGGTGCCAAAGCTTGCTCTGAAACTCTGCAGTACGCTGAGGATTTCTGCACTCACCACAAACAGCTTCTTCCCTTTTGTATTTGCAGTATTTCCCCCTGCTTGTTTTCATTTCTGTCTTTCTTCCATCACTGACCTTTCATATCACGTACTTGCTACTCTGCACTGCTGCTTCCTTTCCTTCCCATCCAGCTGGATGAGGCAGCTGTCTCCTGCTTCCTGCCACCCAAAGAGAACTGACGTTTGTTGGAAGAGCAGAATTGAGGCACCTCAGAAGACACCAGTCCTGAGAAGCACAGCTCCTAAAGTAAAGGAGATGCCATACAATAGCTCCGTCACTCATCTGGATACGCTTACAGGATTAGAAATGCTAAAAACTGACAGAGGATGCTATGATACCACTTCTTTATAAAAGGGTTCTCAGAAAAGCATGTCAGACATCAAAACTCCTTACAGTCAACAGCAGCATGAATGCAGAGCTAGTGCTAACAAGTTTCCATCAAAGGCAGTTCCAGGAGGCATCTAGAGAAGAACCTCTTCAGCACTGCATGTCTAAGGTTTCTGAAGCAATTACCCTGAGCTTGCAGTCTGGCAGGTTGCTTTATCACAGCTCCATCTCTTTTCCTGCGATCATTAAGGGCACGGAGCAGGAGTGCAGTAATTGGTCCTCAGCTCTCAGCACACCCAGTACTCAGCACCCTGGAACAGAAACCTGAGGACCTCCCCTGCCCCCAGCAACTGTGCTGTATTTAAGCAGAGATAAGGCAGGATGGCTCCAATCCCAATGGTCCAACAGGACTTGCTGGGATGCCAGAACAGCCCAGCACAATCTTACTGTGTACAATGTTCCGTCAGGACTCCTTTGCTAATAATTTCATAGTGCTTCTTTGTCAGCTGAAGAGAGCAACGTAGCCTCCTTGCTCTCAGCGGAAAGAAACGAGGCAGTAACTGGGAAGAGGTGGAAAGGATAGAAAAGTTCTTTGTGACCTGCATTTTCCAAGATTACGTAACTTCGTGAATAAATAGATATTTCCTTATGCTCGGCAGTGATGTTACACAACTGAGTGCAGGAGTGGTGACCACTGAGATGGAACACATCCTGCTCCTTCTCCCGTGCTGAGGAACTGAAGCACTGCAGAGCCCTGAGCCTTGCAATACACTCCAAAAACTTTTTAATCTTAAAAAAAAAACAACATCTGTATTTGAAAGTTTATCCTAAAGGAGATATTGGGCAACTTCTGCTTCCTCAGAAAATCTCCATCTCTGAAGAAGCTCATATTCAACTCCTCCTCCTATTTTATATGTCCTCATCAAGCACAGATTCTTCTACCTACAACAGACTTTTTACATATATACATAATGAAGGCAAAATTTCAGTCTGAAAAAGACAACCAACAAATCAAAAGCACTTTTGTGTATGACTTTCTCCACCGTGCTCACGAATTCAGCAAACACATTCCTGCAGGTTCAAGCCACCTGCAGTACTGATAGGACAGCTTGCCTCATACAGAAAAGGTGTCCTTGCTGAGAGGGTAGGGAGTAATATTTTTGTTTGTGACCATTCAGTGGCCACAGGCAGAGGCAATCCATCTACATGGAACAATAGACAAGATACTTCCAAGACGATATCTGATAAACCACTGCTGTGTAGCTTGATAAAGTGAGAAGGGCCACATCTGTATAAATACCATAAACAGCTCTGACCAGAGTTGGCTCAAAAGGCCTTCTGGCCTTAAATCCTGCAAGACTGAAAAGTAATCTTCAGAGACACAAAATGAAACTAGGAGCCAACAACACATTCTCAAGCAAACAACATTTTCTACAGTTGCAAAAATGCAGTGTGACTCAACATGCCCTAAAAGAGCTTTAGCTGGCCTTTCATACAGGCAAAAAACCACAGATGCTATCCAGTGAGATCATAAATAACTGTTTCATGGAGATGGAACTAATGCAGAGAGAGAAAAAAATAAAACAGTGACATAAAGGAGAGCCATCAACACGATTCAGAAGACTGACAGACCTTCTTCTGCTTGGCCTTACTGTTCCTAATGTTGTATCTGGAGAATTTGTAGTTAGGTAACAGAACTGCTGAGGTCTAGGAGACCTCCTGAGATCACCCAGTCTAACTTCACTGATCGAGCAGGCTCAGCAAGAGCAGGTTGCCTGGTCAGCACCTTACTGCCAACTAAGCACAACAGCTACATGTAGTTTGATGTCCTGTACGTGTGAAGGACCTGTCTGTTCTTGTAGAGATGATGTGGAGCTGCTGTGTACTCTGGAGAGCAAAAGCCATCATTTATAGACCTGGATCCAGATCTGTAGCGTAACTAAAAAGCTCCCTTTGTTGAACATTTCACTCTGGGAGTCCTTTGGCAGAGAAATCTTCCCTCCAGTGAATTCAGGCAATGTCTAATGAGCTGTGGTAACAAAGACAGTTTTAATTTAATGGATCAACTAAGCCATAGACACAAATGTGCACATGTAGAAAATAAGCTTTTTTCTCCTTTGGCTGCTTTTCACCATTGTATCCTAAATTAGCCCAGGAAAAAACAACAGTCACACGAGTTCTAAACTGGCCTTCAGGTATGTTTTAGATCTGGAAAAGAAAACTACCATCCAAAAATCTCTGTTAATCCAATTTTGGAATCCATTCCACACGTATGATATGAAACATATTGATCTAAGCAATTCATACATGCTCCTCCATCTCCAGTAATGTCACACGCTCATCACAGAGCAACACCTTCATCATGCATCAGCTTCTACCACACATGAGAGCTTCCTTGAATAAAAATTCCAGGAGCACATTTCACTCGAATTTCTCCTCCCTTTCTTCTCACAGTGGCTGTTCTTTTACAAACAGGTATGGGCCCATGTGCAGACACAGCACTACAGGGCGGCCGCTCAACCATCCTCCTTCCCTGGAGCTGTCCGTTCCGGGCTGTGCCAGGCTTTGCTGCACTGTTGATGTCAGCTCATATGGGAACACACTTGGATTTCCAAGCCAGGCATGTCACGGTCACCTTTTAATTGTGGGCTTTTCACTAATGGCTTAATGGTTTGCAAAAGGGACTTTTAGAAAAACACTGTTTTCCCTACTTACAGGAGTACAGTGCATGCCTGTTCATTTAACTCTGCATCACCACCTATGCCATAAAACAAAAGAACAAAGAAACAAATTCTCTTGTGCCTCGATTGTTTGTAATACCAGTTTAAGAAGCCTAAAGCTGTTTCTGAGCAAAATGCAAGGCAGAACATAAGTCATCATCAGCAAAATCCATTCTGCAGTGTTTTGAGTTAAGTCCAGGACGTCAATCTGTGTTTCAGCAGATGGTTAAAAGCTAAAACACGTATCTCCAGAGGCACTTTTCTACTTTTGCTCTCTGATCTCAGATAACAGCAAGAGTATGGCACATGTGGCACACAGTCATGCCAATACCTGTAAGAGTTCAGAGGACAAATTCATAGCCATAGTCCATAGAACAGCCTACCTCTACGTGTTCACTTTGGAAGAGGCAAAAATACAATCCTATGTTCAGTTGTTTTCACCTCAGTAAGAGAGAAGATCTCCTGCAATATCAAGAAACAGGAAACGGAATGAAGCCATTCTCTGGGAAGGAACTTGCCTCTGGAAGAGTGAAGTAGTCCTGGTCTCATGACACTCTTCTGACAAGATTACCTCTAGGGCATGGATAGCCATCAACAGATGTTTGACCCCAGCTCTGCGTGACAATAAACCATGCTGGAAAAAAGCCTTAAACACTGCCTTTTTCATCTAGCTTTCAAGCTCCTGGACTGCCAGAGAGACGCTAATCCAAAGCAGAAATGATTCAGAACTTAAAAAAAATAAAGTACTTACTATTCCAGAGACAGATTTTCCATCTACTGTCTCCAGGCGAGCAGACTTCTCCAAACAGGCTACAATGCTGAGACAGACCAAAGTTTATAAACTTTGAGATAATGCTGACAAGCAGAATGAATATCATTATCTATATCAAAGGCTAATCATTAACTACTGCTCAGATTTAACCGTGATCACTTTTACTCCTCTTTAAGCCCGTTTATTGCCCAACTTGTAACCTATTTCAAACCAGATCTACCACCTGTAATCTACTCATTGGAAAATATTTCTATTAAGCCTTTCCTACGTATTCAGAACAGGGATGAGCACTGAAGCAGCAGGGACTCTGGCTACATTCTACTATGGCTGAAACCATCCTCACAAAATATTGACAATTCCTATTGTTACAGCCAAAGATTTCATATGACTCAAAATAAATATTTACTGCTTGGCCTATGCAGCCTGCAGAAGACAGAGGCCAACTATGTCAGGACCAAAGGAAGGGCTGGGATGCTCACATAAAGCTCCATGGAACAGCTAAAGACCTTTGCAAAGATTCATGGAGATTTTAGAACTCCCTGGCCTTACTAGATTGATTCAGCATGATGCAGAGATGACTTTTAAACACACTGCACACAACACATTTCAAATTTTAATTTCTCTGTCCAAGAAATCAGTGTTTTGCTTGTTTTTGGACAGTACAACAGAGCAAGTTTCATTTCATTTCATTTCATACTGACCCCACTCTGAAGAAATGTGAAGTTTTCAGAACAGCAGGTCAATTTTCAGGGATGTGGTGGGGTGGTAAAAGATGACAATATTCAGAGAATATTCAATGACGTGTTTCAGTCAAATCCTGACTCTTCAGCTTCTCTGCAATTGATATGAAAGTAATAATGTGAAAAAGTTCCACTAAGTCTAGCAGTACTGTGCTTTGCAATGCAGATGCTTTTAATGCAGGGACATTGGCTTCAAGTAAGATCAAATTCAAGCACTGCATGAAAAGGAATCTGGTGGTACGCAGCACACATCCTACTCTCGTGATGTACTGGAGAGTTTTACTTAATTCAGCAAACACAAGACTGCCAAAAGATGTTTTTGAGCCATTGTGTATTCTAACTGTTCTGCTTATCACTAAGAAAAAGTCTTACCCTTTATTATGTGTATAGCAGGGTATTTTATAACCAAGGATGTTCATGCCCTGCACGATGAAGGTAGTACAACACTGGCTTCACAAATACAACCAACATCAGGAACTCTCTTTCCTTTAACTTGTTTAGGCTTCGATTTGTCACTTTCTGTAACATTTCTCCAGCATCCTCCAGTCTCAACTGACATCACCTTAAACACTACAACAATTCAGTACTTCCTTGTGAGATAACGCCTTATGCCAGGTTCATGGTGGTAACTTGATTTGCATAAAACTCTGCAGGCAGAGAACATGGAAAGCATGACTCAGTCTCTTGTCAAGTTCATTCAGTCAGGAGTGCAGACAAACAAGGGGACCATAAAACAGAAAAAAAACAGAACAATGCTTAAGGCGAATTTTACTTCCATAATATCCTATGGCTGGGCGTGTTCCTCAGGAGCCTGCACTGCTTCTTCCCTTATCACTTTGATGTCCAAGGGTTGGCTTACCACATTGGAAACACAAAGGGTATCTTGTTGCCCTCCCATGGAGCACTGCATGTCAGTGCTGCTGCTTTGCTTCCTGAGGGCTGGAGGAGAATGAGCCGGGATCGTCTGCCTGCTGGGCTTTCAGTCTGCTCTCCATTTGTTAGTGTTTTTCTTTCCCAAGTAAAGGACGCAAGTTTGAAAATGCAAGCAAGCTGTGACAATATGTTGTCAAATCTCTGTAGTACAAAGACTTTCAGAGCAGGAAAAGATTAGGTGAGGTATGAACTGCTTAATCAGATCCCTGGCTCTCAGCACTGCCTCTATCCAAACACAATATGCAGGAACCCAGCCAGGAGCTGCACAGCCATGCTGTGCTGTGCGCTGAGGCCAGGCACTCAGCACACACCAAGACAGCGAAAAGCTGCTCAGGTTGTCCCACACCAAGCTCATCAACAGCAGATGAGAAGCAGTCTGGGTCATAGGGACAAGTACTCCACATAAGGCTGAAGCCTTCCACCACGTGGCTCTGCCTTCCAGACAGCTGCTTCCCCGTGATCCCAGAGCAGCAAGCTAGCTGGCAGGCTGACAAGCATCAGCTTGTACTGTGAGGAAGTGCGCTGCATCACTGAGATGGCCTGAAAGTATTTTATAATCCCACAAATCCAAGTCCAGTTACATTATCTATAATCTGAAGAAAAGCCTGGAAGTGTATTTACTATACACACTCTCTCCCCCAAGAGGAGATGCCTTAAGTCTTCAAAAAAGAAAAAAAGCTAAGACTGTCAGGCCTTCTCTTACCCAAAAGATCAGCTAAAGGTATTGTTAAGGTCATTTTCCAAGCTCATAAATCTTGATCAGAGGAAAGATATTTGAATCTTTGATAACTGACAAGCATGCACAGGAAAAGAAGGCTCTGTAATGTCATGCAGTTCACCCAAGGTTCATGGGAGAGCACTTGGTGCATTCAATGCCAGCTGTAGAACAGTTACATCCTTTTTCTCCCATCTTCTCAGGCCTGATATCAGGATTTGCTGAGCATCCACTAAAGACATTAGATCTCAGACTTGCTCATTTTGGCCTGTGACCCAGAACTATCACTGCCATATTAATGTAGACAAGAGTCAGAACAAACTCTGCATGCACACGGAGCTTTTTAAACAGCTTAAAAATGTCTTTCACATCTGTGACATAAGAAAAAAAACGACTGTGGGATTTTGTAATGTTATAGGCATGCAAAGCGGAAGCGCAAGAAAAAAAATTCAACATATTTTCAATATAAGCAATCACTCTAACTAGCAGTCACAGCTGCTCAGGGGACAGCATTCTCACAGATGTGAACTGGTGGGAAGAAACCTACATCTGAGTCTGTAGGAACAGAGAGGAAAGACAAGAGAGAGATTTAATCACAGCCTGCCCCTCTAGATTGGCTTCCAGAACAGAAAAGGCAACTTCCAGAATAAAAAGAAATGAAAGGTTTTAGCAAGTTAATCTGCAGCGCAACAAAACAGAAGGTTAATTAGTTTACAGTAACTACTTTCATTATTCTTCGCATTACAGGATTCTGGCTTTTAGCCAAAGAAAAGGTTAATGAAAAAATCATTGGTCTCAAGTACCCTAGGATTTGATTGGGGACATTTAAGAAAATAAGACTGAAGCAAAAGGCAGCGGAGTAGACTACTAATGCTGGCTCTTTTAGGAGGAAAAAACAAAACAAAAAAAACTAGATTGAGTCTTTTTCTCTAAGGAAAAATCGCCAAGATTGCAAATGATTTCCTGACAGATCTCTGGAGGAGCTCACACTGGTCTGCTTCAGCTCAACTTCACAACTCTGACGCAATTTACGGCTACCTGACAGGGTGACCTTCAGACAGGCGTGGAGAAGGCAGGAATCACGGAACGGCTTAGGTTGGAAACCTGCAGACATGACACCTTCCTGCTGGGCAGCAGAGTCTTGGCAGCAAATACAGAAGTCAAAAAGGAGAGAAGAATGCATTATATTTATTTCAAAATATATCAGTTTTGTCTCCTCTCTGACCTAACACTGACTGGAAAGCAAGAGAGCTGAAAGAAAGCTCCTTAGGGCACTGACTAAAAACTGTGTGAACATGGCTGTTCTTCTCTTTCATTTATACCAGAGGACTGTTAAAGGTTAGTATTCTCAGCAGCTTCCCTTCCCGGGCATGAAGCTTTTGTTCAGAAAATGAGTGTCCCAATAATCCAAAACGTGAAGCTGTTCTGCAAGCAGAGAAAGTGAGAACGGAAAAAAACTCCCCCCAACCCCTTCCTGCCCCTGCACCACAGAACTGCTGGCAGGAACTTCACCTTAAAGCAAAAGTGACTCAAAAATCTTAACTCTTCTAGCATTATTTTATTACTTCGATTTCGACTGTTTTTTTTTTTTTTGTTGTTGTTGGTTTTTTTCCATTGTGGGAAGGAGCAGAGGAAGAAAAGGTTTAACAGATTTTAGCGCACATGACAGAAAGCTGTGGCTGCGTGTCATTTCCTAGAGCTGGATTAAACGCACCCTGACAAGCGGACAGACACGAGGGGCAAAGGCACAAACCCCCTCTCCACAGAACTGCATCTGCTGAGGGAGCTCCTGCCGCCAGCGATGCTTCTTTTCAACAGAAACGTGGGTTTGTCCCTTTGCGAGTTTCACTCCAAAACATCCACTCTGCTCTGACAAAGCGACCGGTCACCCAAACGCCATGCGGGGCTGCGCGCTCAATCCCTGCCCCCGCCTCCCTGCCCACAGCCCTCAGTGAGTCCCCTCCGCTCCGAGGCCCCGCGGTTGCGCAGGCTCCGCCAGGCGCCAGCAGCAAGACCCCGCCATCCCCTCAAGCAGCGGAGCTCTGAGGGAGGGAAGAAACGGCGCGAAACGGTCCCGCGCTGTCACTCACCTCGAGACTGCCACGAGGCTGTCCGCTAACCCCGCCCCCCGAAGTCGTCCCCCCAAGCCCCGCCCCTTGAACATGGCCGCTAGGCCCCGCCCCGGACGTGACGCTAAGCCACGCCCTCTTGACCTTGTCCCCTAATCCTCGCCCAGGATGTGTAATCTGAACTCCGCCCCCCGGATGTGACATCTAAGCTCCGCCCCCAGGCCTCCTTTCCTCCCGCCGTCTTCGTACGGCCGCAAAGCGCGCCGCTGTCGGCTGAGGCGTTTGCGACAGCGCGGGGCTGAGGGGCTGCCGGTATGTTCGGCGCGGCGGAGGAGGATGACGCCGACTTTCTGGCCCCCGCCACCGGGTGAGTGGCCGCTGGGTCCCCCGCTGGAGAGCATGGTGGCCGGACAGGCTGCAGGCGGCTGCCCTCCTGCGGGCTGGGCCGTAAGGTTCGGTGTTCCGCTCCCCGCTTGTCCCGGAGCTCGGGGCCGGGCAGCGGGCAGGCTCCCTCAGCCCTCCCCTCAGAGCAGTGGGGCAGCTGAGCTCAGCAGTTTGAGCGTGCGGCGCGTTTGTCGTTCCTCGCGTTGTGTAACTGCTTGCTGCTCGGTGCTTCCCAGCCGTGCTGCTGTTTGCATGTCCTCCCGCTCCTCTACTCAGCGAACGGCTTATTGCTGAAAGATCTCCGGGTCCTGTCTCAGTGGTTCTGTCCTTGCAGACATCCACGCGCTTTTCTGTCCCACTACCCGGAGTAGCAAAGTTTAAATGGGCTTAAAGAAGCAAAGCTATGAACTTTCATATGTCTTTCAGCAATAGCAGGTTTACCTCCGACAGTAAGCCCGCCCTTCTGGCAGGAGAGCGTTAAGCCCTGTTGAGAGGATGTGTTTCCTTGAGATTGGTAGCGCTAAATGATGACTTCTCTGCTGTCACATGTTATTTTTCCAGTAATGTAACAATGCACTGCTTAATAGGAGGGTAGTCTTATTCATTGCTTTAAAGTAACTTTTCTTTTGGTATTGCTTCAGGGTGTTTTTTGCTTGTTATACTCACTTTTGAGGAAATGAAACATCGTTGTGCTGTCAGCCCTCTTTCTTTGTTCTGCTTTTTCAAAACTGTATGTCTAACTACAGAACTGCTTAACAGATATTACCTTATGTCTGAAATGGTTGTAAGCACTTTGCGTGTGATGTGACTTTCAGTTAATGGTGTTCCTTATCTATGAAGTCTGTGTGAAATAAAGTTACTTCATTTTTATTTCTAGTGCAAGATTGGCCTCTCTCTTTGGACTGGATCAGACAGTCTCAAGCCAGGGAAATGAATTCTTTCAATACACTGCACCAAAGCAGCCCAAGAAGGGTCAGACAGCAGCTGGTAAGTGACTGAATTGATCACGTGGCAGGAGCTTTGAAGCAGGTATCCTGACTCAATGAGGGCTTTTGTGAGGAACAGCACTGCAAATATTCACTTAGCTTTTCTTTGCTGATATTATCTTACTCTAGTACTCTCTCTGCCCCTGGGTAATTCTTGCAGTCTGTAGGGACTTTGGAATATTACTCTGTAGTCCTTTTCTGGAGTTAGAATCGGAGAATCACTCAGGTTGGAAAAGATCGTGAAGATCATCTAGTCCCCCCACGACCTAACCATAGGGATGGTGACTCAACCACCTCCCTGGACAGCCCATTGCAGTGCTTAACAGCCCCTTCAGTAAAGAAGTATTTCCTAATATCCAACCTAAACCTACCCTGTTGCAACTTGAGGCCATTTCCCCTCGTCCTGTCACCAGTAAGAAGAGACCAACCCCGCTCTCTCTGTAAGCACTTTCAGATATTGGAAGAGAGCAATCAGGTCTCCCCTCAGCCTCCTTTTCCCCAGTTCCTTCAGTCGCTGAAGTTATTTTGTTCTGTGGAAGGAATATATCATGACCTTGTCACTGGCCAGCAGATGTGGCAGTTCTGTGTCACCGAGTGCTGCTTTCTGTTCTCCAGCAGGTCAGGCAGCCCAGAAGGCGCCTGCAGCCCCAGCAGCTACAGGAACACCCTCAGTCTTCATGGCCACTGCGGTTCATGCTTATCGATAGTAAGTGCAGCAGTGGTTTTCTGCATTGTATTTTAGAGTCTGTGTCTCTGGGACCTGAAACTAATCATAAAGGGAGGTATTTTTGGATAAGTAGAAAGAGGCATCTTATAGAGGTATGTCTACATGCTGCAAGTTTCTGCTCAAAAAAAGCGACTTTCTTTGAGACAGTTCAGGACTGCACAGTTGCCAAGTAAACAGCAAGTTCTCAGTTTGTGCGTTGCAGGGAACTGCATGATGGTGTGCTGGCCTGACATCTGCACAGTTTCTCACCAGCTCTGTCAGAAGCTTGTGTCTCATCTTCACTTGTGGAAAACTGAGGCATGGACATAGAATGACAGCAGTGTAACTCTATGTTTGCTGCAGCTGTCATGTGAAGGCTTGCTCGCCTTGCATATGTGCAACTTCCATCTCAAACTACACAATGTATGCTCCTGTTATCTGTGGGTAAGCAAGAAAGTTGTAGTTTCTTTAAGCTCAGAAGTGCTCCCAGGCACTTTTGGTCATAAGGAAAGGGACCTGAACTCTGAAGAGGAAAAGCAACAGCAGAGGGAAATACCTGAGGCAGGGGCAGTTCCACAGCTGAGTGTCTCACTTCTCTTCCAGTACAAATGGGCAGTATTTGAAGCAAGGCAAGTATGGAGCAGCTGTAGTGGGGAGCCATGCTACTAAAGAGGTGAGAAACACTTCACTATGGTATTTTTCATGCTGAGGATGTGCTGATATGAAGCAATGTTTCTCTGAGCTCACTGGGGATGCTTTTGCTCTGCATGTTGAAGGTCTTAGTTCCGCTGCTGCTTATGCCTTTCTGCCTGCTTGGTTTATGTGCTCATTTACCTTGATGACATCTTTCTTTTCTGCAGTCTGCAAATTTCTTTGCAAGATTTCTTCTCAATTGAGACTGAAATATTTTGTGTTGTTTGAGGTGCTGCACCTTTTCTGATGTGGAACTGATGTCGTGATTTACTTGGAACCTCTTTTGACAGCTGGATCACAAATGTGTGTGTGTGAAAATCAGTATAGAACACAAATCGGTGTAGCAGTGCGAAGATGCTTTCCTTAAGTGCTATTGGTTTGGTATCTCTCCTTTCCAAACCTTCTTTCCCGAGTAATCTGAGGACATGGCTCTGTAGTGTCCAGTGAGGTGATATATTTAAAAGATACTTTATATGCTCCAGTCTGTTTGTGTTGTTGGTTTTGGTGTGTTTCCCATCCCCTGATTGATATTGTCTCACTGAGTTACTTATGCTTTGACAAGAACAACAGCAGGAAAAGTACTTTGTTAAACTACTTCCTGAGTGAAGAAGCCTTGCTACAGGTGCAGAAAGGAAAGTATTTTTTCTTACTAGATCATGTCTCATAGTAAATGTCAATGCAGTGTTATCTTTGAATTCTTTAACACTTGTATAAGTCCTTCTAACTTATTACTCGGTCTTTTACATTCCTACACATCATGCATTATGAGCTTTCTGTATTGAGAGGTTAGCACGTTCTTTTTTATGTGGAAAAATGTAGAATTAGTGAAGGCATCTTGCTTACTGCACAAGAATTACTGTTGAACCACTTGGTCTGTTGCATGTTTTCATGTATCCATTATAGCTGTTAGAAAATTATGTAAAGTATTTTTCCTTTGGAAAATGATGCTGTGAGGTGTATTTTGTAATACTGTAGTGTTAGGCTCAGAATTAAGCACACTCAAATTGAAAACATTTTCAGTTTCTGTTGGTTTGTGTTTTTTTTTTTTTTTTTCTTTTCTCCTGCACAATTCTTTATGGAATCCAGTACAGGATTCTCCTTTACATCAGTCAGCAGCAACAGATCATGTCTGCAAGGATCCACCCAGGCTTTGTGCTCACGGTAAGGCTGGATTAGAAAAGCATCTGGTACACTGCATTGTTTGGAGTGAACCTCTGTTTGCTGTGAAGTGTTTTCTTAGATTACAGCCTTTGAGATCAAACACGTGACTGATGTAGCAAGAGATGGCACAGCGACAGGGAGTGCTGATCTCCTAATTGTTGCACAAGACACTGCTAAATTACCTCTTGCAGAGCCCTATGAAATCAGTGGTTTTAATAATGAAAATATGCCTGTAGGAGGTGTATTTTTATCTCCAGATCACAGATGTTCTTGAGTTTTACAGTCCTAAAATGACAGAGTAAAAAGTCTTAAGTGAGAGAATAAAATTCCTCCTGCTAATGTGGTTAATGTGGTTAAGTGACTCAGAAAACACAAATGAGCAAGCAGATGGAAGTGATGGCAGGGAAGTATTTCCGCTGAGTCTTGATACTCAGCATTTCTGTGATAAGAGCCACTTAAAACATCGTAAGCCCTAAAATGGGATCTCTCAGGAAGCTGTTTTCTGCTGATTTTACAGAAGATGGGTGTTGTGATTTGCTGTTAGCTTGTTTTCATGGTGATGTGGAATTTCTTGGTTGATGACTAGAAACCCTACTCTGAAATAACAGAATTCCAATCCAAATGTCTGATCAGGATCCTAGCTTGCTATCTAGTTCTATAAGTTTTGAAGATATGCTTTGAAAGATTGAAGTGTTATGTAGTTACCAGTGGAGAAATGTTTTATTTAGTGTTAAGTTCTGAGAGACTCTGTGTTTGCATGCGGAGGTCCTGCTGCATCAGCACTTGTGAAAAAGAGAATCCTTACAAGTGGAAAATCTCAGTATAACAGAACCTAGCTTCAAAGAGCCATCTTAATAAAGCTGCAGCATCTATGAAGCACTGAATATTTGAACCATTTCTCCCATCATAATGAGCACTGTAATAAGGGCTGATTTCTTCATACTGAAATTGGGTGGTAATGTGGCAGGTTTCTTTCTCTGCCTCTGTTTAATTTCAGTAGCTCATATTTAAAATTTCTGTCAGATACAGTCTGTTTTTTAAATTATTTTTATATTAATTGAATGCATCTTTTAACATACAGCACTGGACTGATTTCCTTTCCCACAGGTCCAGTCCAACAATTACAGCACATTCTATGATGATCAAAGGCAAAACTGGTCAATCATGTTTGAGTCAGAAAAGGCAGCAGTGGATTTCAGTAAACAGGTAACTACTTACCCTGTGCAGGATATGACTTGCTACTTTTGTTTGAACAGCAGACAGATTAGGATGCATCTCTTTGCTTCTGGGACGTGAAAAAAAAAAAATCTTACTTTTCACTTGAAGTTCAGCTGTGCCTTCATGATTGTGTCTGAGGCAGGTTTGCAAAGAACTTGGCTGAATTTTGTTTATTAGAGGCAGGGAGCCTGATATTTCTGATGGGTTTTCTTATCAAGTTTCTGAGGTACTTTAAGACCAATGACTCTAAAGGTATTTTTCTTATTTATATAGCTTTGTAAAATTCAGCACAGGGAAACAAGGAATGCCTCCTGAGCACATCTATAACCTGTGCTTGATCGGTACAGTAAGAAATACATCAGATGGGTAAGGGAGTTGTGATGGAACCTGCTGCTCTGTTTTTATGGACAAGATGCTGATGTGCCTTCCTTTTGCAGGTGTGCATTGCCAAATACAACAGCTCCCCAGTGCTTGATTCAGTCCTCTACCAGGATCTCCTTCTTGGAGAAGGGCAGGGAGTCGAAGGAGGGGATTCTCTGGAGATTGCCTACACAGGTTGGCTGTTCCAGAACAATGGGCTTGGACAGGTAAAGACATTTCTGCCACCCACTGATGTGTGGATGTGATACTCCCTGGGGGAAATCTGCCACTTTGAGCATAGTACTGGTGCTTTAAAGATATGGTTTTATTCGTTTTTCTCACCTTTGGTGAGATTAAATGTATTACATGTAGAATAATAAGGGATTTCATTACTGTTCAAAGGAGGTGATTGAAATGCTTTTGAATTTCATAGGTACTCTGAACAAAGTGGTGACAAAGGTTAATGAAGCAGCTATGCTCATTTTGAAAATAGTATGATGAAGTAGTAAGAAGACATAAAACATGTCTGCAAGTGTGAAATAGATGAGATTGTTTACAAGCCACCAGGATAGGACAAAGCTGGAGAGGACAGAAAAGTAAAGGCAAAAGACTTGCTTTGGGATTCCAAAGTGTTATCTTTAAAACACTTCTCTTTTAACTATTACTATAATTCATAGCAAAGGGCTTTTTGCATTTGCATCACTCTGCAGTTGAACCTTTTAGTATTTAAAAAACAACAACAAAAAAACCTTTGTTTTTCATCATGGAGTAGTTTTTGTTTCTTTGGCAGGATATGCCTGTCAAAGACTGGTGTGCTTCTCTCCATAAAGTCAATGGTACACGTGGCAGAGCTTGCTTCTGATTTGTAGGAGTTGTTCAGCTGCTCATGTCTGAGTTTAATACAAAATATGTACAGTTGTTCTGTTTGTGCAGTGTTCTCGTTGGATCAATCCTGTCCTGACCATCAAGCTTGAAGCAGTTTTAAAGTCTGAGTCTCCAGCTGTCATTCACTTCAAGAAATTGTGCTACACAATAGACTAGAAATTCTAGTTGTGCTCTGTCTTATGTTAGTTTTGAGTGAATTTTGGAAGGGAAGCAGGAGAGGAAATAGCATGTAAGAGGCCGTAGGAGATTATGAAACTTGTAAAGCAGTGTTGAGAATCTTGAAACAGTTGAGAAATCAATGTGATTTTATATTTTTGCTCTTCAACTCTCCAGGTGTTTGACTCAAACATTAACAAGGACAAGTTGTTGCGCCTAAAGCTGGGATCTGGGAAGGTCATCAAGGTAGAACTTCTGGCATTTCACTGTAATTGTCTTGAGTCTTTGAATTACTGAAGACTTTGTTCAAGATTCAAACACGCTCTGTCTTACATGTTTCATTAACTGAGAAACGCTGTACTGGTGACTTATTCAACAAATGTGTATTTCCTTAATTTGAGTGGTATGTCCCCTTCAAAGTAACAATGGAAAGTTATCCTGTTTTAAAAGTAGGGAGCTTGCTATTCCACAAGTGATTCAGTCCATTAGTTAGAAACGGGGTTTCTTGACACCGAAAGAGGAAATTCAGTCTGAGAACTTTACACTCCTCCATGTATGTGCCGCAGGGGCAAAGGATCAAAAAGCTCTGGTCTGACATCTGGAAGAAGGGCACGGGAAGGTGAAGACGACTGACAAGTAGTGGAATTGTCTAATAAAAGATAGTAGGACTGCCTAGAGTGTTTTTCCCCCCCTACCCCCAGATCAAACTGTGAAAGGATACTAACTGCAGTAGTTTTTCAATCCAGCTCTTATGGTTTTTGGTAAAGTCAGATTGTGAGTCAGTTACTTTTGTTCAGGTCACTGCCATCATCTAAATAATTCACATTTGACCTTTTACAAGTTGTCCGTTGTTGAAGGTGCACTGTTTTTGTTGGTTTTTTATTGTGCATCTTGTTACTAATGTTGTCTGGCTGCAATAGGCCTCCTATTAAGTGCCAGTGTTGATTTGACTCTTTGCATTGCTCTAGCTTCTAAGTCTCAGACAACAACTGTTTTCTGTGAGCACTTTTAAAATCTAACCGTAGCAGTTAGGAAGTAATCTCTGAATGCCTCAGAATCCTGTTCTTTCAGTGTTGAGAGAGATTGATGCTGTATGCCCTGCAAGCTACATATAAACGGAGAATTTCTGTATGTTGCATGCTGTTTTTTTCTCCCTTCTGGTGCTGTTACGACATGTAAAACTTGTCTTAACTTTGTGATGGAGATTACTGTATCTGTTTGATTTCCTTATGAACACGATGGGATTTACATCTTATTCTTCAGTTAATCTGCAATCCGTGAAAGGCCATTGACTTGATGTAAGGGTTTGTTTTAGTGCTGCACGCTAAAATTGAGCAGGACTTTACAAGAAGCTCTCTGTGCTTTGGAGCCTTCTGTAAATGGTGCCTGGAGCAGTCTTGATCAGTGTGTAATTACATGACAAGAAACTGTAATGTTCAATAGTCATGCTGTTTGCTTTCTCTTCTGGTGCCTGAATACCAAAGGGCTGGGAAGAAGGAATGATGGGGATGAAGAAAGGAGGACGGCGCTTCCTCATTATTCCTCCAGCCTGGGCCTATGGGACTCAGGGAGTGGCTGGCCGTGTCCCTCCAGACTCTACTCTAGTTTTTGACGTGGAGGTTAGGCGGGTGAGTGTCTTCTCCCAGGCATTTATTTTGCATCTGCTTTGTTGTTGGATGCTACCATCTGTCTGCTGTTTGCAGCTTAGAAACAGTTATGAACAAAATGCCTCAGGAAGGTGCATTTTTTTTTTTTAAATTAAAATAAAACAACCCATCTAGATTGTTTACTAAGCCATGTCTGTTCCAGCTGTTCTGGGATCTCTTTATTGTCTTACCTGTGAGCTATTACAACTCCAAATAGTGAGGACTGACAGTTTGTAAAGACTTTGCTTCTCCAGTTGCAAACGGTGAAATGTTCTCTTGTATGTTCCAAGTCATATGTGTTCTCCCTTGAAGTGAATAAACTTGGCAAAGGAGTAGTCATCAGAAGTAAGCAAATTGCTGGAAATCCTTTTTGGGAGCGAGGGATAATGTTTTATTTATATGTTTCTTAAGGTGAAGCTGGTGAAGGAAGGCTCTGGCTCAGATGGACAGAGCATTAGTTCAAGGGATTCTCTTGCACCTTCACCAGTGCCTAATTCAGATGGCTTCTCTGCAGACCCTGTTTTATTGCCTCCATCTACAATACCTCCAAAGCCTGGGTAAGCAGAAGCATTATTAAAACAACTTGCTGCATTAAAATATGGTAATGCTCATAAACATCCTAGACAATCACTTGGCAAACGTGCGTCCTCTGTGTGCCAGTATTGTGCCATCGGTGTGTGGGAATGTAGGTGAATATTGCAGAAAGGTTTCTTCTTGAAGACTTCAAAGTAACTGAAATGAGCACCCATGGAAGAAATCTTTGCTCTACAGTGTTTGAGATCTAGTGTTATTAAGCTGTGTGGGTACTGCTAAAAAAGCTTTCTCATATCTGGTGGCAGCATAGCTGTGAGTTGGCCTTGGGGCACAGCTAACTTCAATTGCAAATTTTGCACTGACATTGCTTTCTTAAGTTAATCAAATGGGTTGACTGTCCTTCTTAGGGAGTAGTTTCCAAGGTTAAGTGCTTGGATTTTTTTGACACAATAGATAAACTTGTTAATAAATTTGGATACAATAGTTTATACCTGCATGTGGCTTTTACAGGAATTGACAAAATCATCTTTCTGTAATCACATGTTCCACAGCTGTGAAACTCCCTTACAATGATATTCTGAAATCTACAAGTAATGCTGCAAGGAATCTTCCAAAAGTAAAGGGGAAGGAAATACAAGAATTGTAAGAAAAATGTGTGGGGGATGTTGTACTTGGTGTTATTTAGAAAAGCACAATATTAGATCCTAAATTTCATTTTTATTAACCACAATTACTAACCTGTCTGTTTGGTTTTTCAGGGAGCCAGCTGTTAGGGCCAAGTCCAACTCCATCAGTGAACAGTTAGCAGTAAGTGCTGTTGATTTATTTCCCAAGTAATTTGAAGCTTTATGTAGGGAAGCTTGGTTGTTTTCACCTTTACATTAAGTACTGCTGAAGGTCAAGCGAACAGCATGCAGGATACTCTTAAATATTCACATTATTAACAACAGATTGTTTGTGAATGAGATGGCAAGACATGAGGAATTGCAGTCCCAGTTCTGAGTTCTGGTTCCTGCTCTTGAATGGCAAGTCACTTTGCTCATGTGCATTCTTGTAAAGCTAATTGTCTTCTCATATAAATGGACAAGTTTAAAATGGATAGCAAAGAGTGGTTGGGACATTCTGCACGAGATCAAGATATGTCTGAGGGTAGAAAAAGCTGCTGAGTGACTTCCTTAATTTGGAAAACCCATTCTTTACAGAAAAGTGTTCTATGTCACTTCCTTGTTGCTATGTTTTGTGCCAGTTATTTATGTAATGGCAGCACTGTGAGCCCAGAAGGGAAGTATAGAAAGTAAGGCAGATTTATACATCTGTATGGCAACTGCTGAGTCACGGCCTGAACCTCTGATTGATCACCTGAGGTGAGCCATGAGTCAGCCAGAGGA
Source organism: Lagopus muta (assembly GCF_023343835.1). Classification (NCBI taxonomy): domain Eukaryota; kingdom Metazoa; phylum Chordata; class Aves; order Galliformes; family Phasianidae; genus Lagopus; species Lagopus muta. Next base: position 100,262 of record NC_064451.1, on the reverse strand, counting down.
GCACAGGTGAAGGCAATTCACCTGTGCTACCGGAAGGGGTGGAGCCAGGCTCCACCCCTCCTGGACCTATTTAAGAGCTGGCTACCGGAGGGGAAGGATCTCTTCTGGAGATCCTCCTCTTTGATATCTTCTAGTGAGCTCAACCCAAGGGTAAGCTCTTCTACTTATTCTCTTTTGTGATCCCTGTTTGCTTTGCCTTACTCTTTTGATTATATTGCAATTATAACATCTTGGTTATACATACATCCATCATTTTGCCTTGAAGTTAGCTTTTCAGTCACTGAAGAATTGGAAGATGCAGGCTTATATAGATGAGCTTCAAGTGGTGCGTTAGTGACTTAGGCCTTTGGCAGGATTAGCCTTCTGTACTATCTGAAGACACAGGGCTGAGTGACAGAGGAGTAACTGCAAATGTTTTCTTTCAGAATCCAGACGTAGCAAAGGCAAAGCTAATTTCTCGGATGGCTAAAATGGGTCAGCCCATGCTGCCCTTCCTTGCTGGGACAGCAGGCAGTCAGCTTGACTCCAGTGACTCAGAAATAGAGGTACGTTAATGACTTACATGAGATTTTGTTTTAATGCTTTCTATGTGACTTGCCTAAAGTAGAGTTCATAGCAATAGCCCTCCTTTCTACAGGGAATACACGTTGTTTCTGTGGCAAAAAAAAATTTCAGTAATTCCAGTATTCCTGAGTAGTTCAGATGAATTAACGGGTAATGGCTAGTGTCAAATAGACTTCAGTTCAAACTGTTAAGTTGCTCTTTGATGTCCATTTTAATATGTAGAATGTTTTTAGGATCCAAATTCACTGAGAGGGGCAGCACAACCAGTGGTTTCATCTTCCATGAGATCGTCACAGCCAGCTCATGCAGTGCTGCCTACAGTGTCATCACAAGGTAATATGCTGGGGAGTCTGCGTTGGGAACAGGAATTTCACTTTGCTGTGGGCTTCAGGTACCAGGGCTGTGAGTAGAAAATTGATGTCAGGAACTGAAGGAGGAGCTGATAGACTCTGGTGAGATGTACTGATCCAAAGCTCTGTAGTATAATTCATTAAGCATGAGACTGACGTCTTTATAGTTTGTTTTCTTTTTTATGATCTTGTGTACACATTTCTACTTGAGGAAAAGCAGCTGTATTACAGAATAATGTGTGAGTTGACCTTCTACCCTGTCCTTCAATGTGCTGAAACTTCTGAGATGTCTGTGGCTTGCAAAATCTGTTGGTTGAAAATGTTGGAAATGGGCAAAAGGGCATCAGAAGACTGGCAGTTCAAGAACAGGCCTGACCTGTTTTTCCATGGTAGAGCAGTGAATATCAGCTGAGCAGTCTTCAGAGTCATTTTGTGTCCACTAATTCAAAGCACCTTTGTTAGTATGACAAAGACTTTGTCTAAATTGAACTTGTGGTTAGAAGTGAAATTTTCATGAAAGATAATTCTTCAATCCTACTCTCAATTCTTTGACTGTGATTGATTTTCCCAAGCCTACAGGCAGGCTTGCATTAAATTTTTGGTCTTTTCAGTGATTTTTTTTTTTTTTTTTTTTTTTTTTTTCTTCCTTTAAAAGATAAAATATCTCTAGCAGCTTTCTGATGTGCTGGATTTCTTTGTTCCCTTTCAGTAGCTCAAGCATCTGGTTCTGCACCTCCAGTATCTTCTGCTGCTTTAATGCCTGCAACCATCCAAGCCCATTCAGTTCTGCCTGGAGGAGCACAGGGCTTTCAGGTACCAAACTCAAATTGAGGAGACTGTTAGAACTTGTGTTTTTATTCAGAAGTCTTTGTCCTCTCTGTTGCTGGGAGAAAGAACTCAAGCAGCATATAAAGCTGACAATTCCAGGCTGCTTTCTACGACTCTGGCACTCTGAAGTAACATGCTTCTTAGTTCTTGATTAGAAAGGACTTCTTGGACAAAGAGTTAACCAGTTAACCATCCCTCTTCAGTATCAGCTTTGTGGTGGATAAAAGAAATTTCCACAGACTTGCAGGGTAGGTGAAAATGAAGGCTTTTATTTTAGATTAGGTTTTCCATGGTTGTGTTTTCCTGGGAGAGCTCCCTTACCTACATCTTTGTGGGTTGCTTTTCATCCAGCCAAAGAGCAGCCTTCTAAAGGGCTTCCAGTGCCACAGCTGTACAGTGACGTGACCTGCTCAGCAACAAGCTTCCTGGGTGCTCAACAAACATGCTAAAATGCAGATGCTGAAGACTTGGAGCAGAGCCATTGTATGAACAATTCTATGAATTGTAAAACCAAGCTTATTACTGTACGCAGTTTTAGTTCTTTAATCTATTTTGACCCTGATGTTTCAAGTTCTTCTCAAAACTTGGAAGAAGTTCTGTGTATTGGTTTTTTGGTTTTTTTGTTTTTTTTTTGTTTTGTTTTTTTTTTTTTGACTGACAGTGTAAATTAGTAAGAGTGAAATACTCCTAGTCTTTAACAGATTCACGGATTGTTCTGTAGCTGCTTCTGATGAGCCCTGAGCAGGTTCAGAAAATGCTAGGTAATTTCCTAGGAATATCCTCATGTTCAAGTTAGTATAACTTGGAATTACTGTACACCCAGTTAGCTGCAGGGAGCTGTTCACATGTTGATCTTTACCTCTATGACTGTAGACTAACGTACATTTGGTTAAGCTTTGGTGAGGAAGATAACTTGGTAACTCAAGCATGTAGATATCTAAGCCTTTAAAGAATTGTCTGTGCTATTTTTCATAGAGCAAAGTTGTTTGTGTTTCTTTGACTTTCTACTCTGTTTCTGTTTTCATTCTTTTCAAATATAATCTTTGTTTTGGGGTCTAAAAAGTCATGAAACTCATTTTAGTATGAGGGGGGAGAGTACCTAACCTGTCCATTTTGTTTTGCAAGCCATATCCAGGTATGCCATTTGCTTATTCCCAAACTGCTGCATCTGCTTCTCAGCTCCAGCCTGTAGGACAGATGTATCCTGCACCTTACCAAGGTATGATTGAAAAGCACATGCTTTATGGAAGCTTTTAATACCTGCAGTGAGTTGTTTATAGCAGTGGTGTTGGGTGGTGGTGGTAACATACACATATTTACCCTGGCTGTAATGTTGTGCTGTTTCAAATGTTCTTGTTTTTAATTACCAGGGAGGGACAAATGCTTCCCAGTAAATATACATCTTTCTTTCTTTGCTTATGGAGAGCAAAAGGGAGGGAAGCTGTAGTTGTATTCCTAAAGATATGTATTATTAGAGGCATCTTGCAGCTGGTACTTCCAGTTGCAAATATAACCATTTAAAAATAACAACTATCTTATTGCAAATACTTCTTAAGCAAGTGAAGCAATTTTAACAGCTATCCTGTCACATAGGGGAAGAGCCTTTTCTGAGAAGGAGGAATTAGCTCAAAAATGGAATGCAACCTAGGAAGAGCAAATAGCATAAAAAAAAAAAAAAAGATAATCCCTGTTGTAGATTTTGTGTGGACTTGAGTATAGCTGAGCATTTCTTGTTCAGTACATGTTCGGAAGCCAACTTCTGTTCCTATTGCTTGATCACACCATTCTGTGCTGTTCCAGTGTTCTGAGGGGTTCTCTCCTGTTTACCTAACTGCTCTCAAGCAGCTCAAGAATTTCATGTAGTCATAAACCTACATAAACCTTTAAACCTATAAACCTCATAAACCTTTATTTGGAAAATATGTATGCTATTTTAGAGAATATCTCAAAAAAAAAAAAAATAGTGTGGATACAGTGTTTATTATTTTGGATGAGGGGATTCAGGATGAGGAATGCAGTCTTGAGAGGAGGGAGGAAGGAGGAGGTGTGAAGTTGGGGTTGGAAAAAAGAGAGTGGCCATCCTCTCTAGCAGGTTGCAAACTGGTAAGCATTGCTTCTAATATGTCTGTGTGCAGACACTTCACCCTTGTGACTGTGGAACTCTCTCCTTTCCATTCAAGCACCTGGGGACGTTACTTCCTTTTTGATGACAGAAGTTCGGCAGCATAACACTGAAATCCGGCTGGCTGTTAGCAAAGTAGGAGATAAAATGGATCATCTGGCTGCCAAGGTAATGTATGAGTAGGCAGGATTGACAACAAAGTTTCTGCTGTTTGCTCTCCAAATACAGTATGGAGAAATGGCTCTTTGTAAATACCTGCATCAAGTTTGTGAACAGTATCCTAACTTAATGAGCTTTCCAGTCTTGTCAGACCTTGAAATGGTAGCAGTTTGGCTACTATGGGAAAAGTCTGTACTAGCTGTGGGGGGAGGTGTTTACTTAAATGTAATCTAAGGCATTGTGTTCGGAGTGCTTCGCTGCTGCACTTCAGGAGATGTCACAGTTTTTGTAGCAGCCTGTGCCCTGGAGGTGGGCAGACAGAGAAGTGAAGTGGTTCTGTGAAATGGCAGATGGTTCGCACTTACCTGCGTCCATGAATTCATTTCATCTGGCGGTCTCTACAGGTTGAGGAGATGAAGAAACAAAATGCCGGGAACAGTTCACTACTGCCTGGTATCTCATCTGTTACTATGGAAGCCTCTATGATCATGAGCAACATCCAGCGGATAATCCAGGTGACCAAAGCCAGCCTTACAGGGCTATTTCTATAAGGAAGTGCAACCCACTGTGTTATTTCTGATGAAGATAGCTTTATTGGCTTGGCCTAAATGTACTTTCATCCATATGCTTTATTTCTGTATGGCCAAAACCAGCTGGCTAGGGAAAAGGGTCTACAATGATCTACAGCCATTTCCATCCCCATCACACCTGTATGCACACCTGCTTTTCTGTGCACCCAGCAATTTTCTCTTCTGGGACTTTGCAAGTCAGAGTTGATGTACTTATATTTAGTAGTCCTTGACAGAGAACTCAAGTGAAAGAAACTTAGTTTCATTTTGAACTGGTATGGACTTAATCCACAACAGCTTGCAGAAGTAAGGTTTGCAGAGGAGATACCGTATTGTGCAAACCACCTCTCATAGCTGCTTAGTTTTGTGCTTTGTAGTTTTTCTAGGCAGCAGCTTTACTATCTCTTTACCTGTGGTGAAAAAAAAAAACAAAAAAAAAACAAAAAAAAAAAAAACAAAAAAAAAACAACAAAACAACCAACCAGATGTAATATTCTGAAGTACAACCACTGTCCTGTTCCTGGGTTCTTGCTGAACTAAGTATGGTACCTTCTTTGATGGCTTGTGATTCACCACAGGAGGTGATACACCTCACTGCTATAAATCATCTGAACAGAATGAAAACTTCCTTGCAGCAGGACCTGAGTAGGGTGAGTATTCACACTGAACTGTTCTTTAGGAGAACGAGAGACTGAAGCAGGAGATATTTGAGAAGAGCAGTCGAATTGAGGAGCAGAATGAAAAAATCAGTGAGCTGATAGAGCGGAATCAGAGGTAAGGAGTGGAAGGTGTCTGCAGCTGCAGAGTTTCTATCTTACATTTGTTTAGATGTAACTAGGAGGTGTCCTATCTCTAGAATGGAGAGAAGTTGTGATTTATTTATTATTTTTTTTGTATTTAAAATATTGGTGCTTGTTAAATCCCCCTTTGTCTTTGCAGTGCATGTCTCCAAATGAGATCTTACAGTAAGATGTAATATATGTATATGTAATGTAATATATGTAAAAGGGAAAGATCTCATGCCACTTTCTTTGAGCATACTTCCTCTGCTTCTGGGGGTTATTTTGCTTTTGCTAGCCTTTTAATAAAGTGGGAGAAATTTTGCAGGAAATTGTGTTCCCAGTTCCAGTGAGTTCCAGTGTTGCGTTCCATTAAGTTTATGAAGGCGAGTCACTTATTCAAGGAAAAAGCAGAAAGCAGTGGTTACCAGGCTATCAAAAATCTTGGCTATGTGGTAGGAATCATAGACTAGTGGCAGAGAGGCAAAGCACGTATCTGAACTGACGTAATCTGTGCTGAAGGCTGGGAACATCCATTCCACCCTGTGGAGGTAAGGCACTTCTTAGTGCAGGACATGATACAGAATTGTCTGGGACTTCTCATTAGTGAAAGCTGATTTGAAATGCTTTGTCTGTCTCATCACTTCTTGCTCCATTTGTGTATTTATAGAAGTGCTTGTGCCACCTTCCCCTGTTTTCAGGTATGTCGAACAAAGTAACTTGTTGATGGAGCAGAGGAACCACTCACTGCAAACAACAAATGAAAACACACAGGCAAGAGTGTTGCATGCAGAACAGGAGAAGGTAAAGCCATGCTGACAGCATTGTGGAATCACAGACTTATGGCTTCAGCCAGGACAGCTGGAGTCAGATCTCATACAGGACGACTGCAGTTTTCAGTGTTTTGAAAGCAGTTTAAAAAATGAATAAATAAATGTTTTCATGGCTTTCAAAATAAAAGCAGCACAAAGTTTATAAATTCAGATTGTTGTGCTGTCACAGCTTAAATACTCATAGTTTAACAGGGAAGTATCTGGTTGTTAACTTCATAAATACATGCCCAACATGTGGAGGTGTTACATGCCTCACGTGGCCTGGTCTGGCTGAAAATGCACGTGGTTGTGCTGACAGTTTAAAAAGAGTTTTTTCTTTTTAATTGGCATAAGATTGAGTATAGCTATAAGAAAAACAGTTTCCTGCTAGAGCTTCTGTATTGTGTTTGTGCTTGGTTTGCTTTTTTTTTTTTTTTTTTTTTAACACCTCTTTTAACAGCAATCAGGGGAGTTGTTCCTAGGGTAATGTGTTGTGCTTTTATGGAAGGGGCGACTGGAAGATCGCTTTCAAGCCAGTTAAATGCACTTAGGCATGGCTTTTATATTGTGAAGTGCTCTCACGCTGGTAGGGCAGCTTTGAGATCTCTAATTGCTTGATGTCCTCTAGGCTTTCTCAAGCCCAGTCAGCTAAATTACAGCACCCTCTCTTGCACCATTCTCCCCATCTAAGTTATGTATCTCTGCAGTCCAAATGTGGTAAGATAAATGCTTGCTCTGTATGAGTACCATGAACTGGTACACTAAAATTCTATGGAAGTAGCTGCCCTCCAAAGTATGCTAACAGGTGCTTCTGCAGGGTAAAGAATGAAGTCATGTGGCTGATACGTGTGTGCTCCTTCATCAGCAGGTGAAGGAGGGATGTATTTTTTCCACTGAGAGTTCAGATTGCATACCTATAGCTGGAAGTGTGAGAGTACCTAACGAGGAATAGAGTGAGATGGCAGATTCCTTTCTGTCAGTGAGCGCGACATCCTGCTTGCATGGGGGAGGGAGCATCTTCTGGAAGTACAAGCAATAAAAGGAAGTTTTCAGGCATCATCTGCAGTAGGATTTGACTTGACTGAGCAGACGCTACCTGGATGATGACACTGTTACATCAACAGACTTCAGGCTAGACCAGGTCAGCCATAATTTGTACCAGAGAAGCTTTTCGCTAGTTTTGGTAGAGGATTGACTGCAATCTGATGCCTGGCATTCCTTCCTCTTCCTTTTATCTAATCTGCTATTTCCATTTATAGCTTCGGTAGGAGGAGCAGGGAAGAGGACTTAAAACTGTTTTATCTGTTCTTAAAAAATGAGCTTTGCCCTTTGTTTCGTGATAGAGACCAGGAATCTGCAGACAAAGGTCCCTGAGAAGAGATGTTGGTAACCTGCTGCTTCGGGATTATAGATCTTTGGCCCTGGCAGAGCACATCAGTTTTCAATTAAGGCTCATGTTTCATAACACTTGCAAGTAGCTGCATGCTCCTCAGGGCAGTGAAACGGTAGTTATGTGTAGGACCTGGTATGACCAGCCTGCTGCCTGCTTCATATAATTTGTGTGGTGTGCAGTGTATCTGCAGCGTGAAGATCCCTTCAGGTTCTTCTAACTCCCTTTTCCCCTTCTTCCATCTAAGCTTTTACAGTTCTTGAATAACTTAAATGTTTCTCTGGCATATCTCAGGCTCCAGTAATAAAACACTAGCTGTTCTGATGATGATGAATGCCTCTGCCTTTCAAGTTGTGTTCTTAACTCTCCCTGTTTCCTGTCACTGCTTTTTCTTCCTAGCACATGCTGCCAGTGGATCGGGGCTGGGAACAGGTGAGGCAGTGTGTCTGCTGACTGTGTAGATGACAGATAATTGTGATACCCAGCTTCCTCCTGAGGATAGTTAGGAGTTGGTTGACATGAAAAGAACTGCCTCAGATCTTGAATTAACACAGATCTTCCACTCGGAAAGGGGCTTTATAACTGACAGCGGTGTAGCTGCTGGCTGCCTCCTCCCTGGGGAGCCCCTTCAACAAACTTCACCACTCTGCTGCTCATTTCATCTCCCTCACGGGAGAAATAGCTGTGATTATATAATTGTAAGATCAGGTATGGATTGTGTGAGATTCTTTGTACCTGGAGGCTGGAGCTGAGCTGGTACAGGCATGGAACGTTTTCAGTCTAATAACTGTTCCTGGCTTAGGATTTCCTTTTTACTTTCCTTGAGGGCACACAAAGATGACAGGACGTGTTAAAATAGACCCCCATCGTATATCTAACAGGTAATTTTAGCATGCTAGGAGCCTGTATCCTGAGTAATGAGATGGTTATGGAAACATAAAAAGAAAATAGATCTCGTTTTAGTCAGTCTCTATCAACGTGGTTCTCAAAAATTAACAGTGTAGAATCCCAGCCCTCGGGGTAGCATGTATCATCCTTGCCATGACAGGAAAGATTTTGCACACAGCTCTTCTCTGCCAGGTGTTGGTCATCTTTATTTCCTTCATGGAAATAAGCCTGAGAGGAGCTTCAGGAGGGCTTACCACTTAGAGCAGCGTGAAAGCCTGTTAGGGATCTGAATGCAAGCAGAGATGTACAAGCTGTTCAGGTGTTCTGTACAGCAGGGACTGCAGTTCTGCCTCTGCAGGGGATCCTCTGAATCTTGTGACTTAGGCGACAGGAGTTGAAACCCTCCTTTGTGTCTTTGTCTTGGTGACTTCAGCCTCTCCAAATGCGTTGCTTACAAGCTGCCTAACGAGCTGTCTCAGAACCAGCTTTTGTGTAAGTTGCTGGCTTCAAGCAATGCTAAATCTGAACAGGTTAACAAATGACTCTGGGAACAGTACTGCTTCAAATGGCAGCTCTAGCTGTGCAGCTCCCTCAAGGTGATCATGCACCACAAGCTTGTGAGGGGATGTGCTTATTTTGCTACAATAGCCCTATGTTATGTGTGGTTGTTTCAGTGATTTGTAATCTTCTTGAGAATAATTAGTCTTAAAGTCCAGGCTTTACCTTGAGTAGATAGTGGCATAGCATGAAAACTCAGTACCAGTGCTGATAGCTCTATTCGAGTCTGAAAAATGTGTTTAAATTATTTAAGGGTAAAAAAACCTGGCTGAGTTAGGCAACATAATGAGGTTGCTGGTGGCCTTGTGCTCCTTTCCAGTTGGTGGAGACAGTAACATGGCAAAAGGTGATTAGTACCTCTTCAATTAGGACTGCCTGATAGATGCTGGACTCCTGACAAGGTCTCCACAGCCTTATTGTTCTTCCTGTGAGCGCAGTTCTGGCACCTCCTCACATTCACATATCCTACAGTTTCTTTTCTTTCCCCTTTTCCCTGCTGTTTTGTGCCACAGGCCAAAGTTGCAGAGGAGTTGGCATCTGCCACAGCACAGGTGTCCCAGCTGCAGCTGGAGCTGACTGCACATCAGAAGAAGGAAATGGATCTGCGGAAACAGCTCTCTGCTGCCCTGCAGGAGGCAGAGCGACACGAGGCACAGCTCAACAAAATGCAGGCACAGTTAGCAGGTAAAATTTAGCTTGTCCCACGGGAGCCCCTCCATGCCATTGTTTCCTCTTCTGTAAGTCATACGTTTTCCTTTGTCCTGGGGTATTTATTCCTGCTTTCCCTGGGATCAGTCGCAGGGTATCAAAGGATAGAGATGTGCCCAGCTGTCTGAAGGGCACATGCATCCTTGCCACTACTAATAGGACAGTGGGCTGAACTGATGAGCAAAGTCACTCTGACACAGGGGTGCCTTCTGTAGAAGCAAACTCTTGGCCTGTCTAGCTGTAGAGGATCTAGATTTCCTGTTGATCAAGTTTAGATCAAGACCAAGGTTTTAAGCACTCCCACTTCACAGGAGTAGCTTTTGATACATTTGTGTTCCTATTGCAGATTTACATCTCCGAGTCAGCATAGTTGTGCAAAAAGCACTGCTCCTTTCTGTCAGCCTTTAATTTGAATCACATAGTGCTGAAACCCACAGTAAACTGTATTTCTGCAGAGCTCCAAGAAGCCTCTGAGGACACCCAAACTAGATTCAAAGCTGAGAAGCAGAGCCGTAAACACTTGGACATGAAGATTTCAGCACTGGAAGAGGAACTAACAGACCTAAAAGTAGAAAAGGAGACTCTTGAAAAGGTATGTTTGATGCTAGAGAGATGCAGGATTTCAGCTGTTTGCTAGAAATGTGCCTCAATGATGTTGCTTGTAGGCATGGAGCTTAAGTGAATCTTGACTCATCTGCAGGCAAGAATGACTGTGCTGGTGGATATCTCATGCTTATGTGATATATTTTTCCCCACTCTTACTCAGTACTATGCTAACCTTCCTACCTATTAGATAAATCTCAACTTTGTTTTGAAATAAGATCATTTCCATAAGTAAGCTCCTCTAGCAAGAAGAAAAGAAGCTACTTTGGTGCAGTCTGGCCTGTGCTTAAGTTGTGTTCTGTACTGCAGAATCTTGCTGAGAGGAAGAAGAAATCCCTCTCTGAGAGAGCTCAAGCAGAGGAAGAGATGGAAGAAATACGCAGATCATATCAGCAGGAATTGGACAAACTTCGACAGTTGCTGAAAAAGGCAAGGACCTCAACTGACCAGGCAGCAGCAGAGCAGGTAAGGAGCTGTGGGAGCTTCTCCAGCTGGTGTCTAGAAAACTTGCAGTGACCCACAGGTAGGAAATAGTAATTAAAAACTGCTTGGGCAGTGAAAGGATGAGAACATCAGTCGCTTGCTCTTAGGGTTAATTTCAACACAGGGTTCTCTTCTTTGTCATTATATGATGTCTTTGGTGTTTGTCACTGCTTTTTGACTCCAAGATTTTTATTCTGGAGTTTTGATGCAGACTGGCATGCAGCATCACATTTAGACTGTCCTGAGAGTATGAGAGAGGCATGACCTTGAACTCATTTTCCAGTAGAAAGACAGATGTGTGGCTGCTGATGGGTGAACAGCTACGTATAAAAATAAATAAATAAATAAAAATGCAAGGAGATCTGAAGTTCTGAAGTCTGGGACAACTTGTGGGGTTGTGGTTGGAACTGAACTCTGAGGTGGGGATAGGAGCTGGTGATGGCTGCCATCTGCATGTAGGAAGTCCAGCCTCGGGCAGGTGATGCTGCTTTCCCACCGTTTGTCTGGGCCCTGAGCTTTCAGCAGTTTGTTACACAGCTTCAGATGAAGTGCATGTTTGTTCCTGATGATCTTGCTCCTACGGGGGGCAGCTGTCACTCATCCAGGCAGAGCTGGAATCCCAGTGGGAAGCCAAATGTGAACGGACGCTGGCCTCTGCCAAGGAGCAGCATGTGAGGCAGTACCAGGAGGTGTGTGAGCAGAGAGACTCCCTGCAGCAGCAGGTGTTGCAGATGGAAGAGAAGGTAAAGGACTGTTCCTTATTGCTGAAATAGAATTCCAAATAATCGATGCCTGTAAGTCCTCTGCTCCCTGATAGTGGTTGGACTTTTAACCTCTTGGTTGCCTGAGGAATTTGACCTAGTCTGCAAGATGTTGTGTGCATCTCTTACACTGGCTTAGTGGACTAATGAATGAGCTTGCTGTTGCAGCTCCTGAGTGAGCCAGAGCCAAAATGATGTCAGTGTTGATAGGCTAAAGCAACGGCCACAATCTCTATACGGTTCTATCTCAATGACTGTTTTTGAGCAGAAATAGTTTTGAGCTGGATGACATTGAACAGAGCTGTAAACTGATGGTCCTTGTCTTTCAGCTGGTAGCTCTGAAACAGTTGAAAAAAGCAGAGGAACAAAAATTGTCTGAGCTTCAGCAACATTTGGAACAACTGGAGCCTATCAAAGAGAAGGTAAGGAGGATAACATAGCAGCTGAATACAAACTGGAGTGCAGCAATGGTTAGCCTCAGGCCACCTGTGTCCAGAACAAGAACATGAGTTCAGGAATGTGAGAGGGAAGGAAGAATCATGTTGCTTCCAGCAAACCAGAACAGGCTCAGTGATGAGGCCTGGTCCTTGCCTTGCTTGTGGATTGACAATTTGCCCTTCACTTAAAAACATAAAAAACAGCATTGCAAACTTAGTTTCACAAATAGCACTACAATTGTTGTAACTTCGAGTTTCCCTTTGGCAGTATTCAGCCTTGCAGTCTGAAATGGTGATACTGAAGGCTCACTATGAAGAATGTATCCAAAAGCTGGAGAAGAATCAGGACAGATCTTCACCTATGAACTTCACAGAAGAAGTGAGCTATCCTTTGGATTTATTTTCTCCATGAAAGCACTATGGTTTTGGTAATAGGACCTGTTGAGGAGCAAAGGAAGCTTAGACTTAAAACTTGAAAACATAGCAGTGTGTCTGCCTTGGGTTTGTGCAGCCTGCCTCAGTCAGGAATGGGTTTGGTGTGTGTAATAGTTCTGATTAAAATGACATGATATATTCTACTTTGTTGTGGAATCCTGATTTGAAAAGCAGTTAAGTTCCTTGAGTCAGCATGTGTTTGTTTGGGTTTATTGCTCCTTTGCCCAGGGAAGTACCTTTTATCTTCTACCTTTGCTTCAGATGTTAATGAACTGTCTGCTTCCTGCCTTGCTCTTTTCCAGGTAAAGAAGATAATGAATGGGGTATTTCAGTCTCTTCGGGATGAATTTGAGCTGGAGGAGACATACAGTGGCAGGATGGTTCTAGGTGTTGTCATGAACACTATCAAGGTACAGTAGCAAGAAGAGAGAACGTAATAAATGTGAGAGATTAAGGCTTGCACTGAAACAGAGTGTAAGGGGTATGAAATAACTGTGAGGCAGAAATGAAGTGTGGGTAGCAAAGCAGCCTAGTAGTGTGACAACATAGCTGTGAAGGTTGGTCTTGGATGTAACCTACATTCTCTTCATTTCTTAGACTGTAACACTGCAGCTACTCAGCAAGCAGCAGGAGAGACCAGAGCATGACAGTAAAAAGGAAGAGGAATCTGGAGTGGGGAGACCAGAGGGATCGCTTAGAGCAAAGACAGACCAGGAGGAGCGCGTGCAGCACGGCCCTGCCCGGGGTGCTGTGTGCTCTGCTGATCCCAGAGAAGTGAGCACAGGCTCATCGTCGTCTGGCCACAAAGGTGAAGCTGCAGCTCCTGCTCCCGAGGCCAGAATGCCTGAGGAGGAGCAGGCACTGCACAGCAGTGGAGTGCTGGAAGAGGAGGTGGTCCAGCAGGAATTTCTCTCTTCTGGAGCTGAACGCTGCTTGAATGCTGATAAGGGGCCTGAGCTTGTAGAACAGGTCATTCCCAAGGTGGATGAGGATTTTGTTCTGGCTGAGCAAAAGCAGGAGAGCAGCCCCATAAAGAAAGCAGAGACTGAACATGGTCCCTTCGGAGTGTCCTTACAGGCAGAAGCTGCAGATCCTTCTTTTCTAGAAACCGAGACGGAAGAAACAGATGTGGCTGTGCTTGCAGACAAACCAGCAGCAGAACAGGAGGCAGAGGAGCCTGTGGGAGGTTTAGAGCCCCCTCCCTTAAGAAGTGAGGGAGAAAACTGCACAGACCCATCAGATGGAGCTGGTTCTGACCAGGAGCCTGCTTCAGTATCCAACACGGAGGAGAAGAGCTCAACTACCATCAGAGAAGTCCCACAGCAGCAGGAACTGGGCTCCAGTCCCAGCCAAAAGGGCTCCAGGTAAGATGTAAGTGCAGGGGTGGCTGCAGTCCTATCTTCCTGCTGACAGGCTGGCACAACAGCACGCACCAGTGGCTGGTACAGCTGTGCTGTAGCACAGGACAACACATGTAGGGTTGAGGAGCCTTCTGGTGCTGGTCTTGGATGCCCAGGCAGCATCTGGCAGAGTTCAAGTTGTTCAGGGCACACTGCTGAAAGTGGGTGGAGGTGGAGGTGGTGGTGTCTGATGTGAATGGTTCCCAGCTGAGCCTGAAGAGGAGTGTACAGTTCCTGTGGGATCTGTTACTGGTGGCTGCCACGTCCCATCACTGAACTGTTGTGCACTGGTGAGTGCTCTGTGCCTTAAAACGTGAAGCAGAGATGGTCTGGGTGTTGAGACTTTGATATCATTCTTAATAAAACACACAAAAGGAAACCAAGGTCCCATATTCTGCAAGCGAACTGCTTGTTCTTTATCTTCCAGGCTCTTTGAGGACGAGGACTTCTTCAAAACAACATCTCTTAAATCACCAAAGCCTCGAGTTCCCTCCGAAGAGGAGGATGAGGAGGAAGTGGTATGTGTTTCTCTCCACTCCCACTGAACTGACTCAAGCATTAACCTGCAGTTTATCTGTGGGGGCTGATTGGCCCCTGCTGGCTGAGGTTGGAGCTTCCCAGAGATTCTCTGTATAAATTCAGCTTCTGGGTTTGTTTCTCACTGCAATTGGAGGTGTTGCACAGGCTGGAATGGTGACAACAAACTCTTGCTTGCATTAGGCGTTAGGAGAAGGTCATGGGTTAAATAAGGGGGGTTTGTTTTCCTACTCCCTCCTGGCTCTTGAGCTCTAAGCTTCTTTCCTGAAAGATTAAGCCATCGTCTGACAAACATAAAAACCATCAATAATGATGCTGCTTATTTATTGTCTCCTAAAAGCTGATGCAGATTTCTGATCAGAGCTCTGTGGCAGTTACTGAATACTGGGAAGCTGGTAAGGCTGACACGTTTCCCTCTGCTTTGATTTCCAGAGCATGAAGGGTCGCCCTCCTCCTGCTCCACTCTTTGGTGATGACGATGATGATGATCTGGACTGGCTGGGATGAAGAGCTGCCTGCTGAGCCTGTGAGGCCTCCTGTGGGCACGGCCACTCCCTGTGCACATAGCACTTAATGAGCTGCATTTGTGGGACAGCTGTGAACAACCAAGGACTCCTCGGGCTCTTCTACTGCAGACTGACAGGGCCTGAGAGCAGGAGTCTCCCTTTGCACTCTCGGGCACTCAGACCAGCTGTTCTGAACTGACAGACATGCACAGAGGTTGGGATGAGCTGGAGGAACCGACTGGTCTCACTGCATGTTTGTATTGCTGTCCTATGAACCATTGATTGATTAATCAGAAACTTTATGCAAATTTGAACTACATAAAGTGCTTCAGAAGAACAAGTCTGGCAGGACCCTGTGGTAGGTAACTACTTTTATAGAAGTCAGACTAAGAGTGAAGATCTCTTGGCAATGATTCTGTCTGCTGCAGCCAGCCCAGCTTCTCTCCTGTGCCTTTTGCTCTGTTGCTGTGATGAATGCAGCACGAGTGAATGGAATGGAGGCCGGGTGTGCTGTAATGCAGCCTCAGCTGGGCTCTGCTGGGAGCCAGGAGTGAAGTTCAGCTGCTCAGTGTGAGTGGAGCGAGGAAAGAGGGCAAGGAGGAGAGGCAGCTGTGCAGAGGGGTTGGATTTTGGATTTCTCGTGGCACTTCTGTTCTGCACTTAAAGCAACTTAGAAGGAAGGAATAGTAGATAGTGTTAAAACAAGTAACACGCAGACCCCTGTTCCATTAATAAGATGGAAGTTACTAGGGTAATTCCACCACTGAATTTGGCCTGTGCCATCTTCTCTGGGGAGAAAAGAAGTATCTGTGTGCAGCCATCTGTCAGCTCCCTGCCCCTGTACAGCGCTCTGTGTGGCAAATGGCCAAAAGCAGCTGAAACTGGAGAGGAGACGAAAGTCTGTGGAGCAGCCAAGTAGCTGCTGGGGCCGTGCTGCTGTCATAGGGTGAGTGTGGCTGAGGTTTCCTAACAGCTGCTCCAGACATCAAAGAATCGAATTGTATCTCAGTGCTGAAGGTTGATGGTGTCTGAGTGCACAAACCCTGCTGTGCTCCAGCCTCCCTGCTGTAGCAGTGCCCTGTGCAGGTTGCAACTAACACATTCCGCTCCTTGTTTCCTGTTACAGGTAGCCTGAAGGACTTGCATTTCATTTCTTGATAAATAAAGTGCAATTAAACCTGTCTTTTCTGCCTGTGGGTGGCTTTACTGCAGTCTAGTTGCGTGCACTTAAAAACCAAGCTGCCTCTTAAACTAGGAGAAAAATGATCTAGAAACACTTCTAGGAGGACATGATGGGATGTACCTGGGGGAAGGTGAGGATTCTTACCCTGTGCTGGCTGCTCGGAGAAGGATGGTGCCTTATGCTTCTGAACCCCATGGCTGCAAAGGGAAAAATGACTGGAGACGGCTCTGGACCAGTGTGCATCTTTAATATCTCATCCTTTCCCCACTGCCCTTCCCCAGCTGCCACATCCCTGTGTCCCTCTACAGGGGCCTTGGCTCTGCTCTAAGCACCACAGGGAGAAAGCACAGGAAGTTGCTTTTTGACAACATTTCACCAATGGCAAAACAGCACAGACCTTTCCCATCCCATCCCGTGTGGCCCTCAGGGCTGGCTGGGACAGGCGATGCCCATCTCTGACCCCTGAAGTGCACCAAGGTGCTGCAGATCGCTGTGCATTGCCCTCAGCACCCTGCAGGCTGGGCACAGCCGCAGCCCCTGCTGCCCTTCTCCTGGATGCCAGGTGTGGATGCAGCCCAAGGAATGCTGCAGGGCGTTGTGACTCCTGCTGCCGGGATGGCTGGAGGCTCCAGGAAAGTTGTAAATGCAGTGTGAGCACAGCCGGGTCCCAGGGGGTGAAGGAAAGCACTGAAAGCAGTTAATTTTTAGTAGTCTGATGCCCTGGGGTCCATGTCGGTGCCGCAAGGCCACGGCTGAGTGCGCTGCAGCTCCCACAGCACGGGGCTGATCCTGTAGGAAGCAGAGCCCCTGTCCTGTCCCCACCTCACTGCGATCCGATGGCTGAGCCCGAATTCCTGACCCAGCTGTGGGTCCGTGCTGCTGCCTGGAGGCGAGCCGGGCTCCAACAGCGGATGGTGGGGTCCGCAGTGCCGGCCCTGAGCCTTCCGTGCTACTTGAGGAAGACGAGCAGGAAGAAGGTGGCGATGATAAGGATGAGGATGCCGGCGGCGAAGCCGAGGCGCAGATTCTCCACGGAGGTGAGGGGCGGCTGTGAGTCCAGCAGCAGCCCCCTTCCCGGCAGCCCCAGCACGAAGGCTCCCGGCGCATCGGGGCCACGGCGGAGGCTGCAGGGGGCCACCATGCTGCTCACCGTAAAGATGGGAGCGTGGGCTGCGCAGGCCACCTCCATGGCCATGGAGTGCCTCGGGGCCCGACGGGCACCGCTGCCTTCATCGTCTTCCTCCTCCTCCCCGGCTGTGAGCTGGGGGCGGTGCGGGGTCCCCGGGATCGGCGTCAACCCACGGCCTCCTGGGGCCATCTCGGGCACCAGCGTCACCATCCTGCAGAAGGGGCAGCTGATGAAGGCAGCGGTGGCGGCGCGGCACACCAGCTTGCGTAGGCAGTTCTGGCAGAGGGAGTGGTTGCAGGGCAGCTGTTGGGGCGCCCGGACGCCCCGGTACGCCTCATAGCAGATCCCGCACTCCCCGCCGGTCTCCGGCCCCGCCGCCATGCCGCTCCCGGGCAGCGCCACGCCGCTCTCGTGCTTTTGAAGGATGGAGGCGGCTGGTGGCCGTGCCCTGGAAGGTGGAGACTGAACTTCAGCCCGGCCCCGGGGTGCCCGGCGGCGCCGGCCCGGCTCCTCCTCCTCTGCCCGGGGCTGCCGTGGAGCTCCGGGTGCCCCAGTGGCCCTGCAAGCAGGAGACAGAGCCAGCCTTCCCACCAGAGGTGCGTAATGGATGGATGACCAACCCCAGTGCATGACCACGTGATAAGTTATCTGCCCACGGTCCATGAAACAAAACGCTTTTTCCTTCTTTTCCTTTACATCGGGGGCAGTGAGCCCCGATATTCGAAGTATTCCCTAAGCACAACGCGTTGGTCTTGTTATTTTGTTTTACAACGAGCTCACACCGAGCCCTGCGTGCCCAGCTGTCAGCGCTCAGCATCACATCGCCCTTAACCTGGGTCGGTCGCAGCTCCAGCTGCTGCCCCGGCTGCCGCTGCGTCCCCCTGTGCAGCCGAGCAGGGCTGGCCCTGGGGATGAGAGGCAGCCCGACCCTGCCCGCTCCTTCTGCCCCGGGCTTTCCTGGCACAGTGCGTTATGGGCAGGCAGCGGACCTTGCCCGAGGGCTCGTCACTCATTACCACCACCTTGGGAGCACCGGAGTCAGCCGGCAGCCGCTGGCAACTCAGTGAGAGCAGCTGTGATGCACTCCTCCCTGCGGGGCCCTGGTAACACGAGAGCAGCGCTGTGAGCTGCCAGCCTTCCTGCCGCCCCGCCAGCCGGCACCTCACTGTTCCCCATCCCCACGAGATGCCGAGCACCTCCACGCCCTGCCAGGCGAGGGGGACGCCAGGCTCAGCCCCTCTGCGCTGCGTCTCAAAGGCTCCGGAAGGGACTTGCCCGTTCCCTGCGGTCGCAGCTCCGTGCAAACAGAGGCGCAGCCTTGGGGCTGCCCCAGACGCAGTGAGCCCTCAGGGCTCTCACACCGCTGGCAGCGCCCGGCCCCGTGCCAGCCCCCAGTTCCGGGCTGCGGTGCCGCATGGATGCTCTGCCATGGCACAGTAAACAGAACACGACGGCAGCAGAGGTCCCTGAGGTCTCCAGCTTTCTGAAAGTCATCAGTGCTGCATCCAAACCCTCAAATAATTCCGTGTCTTGATCTGGGCCAGGAGGAGGTGTTACTGCGACAGCGAGACAAGGGGCAATAAAAAGGGATCGAACAACCAGCCGAAACCAGCTGTATTTAATAGTTTCTCCTGGGGGAAAGGGCTGCAGCAGGACCAGACTTATCTCTGTGTTTTATACTTGAGGTCAAGAGACTAAAAGCCCCACCGGGATCGTTACTTATTAATGACAATGGGGAACAACCCAGATGCCAACACACGTACACAAGGAAGAGCTGGAACTCTGTGGCAGGAACATTTCCCCCACACAGCACGTCTCAACTGTCCCTCGAGCACTGGTTGTGAGGCTGCTGCAGATGCTGCTCTTCAGTGGGATTGACAGTGAAGGATGGGAAGCACCTCGCTCTGCCCCCCCAGCAGCCCCCCAGCCATGCTGCCACTGATTGCAAGAGCACAAGTCTTGCCTATGGCAACAACACACGAGCAAGGCACTCTCAGCCTCCCAGAACGTTAACAAGGCAGGATGCCTCTCCTGGAGGAGAATTCACCACAGCAGAAGAATGGCAAGTGGCATGGCCATAATAGAGCAGCTGCAGGGTCCCAGTGGCTTCAGAAGCAATGGCTCTAACTGCGTCACTGCTGAGCAACAGGCAATTCCAATGGCAAACATATAGCCAGAGAGGAGGAGCACCAGTACACCCAATGCCATCACCCAGTGCTCCCAGGCTGGGCAAACAAGCTGGATGGTGGATGCAGACGAAGAACCCAAGCCAAAGGCTGGAAAGCCACCAGGAAGGTGGAGGGCTGCTGAGAGCCCTGGGTGCAGCCTGCAGCCAGCAAGAGCCGTGTGCAGGGAGAGGGCAGCGCGGGTCATGCTGTGAGAGCGTATTTAACACTGATGGAGGAGCCCTGCCCTGGGATGGACTGATGAGGGCAGTGCTGGGCAGCCATGCCTGCCTCCAGCCTGCCTAGCTGCTGTAGAAGATGCAGACGTGCTATGTGATGTCCCCGCGGCACAGGGGACAGCTCTGTAGCCGTTTGCAGCAGGTCTGGCAGCAGCACACATGGCCACAAGGCAGGAAAATCATGTGGGCCTGTGGAAAGAGAGAGAAGACATGAACAGTGCTGTTATACCATAATCTCAGCACCACCACATTTAGACAAAATACAGGAGGAAGCTGGAGATGATGGGCAACACCTACAGCTTTCAGAGTGGTAGACAGTGCCAGCACCCTGAGCCCCTGCACTGTGCAAAGCATGCACAGTGAAACAGACCTGAGGAAGAGCACTGCCCAGTGCCACATCCCAGCTGGCCCTCACTCACCCCTGCTCTGGCAGCACACATGCTGGGCTCTCACCTCCTGCTCCATGCAGACAATGCACTCTGACTTCTCATCCCACTGCAGCAGGGGAGCAGTGGGGACCACAGAACTCGGGGCCTCCTCGTCAGGGGCACAGGGTTGTGTGGCTGCAGGGACCTCGGTGTCCACCATCCTCAGCAGCTCTGCAAGCACAAGCAGAGGTCTGAGTTGAAGGAGAGCTTCCATCTCCCACCCAGTCAGGAGCAGCTGCATGCCCACGGGAGCTCAGTGCTCTGAGAGTCAGTGGTGACAATACAGCACACCCTGCCTCTCCCACAGGCATACAAACCTCAATCAGCTCTACTCCCCATAGGCAGGCATCTGGCCCTGCAGATCTCCCCACTCAAGGCTCAGGTACCCACTGCTACCACACGACACGTCAAGGAGCAGGCAGAAAAGAACTGCTGGTACCTGGGATTGTCTTTGCCACAGCCAGGATCTCCTGCACCCGTCTGAGGATGGCACGCTGCAGGCCAGTCTCTGCAATGCCCATCTGCAGTGCAAAAGGAGGGTTGTCAGCACTCAGATGAGAAAGCATAGAGGGGGCTGAGAAAGGAGACACCTCCAAGAGAACAACACAAACTCTTTGGCCAGGCTGGCAAGACCTGTTCACGTCAAGGGGAGAATCTCCACCAGGCATCAAAGCTGGAATAAAGGAATTCGCACGTGCCCCTGTTGAGCTACAAAGCACATCTGAGGGACTGAAAGGCAGAGCTGAGCTACAGTTCATTCTGCAGGTGCTTTGGAAAATCTGTCACCTGCTTGGACAAGGCACAGAGTAGCATCAGCACCTCCCCCTGCACAGATGTGGCACACCAGGAGCACCAACACTCTGTCCAGCAAGATCTGCAGTGGACATAATCACGAGCACGGCTCGACAGGGTCAGACACAGAGCAGCGTTGCCCTGTACTGCTTGTCTGCTGCCTCGTACCTTTTCCAGGTCACTGGCAGTCATGGTGCTGAGCACTTCCAAGGAAATTCGATGGTGTGCAAAGACAGGCACATACTGTCCAGCTGACAGCTCGATTAAAAGGTTCACCAGCTGCTTCTCCAAGCCCTCCTCCTGCAAAACACAAGGCGAGCTCTCAGACTTCGCTCTGGAGAAAAGGTGTGGGGCACACAGCTGCCTGACCATGCATGGCAGCAAGGACAGGCAATGCACATAGTCCTGCTCTCAGGAACAAGGCCATTCTAGAAGCATTTTGCTTCCATGAAGACACTAAAAAGCCCAACAGCCAAAGGAGCTCCGGCTGCAAATACTTTATGAGCGAAATTCAGAACACCTTGGTTTTGGAAGAATGAAACACAGCAATTTTGGCAGCTGATGTCTGCAGCAGCACCTGCTCTGCCAACCTGAGCTGACACACAGCAGGGCTGGAGCTCAGAGCAATCTCTCTGGGGCTGCCCTGCACCTGTTTTCACAGCACAAAGTCCCTGGCTCAGTACTGTAAAGCACCAGGCAGCCAAGCGGAGCTGTTCAGAGGTTTGGCTGGAACAAAGTGTTCCTTCCTCTGCACATGTCAAGCAGAGCATTTTGTTAGTGTGCACACTACAGTGGAAGCAGTAAATGCAGCAGCAACCTGGAGTTTCAGGGAGAGTGACTTCTGGTTCAGCAGGCGCTGGTACTGGATCAGCCAGTAGTTCTCCTGTTTGGTTTCACTCTTTGCTTCCATTTCCAACTAAAAAACAAACTCATTCACTCAACTGCCCGAGATAATGCAGTAAGTGCTATTTAGAGCAGCCTGAATTGTGTGTGTAAGGGGAAATCAACAGCCTGGCTGTGTAGGGCTGGCTCAGAGAACTGCCAGGCTGGTCCCACTTCGATCCCCACATCCCACACCCTCTGCATCCCTCTGCTCACTGTGCCCTATGTACTAAAGCCCAGCCTTTTGAAGCTCAGGACAGTCTAGAGGTCTTCAGAATTACAAGGCCACATGCAGACACCCAGTAGGATCATGCTGATTCTTTCCTGTGATTTCCCCAGAAATGGGAAAGATCATCCCCAGATGGGGGAAGCAGGGGACATTTCAGATAGCAGGGCCTCACACTGCACCAGGGACCGGAGGTAACCATGCCCCAAGAGCTTACATCAGCACTTTCTGAAGTCTGAGTCTGGACACCACCACTCAGAGCCCCTCCCTGCTCTTCTTTATCCCTGTGCTGACCCATGGATGCTCTCCCTGCAGACAGCCTTCGTGCTTACAAAGGCTTGTGCTTTGTGCTCATCTACAGCCCAGAATTATGGGCCTTCATTACCAGTATTTGTTGCAATTCCTCTTCCCTTTGCTTCTTTCTTTGAGCAGCTACTGCAGCAGGTAACCAAGTGCTTGGCGTTGCTCCATGATCACCCTCTGCAACAGAAGGACTCTGGCATCCATTTCTCAGATCTGCAGGAAACCCCTGCCCCGATTTCCAGCAAAGCACTCACCATATACCCAGAATTGTCATAGCAAATGTTAAATTCCTATGCTGCATGGGCCCCACAGCACAGCTGAGCAGATGGCCTCAATCCTCCCTTTGGCATGGCACGCCTATTTCTTTTGGTCCTGCACTGACCATTCACCAGTGGTGCCAATCCTCAGCACACACCGAGCAGCCCTAGGCTGTGCCCGCCTGCAGCAGCTCTTCATCACTGCACTAAAAGTTCATTCAGTGGCATCAGAAGTGTTTGTGGTCCTCCTTAACGGAGGATCACCTGAAACTACATCTAGGAGCCTGCAGACATGCGAAGGAGCAACCAACAGCAGCTGAGGATATCCTATCAGCACTGGTCTCTTCCAAACCAACCTTGCAAAAAATAACTGGTGCAAACACCTCCCTTTCTCAGGGCTTTTTTGTTATTCTTCCTGCTTTCCTGTGATTCTCCAAGCTCAAGACTAAAGCACCCATATCTTATAGGAGGAGCAACAATCTGCTGCACAAACATGACTGCAGGAATATTTCTGCCAAAGCACTTTGTGGGCACTGCCTGAGCAATAAGGGCTCAATGGCAGCAGGAAATTTTGGGCTGCAGACCATCAAACAGCAGAGGGGATGCAGGCAGATGAAGCTGTCTCCAGTTTGCTCTCCTAGTGTGCAGAAGTGTAGCCGCAAACACATTGTGCCCCAACAGCCACACAGATAGGGACTGGATTACATCCTCACTTTCTTGGGCTGAATAAAGAGGTGACCTAAACTGGGAAACTGTGCACACAAGGCAAAAACTGATGCAAAGGTGTATCAACAATTTAAAGCCAAGCTGCTTAAGCCAAATGTGAGATTTCTCAGTTATGACTGCTGATGAAGTCAACCCATTGAATGGTGGGATGGTGGGGTGGAAGAGCCTAGGAGTCATGGGCTAGAAATGAAGGAGAAGAGCTGGCAGCCACTGTTGCTGGGTATTTAAAACCAAACACAACATGTGAGAAGACATGGGATGCTCAGCAGGGATTTCTGGGACAGCCAACAACTGGATTGAAAAATCCTTCCACACACAGCAAGCCTACAGCTGCCCACTTCTAAGGAGGCCAGGTTACTTGTCTCTTTCCTGCCATTCATCAGGAAGTTTAAAAGCAGCAGCAGCGTTTCCATATCACCATGACAAAGAGGTTTTTTTGGTGTCCTGGGGTTAAGTACCTTCTGATTAAGCACAAAACCACCAGGAAACTGCAAGAAGCCAAAGAAGCAAGTGAAGCTTTTGCAATCCCAGAGCAGAGAGAGTGTGGTGGGGCAGTCCCAGGGCCCTACATACCTGCAGTGTCTCTGTGTCCAGTTCTTGCCTCTTTAACTCCAGCTGTGTCAGCTGCAATAACTCTGTTTCTATTAATTTAATCTAAACAGAAGATGAAACATTTTTTTACTGACATTTGAAATGATTTTAATTTACACTCTTTCAAAATGAGGTCTAACTACTGGCCTTGGAAGGACAACACTGCAGAGCTGCCCATAAGCTTGGGAACGTTGGAGCCCTACCTTGACGCGTGCTCTGCGGCTGCTCTTTGTCTCATGCCTGAAGAACTGCCTCCCACTCTCTGCACTGAACACCTTCTGTGTGAGACCAGAAGCACAGCGCAATCAGTTCATTCAGCCAAACCCTGCAGCCACTCTGGAAAGCAGCTGTTATCAAAATCCTCTTAGCACCAGTGTTCAAACTGCAGATGGACTGGGAGCTCTGTCATGGATCCCAGCTGCTTCAGCAATTCCCATCACGATACATGCTCTCTCAGTCAGGGTAACTGAGACACAGAGAGGTGAAATGAGCTGCCCAAGATCCCAAGCCAAGAAGAGAGCCCAGCTCCCCTGCCAGCCCAGCAATCTGTTCATCCCAGGCCATTCTGCTTCCTGTGTGCCACCTACCACCAAATTCCTGCTGACACTGAGGCTTTGTGCAGGCTGCACCTACAGCCCCTGCCCTACAGGATGCTGGTGGGATGGGTTTCAGTAGCAAAAGGCCCAGCCTATGGTATCAAGAAACAAACTCCCTTTGTTTACAAAGCAAGAGCAAGCAAAGTGCCGGGCTCTTACTGATCTCAGGCAATGGAAGGCGGTTAGATTCATCTTCTGGATTGTCTGTGCAAAATCCATAGGTTTTAAGCACAGTGCAAAGATTGGTCACCAAGTGACTGAATATATCAAAGCCTTTGAGCTTATCTACCAACTCCAGACCTGAGACTTTTCTCCTAGTGTCAGATCAAGAGAGGGAAGCAACTGGAACGCTGTATCAGAAAGCAGCTACCCACCTCCACACATCAATCACTGCTACCTCCCCAGCAGCTTTTGCTCTTCCCCTGACTATTTTGTTTCACCTTTTGCAGAATGTTGCTCAGAAAGGCAGGCTGAGAATGGGAAAGAAAAGGTGAACTTATGGCTCAAGGCGCAGTTACAGTGTGCTAGATGGAGATGCAGTGGACTCGTGGAAACAACAGCCCTACCAAGGAAACCTGAAGGAAAATGGTAATTGCAATTGCAGACCACCCCTACAGAGCCAATGCAGGTCTGCTACTGACCACTTTCCAGCATCTCATCCAGAGCAGTTTTGAGATGACCAAAGCAATGGCAATCCTACTAACTCCACAAATGTAAAATCTGTCTCTATACTCTCTCCTATGGTACTGGGAGACTAGTTTATCTCACACTACACAAAGCTTTGTCTGTAACAGTACAAGAGCTCTCCATTTCCTTCCTGCTCTTTGCTCACAGCACTTTGATCTTCCTCATAAGGGTCTCAGCAAATGATGAGGAACTGGTTGCTCTTTCCTCTACTGCTGACTCACCTGGTTCCTGATCTGTCTGTGCATAAGATCCTTCTTCACTTGGAGAGCTTCAAAGGCAGCTTTCTGCATCTCACTCTAAGGGACAGACAACATTCTGCTCAGTGCAGGTTGTTCATGCAGATGTGAACGACCTAAAGAAACCCTGCTGCCTTGCAGTGGCTCAAGTACAAATGAACAATGCTAACTCTGCATGAACAGTGCTCACATTACAATATGGCATAGATCTCACCAGAAGGTAAAGATCTCTGACCAGAGGGTAAAACCCTCCTTACAGAATGACAGAAGTTACAGTCATGCTCTACATACACACACGTTGAGTGCTGTATATGAACCCCACCTCCCACTTTCAGCAGCACTGAGTACCCAGGCTGCCAGGTCTGTGCAACAAGGCATGACTTCCCAGCACGTCTGAAAAATGAGCTGAGGAGGTCTCAAAATGAGGTATTCAAAAGCAGAAGATGCTCAGAAAATGCATCCCAAAGGCATCCAGACAGCTTGTCCAAAGTCACCCAAGAAGCCTGCCAAAAAGACAGGACTTGTCAAAACTCTCTCAAATCTTAAAATCCTCTGTATTAATCATCACACCACTTTTGCTTCCCATGGTCTGTGCTGCTGTCCTTCATGAGAAGTTGCTGTCTAGTTAAAGTATAAACACATTTTTCTCTCAGATAGCAAAGCTAGCTTGTTAGAACACCAGTCTCCAAGTTAAACCAATAGTGTTCTATAAAACAATTCTTGCAAACAGCCCGACCCTGCAACCATTGCTCCCATACCTGTCACTCTCAACTCTGCTTTTGCATCCTACTGCCTTTCTTCAGTCTCTCCCTGCATGCAATTTGCTCTCTTGCCTACCTGCTGCAAGATCTGACTAACAGCTTTGTTCTGATCCATCTGTTGCCAAGCCAGGATTTGCTGGAACTTCTGATCCATCTCAGCTAGGCTGCAAGAAAATATATTTGTCAAGGAGTTACTGCAAATCCAAATAGGGGCCGTGGTTGCCCCAGCAAGCTGCCCAGGTGATGAATTTGCACATCAGTGTTCTGCACTGGAAAAGCTGTGCTGATGAAGGTCCAGACAGCAGGGTCAGGTATTGCCTGCACTTGCAGGCAGGACTGTGTCTACCCACTGCCCTCTGTTGGGCAGAGCACGGGTGCACAATGTTAATTCTGTCTGTCAGACACCTCCAGATTTCTCACATCCTTGTAAATAAATAGAGCTAGAATTTTCTTCATTTATAGCAGTGTGCTACACGTACACAAACTGTGCCCACATAATCCTTACAGTCCAGAGGATTTTTAATATTCTGTGCCTCCTTCACATATTACAAAATGTGAAGTTTTCAACTGTTCTGTTGTAACACTGCTCGATTCCACCTGGCTCATCACTGCTCAATTTCACTGCTCAGAGATGGAAATTTTCACACTGGCTCCTGGAGTGACACATCCCAGCTTGCATGTCACAAGGTCTCATAGCTCTGTGGGCAATAAAGTCCCCAAGTTCCATTTTTTCCTCCTAATTTCTCAGCTTGCTTCACTTCCCCAAAGACCCTGCAAGAAGGACCACATCTGAGAACAGAGCCTTGCTTCTAAGAAACAGAATGTGGCTGTAAACAACCATGAAGAACCTCAGCCTGCTCTGTAATTTGTCCAGCAGAACTATGAAAATTCCACAAGAGAGCAACAAATGAAAGGCTATAGCTTCCACTAGGAAAAGTTCTGCACCATAATTATTATCTGCTCCATTAGGAGCTTTTTTAATACCATGGAAAAAGAAACGTAATCCTCTAGACAGTCCTAGGAGGCACTGCGCTACACTTTGACACTGACTAACCAAATAACAAAAAGATCAGTCTAACTTCACCCTCCATACTTAGCAGGATGTATAAGGTAGAATAAATGGTATAAAAATGTGACAGGTGCAAAGCAGGATTAACATCTCATGTTCTCGTGGTTAGAAGGTGGTTCATTTAACCACGCTGCTTTACTTTGCACTGTCACCTGGTTCACACAGAGCTGTTCTGCTGCCATCCAGCAGCTGCAGAAATTCCTGGCTCTTTACATGGGAATCACACCAGAGAGTGCTGGCAAGCAAGGAACTTTACAACAGCAGCATCTCCAGCCCCAGAGATCTCCCAGCATACCTGGAGCAGGCCTGGCTGACAAGGTCTTGCCGCTGAGATTCATAGGTCATTTGGATGAGCTTGTTCTTGTAGCTCTCAGCCAGCATTTGTTGCATGGCAGCTAGGAGACAGAAGTGCTGTCAGTTTGTATCAGGAGCTCCTCTCTGGAAGAGACACTGATCTGCCACTGCTGCTAGAATAACTTGCAATTAATAGTGCCTTTTCTCTCATTTCAACCTGTTCTCATTATTCCCATCTCATTCATTTATGAGGAGATGCATTCAGCTGCAAGAATTGTGGGTATTTATTGGAAAATCACACAAACAAATCCTACTATGCTTGCACCTCTTCAGTATTTGGAGAAGCAAAATCAGTGCCTTAGACAGGCTACAGGCCTGTCTGTACTGCTGTGAACCATCCACTCCTGGGGTGACAACACACAGATCATTTCCATTGTAACTCCAGCAGCTCCATTCATGCTCACAATGAGCAGAAATGGTTCCCTTGTGGCACTGTTGCTTACCTCCTAATATGGTTCCTGCCTCACAAACCTGATCAGTCAACATCTGCTTGGTACCTCTAAAGTAGGAAGTACTTTGTGCACACAGGATGCCTTACCATCAGTTTCAGACTGCTTATGCAATACGCTCCAGCTACATCAGGGGCACAACTCACACCTGAGAATCAGCAGTGAGTTGCGGGTGGGAGCACTGATCAGCCATGGTATGTGTACAGTGCTACCCACTTCGAGTCTGCTCTATGCATGAGGCAACAAACAGCAAGAACGTGTGTAGCAGAGCATCTCCCACACAGCAATCACCTTTCAGGGCATCTCCAAAGGAACCAGGTCTTTCCAGTAACCTACTATCCCAGTTATTTGGACTTACAGGCCACTTCCCTCCTGCGCAGATGCTCTGTCTCCTCCTGTGTGATTGCCATCAGCTGTTCCATCCTTATTCTAGCAAGCAAATAAGAATAATTCAGCCACTCATTCAAAGAAGCACTACCTCACTCCTCTCCTGCTCACTCAGCTCAGAACCCAAGGCTGGGCAGATTCAGCAAGCAACCTGTACAAGAAAGCCACATGCTCATCAGAGACTCAAAAGTTGCAGTGATTTCTTGGAAAGGGTATCTAAGACTATTAAAAAATAAAATTTTCCTCAAAACCATGGGAACAGCTGCTTCTTACAATGGAAAGTTCATCCCAGAAGACCTAACAAGGATCTGGGAAACAGGCTTCCTTCCCTTGAGGCTTGAGGAGCACTTTAAAGCTGACTGCAGCGAGCATTGCCACTATAAGCAGGAGCCTCATCTCCCTCCCACCTCCCTGTCCTTGTCCCAGCACAATTACACACACCACCACTTAACCTTCTGGGAAATGGTTTGAATTAAAAACTATCTGCCATACAAAGATAATATTTTTCAGCCAGGTCAGTTTACTCTGTCACAGCACAAACACCTCATGGAAGCAGGGGGCAATATAAAAGTAGAGGAGAGTTGCAGAAAACCAATTTTAGGGGCAAAGCCAGATCAAAGTGTTGGCTGAATGGCAGCACTGAGTTTGGTGTATTCCTCCCATACACATTACTGGACCACTTCTGTAAGTGCTTTGCTTTCCAACAGATTTCTCTTGGCCCTTGATAGTAGAATACAGGGTTTTGTTCCCAAACTCCTTAGCTAGGACTACTCTGAGATGAAAAGTAAGTGCAATCACCAAAATATGCACCTTCCAGAAGGAGCACTAAAGAGGAACACTAAGCACTGCTGTTCAAATATGTAACTTCCATGAGGAATTCAAATTTTACACGGCACCACAAAACTTCAAAAGCACAGATGTGTGAAATATTCTTCTGAGGTGCCAAATTCCACTTCATTTAAGTGGGATTTTGGCAGTTCAGCAGCTAACACTCCATCCAGACACTGATCCTGTTCTGCTAGAAGTGGCAGCTGGGAAAGTGGTATCTTTATTTGCAAATCTATGAGCACATACTTGAGTGCAGACAAACTCAGTGTAGCTAACACACACGAGAAGGGAAGAAGCAACCATGTCCACAGCCAGGGCAGCACAGGAGTCTGTGCAATTCCACTGCCTCTGTCTGTACAGCACAGGCTTGCAGGGACAGTTTAGCTCTGTAACCAAGCCTGCAGGCCTTTTGGGGAGCTCTGTCCAAAGGCTGCATGCTGAACAGGGACCACAGAAGCAACATGCACTCCACTTCACTTAAGTATCAGGACTGACCAGCTCTGTTAAAACTCAGAGAGGCCAAAATGAACAACTCAGAGCACGACACGAGCCCCCAGTGGACAGAGCTCACTGCAGGATGTCCTGTGACTGCCTCACCTCTGATTGTCCTCTGTCAGCTTCTGGATACGGCTGGCAATGCCTTGCTCTGCTTGCTTCAGCTGCTGCAGCAGTTTCAGGCGCTCCTCCTCCAAATGCCGCTGGTGCTTTGTCAGGCCATCCTCCAACCTCATCTGATCCTAGGCCAAGGTAAAAGAACCAAAGGAGAACACGGTCAGTTTAAGAAACGTAGTATCTTGTACTGGGCCAGATCATGGAGGGTTTGGTTGTAGTGCCCCAGGCAGCTCTGGGGAGATGTTATGAGAAGGAGATCAGATCCTTCATCCTTCATCAGATGGGGCAGCCTAAACACAAAGGAACTCCAAGGTGCTTCCAAGGAGATGTTGAGAATCTGTGAAGTCAAGCAATTATGTACGGGAAAGATGTAAAAAAATGAAAAAAAAAACGGCTCCAATTTGTACAATCAAAACAGCCACCTATCAAATGACTGTTACAGCATCCCTAATGACTCCAAGGGAGAAAGCAGAAGCAAAACACTGAGGGCAGTGAAATGAGCTGCTGTCTCTAGAGGGAAAGTTTCTGCTCACGTGGACACTCAAAACACCTCTCTGTCTGTGGCAGCAGACACAGCCCTAGCTCAGCAAATGAGCAGGGATTAGAGCTCCTGCCCAGAAGAGACCCATCTCTCTTACTGTCTGCAGTATCTCATCCTTCTGATTGTTGATCTGCTGAACAAGCAGTGCATGTTCTCTTTGCCCCATGTTCAAGTACTGCTCAAATTCAAGCTTCTCCTGCATTTTTTTTTCCTGAGAAGAAAGATGAATGCCAGGAATCAGCAGAGTTGGCTCCGCTCCTTCTCAAATAAGAACAAATTCTGGCAATGCAAAGCAAGGCACATTAATCCCCACAACTACAAGAGAGAAAGCCAAAAGGCTTTGACTAGCCAGGAGGCTTTACTAGAGGATGGAAACGTTCTGTCCCTAGGAAACCAAAAATTGTGAGGCAGAAGTTGCTGTTTTCTTTATGATAGCTTCCCAACTCCTTGCAATTCCTTTCAGTCACAAAGCCAACACCTCAAGGCATCAACTCATACAACAGAAACACAGGGAACTTCTGCTTCAAGCCAATACAAACACTCAACGCTAGGAGTTAAATCCAAAATTAAGGTTGTGTTCAGCTCAGACTTTGGTGGTGGCTTGCAGACCTTGGTGGTAGCTTGCAGACCACCACTGTCACCTCACCTAAAGAAGGTCTTGTGCCCATTTGTGCAGAACTTCCTATGCTGCAGTTCCTGGCTGTTTCCCCTTGTCCTGTCTCCACACACTGCAGAAGAGAGTCTGGCCTCTCCACTCTGCCCCCCACAACTTAGATATTTACAGACCTGGATCAGGTCCCCTCTCAGTCTTCTTTTCTCAAGGCTGAACAGACCCAGTTCACTCAGCCTTTCCTCATAGCAGAGATGCTCCAGGCCCCTCACCATCTTTGTGGCCCTCTGCTGGACTCTTTCCAAGAAGTCCCTGTCTGTTTTGTACTGGGGAGCCCAGAACTGGGCTCAGTGCTCCAGATGAGGCCTCACCAGGGCAGAGCTAGGGGGAGGATCACCTCCCTCGATCTGCTGGACACGCTCTTTTTAATGCACCCCAGGATGCCATTGGCCCTCTTGGCCACAAGGGCGCACTGCTGGCTCATGGCCGACCTGTCGTCCACCAGGACGCCCAGGTCCCTCTCTGCAGAGCTCCTCTCCAGCAGCTCATCCCCCAGCCTGTACTGGTGCATACAATTATTCCTCCATAATAATCATGGTCTGCCACCGCTTCTCATAGCCCAGTAGCGCCCCGCATTCCCTCTCATGCTCAGCCTCTGGGAAAATCAAACAGTACAGTGGACTGTGAACAGCTACGCCAAGAGCAGTGGGTGCTGAGACATTCAAATGTTGGGACCCACGTGTAGGAAAAGCTGCCTGGGCAGTCAATGTTCCGGGAACTGCCCACCGTGCTGGTCCTGCCCAATCAAACCTCCTGCACACTGCAGAAGGAAAATGAAAAAATGGCACCCGCTGATATTCACTGACCCTTGTTGAATGTTTCTGGAGACACAGCAGTGGATGTGAGCACAGTGGGGCTGTGAGCGTTGCGTTTCATCAGTGGTGACAGTGACAGCGGGTCACCCCTGGTGCAGATTGTTATGAGCTGGTGAAAATGCAAAGCTGATATCGGTGACTGTGTTGAGAAACAGGTTTGGTAGCTGAGAATTTGCTCTATCAAGCATTGTTATTGGGCTCTTTGTATCTATTGTAGTTTCCACGGCAATAAGTAGGAGGCCTTACTTCCTCCAAAGAGGAACCTTCCTATACAGAAAAAGTCCTCTAAACATCTGTGAGTCTCTTCATCACTTCCTTTTCCAACTTGTTTTCCTATGATTATTGTTCTAGAAAACTTCCTGCCAATTGACATCCTGAAGGCCATGACCTGTAACAACAGGAAAGACAGGAGAGGGTCTTGCATCTCACTGGGCATCTGTGTGCCCATGTGTGCCATGCTCTGGAAAACTTTCCAGTTTGTGCTCTGGACCTATCAATTCTGTTCATTAGCATCCCAATGCCAGGAGATACAGAACCTTAGAATCAGAATCGTGGGATCAAAGAATGGCCAGGGTTGGAAGACACCTCAAGGATCATAAATCTCCAACCCCCTGCCACACGCAGGGCCACCAACCTCTTTTCATAGCAGCCCAGGCTGCCCAGGGCCCCATCCAACCTGGCCTTGAACGCCTCCAGGGATGGACGTGGCATCACAGCCTCTGTGGGCAGCTGTTCCAGCACCTCGTCACTCTCTCACTGATAAATTTCTCTCTGATATCTAAACTGAATCTCCACTCTTTTTGTTTAAAGCTGTTCCCCTTTGCTCTGTTGCTCTCTTCCCATGTTAAAAGCTGATTTCCCTCCTGCTTATAAGTTTCCATTTAATTACTGGAAGGCCACATGAGGTTTCCCCAGAGTATTCTCCAGACTAAACAAACCCAGCTCTCACTGCTGGCTCAGGTGAAGTTTTTTGTCCGCCAGAACACCGAAGTCCTTCTCAGCAGGGCCGGCCTCCATGAGTTCTTCTCCCAGCCTGCACAGATATCTGGGGTTGCCCCAACCCAGGTGCAAAACCCTACACTTGACCTTGCTGAATCTCATTAGGTTCACATGCTCCCTCCCAGATGAAGATTTTGAAACAGCTTTGTGAAGAAATGAAAGAACCTTGAGAGCAACAAGAGTTCTTTCAGGCTGGACATTAGGAAAAACTCCTCCAAAAGAGTGGTTGGGCGCTGGACAGACTGCCCAGGGAGGGACTGCAGTCAGATTCCCTGGAGGTGTTCAGGAAATGTTTAGGTGTGTGTATGGGAACTGCTAAGTCACAGCCTGAACCTCTGATTGATCACCTGAGGCGAGCCATGAGTCAGCCAGAGGAGCACAGTGAAGGCAATTCAGCTGTGCTGCTCTCCTGGACCTATTTAAGAGCTGGCTGCCAATGGGGAAGGAGCTCTTCTGGAGATTGGCCCTGCTGGAGTTTTGTGAGTGAGCCCTGGGTAGAGGTAAGCCTTCTATTTGTTCCCTTTTTATTATCATACTCTCCTTTGTCAAACTCTTGTTTATTTCATAATTATAGCACCTTAATAGTCACTGATTATACAGGGTGGCAGTGAGGAAGATGAGTGATGTGGAATGCCTTTCTTTAGAATCATTTCAGAACGGCATTTCACTTAATTGTGAACCAGGCAAGGGGGTGCAGAACAAACAGGCAAAACAGAGTGCAGGGAGGGATGTGGAGGGAGGTGAGCTTAGGAATGCAGCCTTGTCTCTCTCCTGAACCAAGACGCTCATGCTCACGTATTGGTTCAGACTATGGCTTGGGAATTCCACTGCAAGTCACAGTAACACAGCAATTGGGGTGGGTGATGTGATAATAGCTTCTTGGAAACAGTTGTGATGTTCCCTCCTGTTCTAATTGCAATAGCTAGTGCCAACCTTGGTGGTGCCGTGCCGACCTGACCATTGTCTGTCAAGCTGGCTGAGTGGCTTGGAACCCTTACAAGGCTAGTTGGGCCAGGCTGAAAGCTGGCTGGCTGTTCAGGAGAGGACTGGCATGTGAAAGGTGGCCAGCTGGCCCATGGAGCTCTGTTTCTAGGGTCCTGCCAGGCCAGAGGCTGGCAGGCTGTTCAATAGGCACTGGCAGACTGAAAGCCAGCATGCTGGCTAGCCTGGGTGATCCAGCCGGGCCAGAGGATCCAGCTAACCTGGAGACCCGGCCAGGCCAATGGCCATGCAGCCCCAAGGCAGACCATCCAGGCTGCCACATCAGGTGTGGATCACTAAACCTGTCAGGCAGATGGCAAAGAAGATCAGGCCTGGCAAGGCTTCCCCAACGCCCCAGCCAACCGGCCTGTTGAGGCCTAGCAGGGCTCCCCCCTGGGCCGACTGGTCTTTTACCTCCATTAGACCTTGTTCTGCTGTGGAGAACAGGTGGGAGCAATTCACTTGTCTGGACAAGGGGTGGAGCCTGGTTCCAGCCCTCCCTGACCTCATTTAAGGGCTGGCTGGACCCTGTGAGGGCTTTCTGCATGGAGGTGTGTTCTTTGGTGTTCTGTGTGCCCTGATCTTCAGAATGGGTTAAGCAGTTTGGTCTTTGTTTTCGGGATTGAGTTGTTTACCTTTTGGGGGTAACTGAAAGCTGTGCCTGCTGTTGCCTTTGTCTCCTATTGCCATTTTGGGTTAAGGGTTCTGCTTTAGGCTTTGTGGGCTGGGTCTAAGGAGGCCCCTGAGGGTCTCTGGCTTTGAGCATCAGTCAGTGGCAGTTGTTGTAGAGTGATCTGACTGTGTGTGAGTAGTGGTACTTAAAGCTATGTGAATTCCTTGGCGAGGCCAAGCAGTGTGGAGGTCCTTCTATCCCTACTTGTGCAAGTCAGGAATGAAGTATATTTCTCTGCAGCTGAGAGCTTTTTGTTTGCTCGTGCAGCTTTGCTGTGGGTGATGCGGAGTTGTTAGGCAGACTTGGGTTCATTTGCCACACAGCACCGTGGCAGCCAAGCTCCAGTCCCTTTCCCAGTCTCAGTGGGATCAGTTTGTTCTGTTCTCGTCCGCTTAGAGAAACAGAAACTTCCTGCCCCCCAAAGCTTGTGACAGGTATTTCCCTAGAGCAGCATTCATGTCCTTCTTCTGGCCCCTTCGGCCAATTCCCAGCTCTCCAAACTGAGATGTATGGATGCAGCCCACCCCAGGGCTTCTTTGCCCTCCTCTGGGGCAGCTCCTCCCTGAGGAGATGTCTTTTCCCGCACGCAGCTGGTTCTTTGGCCACGTGGGTTCAGTACATGGGGTTATGGGGGTCCTGCAGGTCACAGAGTTATGGGGTGACATTGGGTCAGATGGTATGGCACAGAGTTATGGGATCAGATGAGGTTCTGGGTCACAGTGATGGGGTCAGAAGGGATGGTAGAATCAGATGGGGTGTCATGGAGTTACGGGTCACGTGGGATTAGATGGTGGGGGTGAGGTGGGGGCAGGGATTCCAGAGTTCTGGGGCCACACGGCAGCGGGTCACAGTGTGATGGGAGTAGACAGGGTCAGGGAATCACAGGGGCGTGTGGGGGTATGGCTCACACAGGGCTGTGGGTCACGTGCAACCACCTCACCCCCACCACCTAATCCCACA
Source organism: Lagopus muta (assembly GCF_023343835.1). Taxonomy (NCBI): domain Eukaryota; kingdom Metazoa; phylum Chordata; class Aves; order Galliformes; family Phasianidae; genus Lagopus; species Lagopus muta. The sequence goes on along the minus strand of NC_064451.1, from coordinate 64,834 downwards.
TGACCCGTAACTCCATGACACCCCATGTGATTTTACCATCCTTTCTGACTGCATCCCAAGGTCTGCATCCTCTGATCTTTTCTATTGCCCATTTTCCCTTCCCCATCTCCCCCAGTGACCAGCACTTGTAATAAACTGGACGGGCTGACATCTACCCTTTGTGTATGAATCTTGCTGTCAGGTGAGCATAGACTAGAACCTGCTCTCGCTCTCATAATAGGAGCAAGATGGTGCCATCACCTTGAAGAGGGATGATGGGTACTCTTCCAAGACCCCCTGGCTCTGACAGATGGGGTGGCCACATTCCTCGGAGCCCTGGGACCCCGAGATCCTCATTTTCCAATGCGGTGCTCTCTTCCAGTGACACACAGAGCCCATGATTTTGCTGCATGTGAAAGGTATAGCTAAGTGTGAGGCCAGAGAGGAGACTTTTTCCTTCCAAATTGCTCTCCTTTACATTCCTGGTGGGAACAGAAGGGGTTTTTGGGAGGTGCTGGGAGCAAGACACTGCAGCTGGGTAACTTGTATGGAAGGGATAAAGAGAAGCAGAGAAATGGCTGCCTGCTCTCAGCGTTCTGACCTTAAACCTCCCCCAGGGTATGCATCTGGGAGAAGAACTGCTCTTTTTTTTTTTTTTTTTGTGAAGAGTTTCTCTTGTACAGCAACTCATTGGCTTTTGGACCACAGGGAAAGAGATGGAAGAAAATACAAGAAAGGTCTTGTACCAGGTCAGGCGTAGATTATCCTGATATTACAAGCAGAATAGGAGGGAATATCACAACTGTTTCTAAAAAGCTATTATCACATCGGCCACCCCAGTTGCTGAGTTACTGTGACTTGTAGAGGAATTCCCAAGTCACAGCCCAAACCAATACGTGAGCACGAGTGCCTGATGCAAGAGGAGACAAGGCTGCATTTCTCAGCGCCTTCCTGGCGGCACGGATGCGGCCCGTGCTCGCCGCTCTCCAGGAAGGCCCGCACGGGGCGGCGCGGCGCGGGCTCGGCCTTGCCGCGGTCCCCCGCGTCCCCGCCCTCCTCCTCCCGGGGCCCGGCCGCCCCGGAAGCGGAGCGGGCGCGCGGCGACAAGCATCGGCGCTGGCAGCCGGGCCGGGGCCATCTGGGACGCGCGCGGTGATGACGCAACGACGGTGCGACCGCGGAACGAAAGGACCCCGACCAATGGCGGCGTGGAGGAGGCGGGGCCGAGCGCTGGCTCTCCGCCAGTAGCGGCCGCGGGGCCGCCGCGATAGCGTTGGCGGAGCCGTGGGGCTCCGTGCGGGGAAAGCGGCGCTTCGCCGCCCCGCGTCCCCGCCGCTGCCGCCTGCCCCGTGCCTTTGGGACGCCGGGCTCTCAGGGGAAGGCGGCGCGGGGGCCTGTCCGTCCCCCCTCTGCACCGAGCCGTCCTCCACAGTCGCTGTTCGGACGGGAGCCGGTTGGGAACGCGGTCGTCTCTTTGTTTGCGTTGTGTTGCGTTGTCTCTTTGCGTTCGTCGATTAAATGTTTACCGTTCGTTTCTCGGCGCTTCTGCCCGCGGTCGTTTCTGCAGCTCCGGTAAGTCACCCCGTTCCCGTGCCCACCGCCCGGTAAGGACGAGGCGGCGCAAACGGAAGAGATTAAGACTGGCTGCACAGCTTTGAAAACTGTGCTCTGCAGACCAGCTGCACAATAATGTCCTGCTGGCACGAATCCTGAACTTGTCTGCCCTCAGAAAGTTTTCCTGGATGTTCCTAGAAGGTTGCTGATATTCTTGGCACTCTTGGCCTAGCTGAATTTAATTGGAAAACTCCCACTAGCTTAGCAGGACTGTCTTCTTATTTTCCATATGAAAGAACTGGATTCGTATTTTTCTTGCTTTCTTTTTTGGGTTTTTCTAACAATCTCAAAATCCTGTGAAGCACGGCTTTCACACCTGTTCAGTGACTCTGTGTATTCATGCGTTTATACATGAAATGAGTTTTATTTGTTTCTGCAATGTTGTTTTCACCTAACATATGTTTTAGTCTGGGAGTTAAATCTGAGTTGTTTATTTACTGCTGTGATAATGCTGAGGATCTGCATGAGGCACTGCAGCAGTTCAGTGCACGCTTACGCTCTCAAACCCCAGGGCCCCCATCCCAATTGATAATGCAGGTAATCTGGGACCTTCTTAAATTCCAGCAGCCTTTCAGAGGCTGGCTTACCCGCTCTGCACACCACTGTTTAGATATGCACACAAAAAAGCTGGGCTTCTGCAAAGCTGAAAGCAAGTCTTTCAGTGCTTATTAATTTTGCTCCAGGCCTTTTACATTAGTAAAGTATTCAGAAGGAAGGGCCAAAATATAAACCTGCCACCACTTTCTCTAATGCATGCGAAGCTTCACCTCTCTAATTCCTTAGCAGTGTGTGCTGTGCAAATAAAAGCCCAGAGTCCAGAGGATGTGTAAGGAGCTCTGAGCTCTGCACTCCCTGTGCACGTGCAGTCTGGCAAAATAAACTTCTGGCATTCGCTGTTCAGAAGTGCAGTGTGCCTGAAGCGAAGTCCTTGCAATTCACTTCTATTCAGCGAAGGATTCTTCACCTATTTGAACAACTTGAAACATTTTAGAGTCGTGGAACACTTTTGAAAAAGGAAGATCTTTAATATTGATATTCATGCCTATTTAGGTTATCGATTTTCTATCCAAGCTCAGCTATTGATGGTTATGCCTGTGTAAGCCATAAAAATCAGGTCTTTACTGGATACATCCCATGCCAAATATTGTTGCTGGGTTGTTTTTATTTTCTATAGGTAGGATGCCGCTGCATTTACAGTGCAATCAAATGAGAATGTGACAGAGACTCTGTAAGTGGTGGATTTTACTTCTTTTCTAAATGGTGTGTTTAAAAAAAAAAAAAAGTACTGTTTTTTGCTTTGTACAAAAATATTTGCTCCTTTGTACAAGAACACGGGTGTTTTCCATCCTCTAATTCATTAAATCTTGACCTGAAAGAATAGGTGAGTTATAGCATTGCAGCTGTAAATCTGTACTTTCTGAAAGTCTTTCATTAGGATAGCACTGCAAAAAAGGAAAAACAGGATGCCTAGATACTTTTAATTTTTGAAGGTACAGTCAGTGTACTTATTTATTGCACTTAAGAAAAGCAAGAATGAGTGCTTTGGTCCAGTGTACAGCAAGGAAGTGCTCACGTGTGCTGTCGGTACACATACCTCTAATATCACTGCAGCTTTATCTGTCTTCCACATTTTAGTAGGTACCATCTTTTAAGGGGGGGAATACTGTTGAAAGCGATCATACTTTGGTGGTTTCTAGGCTCCTCTTGCTGCCCCCAGTTAGCCTGAATGAAGGATATGGAGTGGCAGCATTGCTGGGTGAATACTGCCGTTACTGAGAGCAAAAGAGTGATTCTGTTTGTTGATGTGCCTTTGGTCACTGAGCACCGTGAGAGCATTCTGAGTATTTGTATTTGTAGTTCCAATGGCAAGTAGTCTAAAGACTGCTTGTGCACAAGTGACTCAGAGCACATCAGTGCAATCTGCATTGTAACACATTACCTCTGATTTTAAGCCTGAAAGTTCCTTCCAGTATTAAGGCCCAGGAAACTCATTAGCCATCTGACCTGGGACAAATCTGCCTTTTTGTTTCTCATTACAATCCTGTTTTTTCTTTGTGAAATTCCTTGGAACTGGTATTATCACACAAGCCAGACTTCTGCACAGTGTAATATAAGGAATGTAATATATGAATATATATATATATACATGTATGTAATATATTACACATATACACACACACACACACATATATATATATATATATATATATATATTCATTTTCTGTTACCTTTAGAATACAAAGTTGTCTTTACCAATTTGGAAGAGATGTCTAGGAAAATGAGCTCCGTGTTGATTTCTTAAAAATTCAGAAGTAGAATTATTCTTCATTTGGCTCTGAGGGGCAATGATTGCAGGAATTGCTTTCCAGGACATATATTATTAATATTTTACCACTCCACATATCTTTCTGATAGGAATCTCTTATTGATTTTAGTAATTTCAAGTTTGTGGTGACAGCCCCTCATCAGCACAGTTTCTCTGTGATGAATTTACTGTCAAGCCACGTTAATTGGTAGAATGTATGGCAGTCATTAGTTGTTGCAGGAGCTTTGAGTAAATTTTCTGGTAGGGCTCTCATTTAAACTAGGAGGGGTAGTGCAGAGAACAGGGTACAATTCCCTGCTCAGGAGTTTTGTTTTCTGTTACTTACAGTTTCATAATCAGCCTGAAGTGCATTGCCAAACACTTCATTCCAAGAGCTCATCTTAATTGCTGCATGGGATCTTACTACATGTCCTTGTTGTGATCCATCGGTGCCACAGAACAAATAAATTTCTGTTAGGTGCTGGCAACCATTGATTCTTATTTTGGTCGCAGGGAACAAAATTTTTCACAGTGAAAGGGACAGAATCACCACGTGCTGCAGAAGAGCTGAAGCGAATGGTAAGAAGTCCTTCTTGCGTGGACTTTTGCCCACAGAAACTGTTTTGTTTCTTCTTCCCGTAGTATGTAAAATCCAAAGGATGCAGTCTAAAAGATATAGTTTATTAACCACTGATTGATTTCAGTTTCAAATAATAATATCCTTCTCACCACATCAATTTTTCAAAGTCAGGCAAAGATGACAAGTGTACAGAACAAAGAGAAATCGTAGCAAGTCTTGTTATTTTGTTCTCCTATCTGTGAAATGCTGCACCCAGAGTTCACAGCATTACTCAGAGATTAGCTATTTTGACTTCCAGATGCTCCTTGGTTTGGAAAGAGCCTTTTTGTGCTTTGGGTCTGATGCTTGCCTGGACTTTAATAGTCTCTCAGTCAGTCAGGCACTCAGCTAAACACAGTGATTTTCAAAGCTTTGTGTAGGCACATATGAAGCTGCCAGCTGGAAGCTCTCTCAGACACTGAACAGTGACAGAGGCCAAGAAAGAGCCTTCAGCTTAGAGATGTGTAATGATGGCTGAATCCCACCATAGGTACAACTCGTGGCATCCAATCTGCAGACTGTATGATCTGGGAGAGCAGTGCAAAGAAGAGTGGTCAGCTGTGTCCGAAAGCCGAGTGTGGAGCCAAGTACAGGTACAGCACTGGAGTATGAGGCCATTTAAAGGTAAAATATTTCTTTCAAAAATGGGGGAGAACTGATGTGGAACAGTGTTCTTCTGTTCTAAGTCAGCAGAGGCAGATTGCACTCTGTTTATGGAACTGCAGCATTACTTAGGCACTTTTCAGTAATCCTATTTACTAGATGTTTACGCCTAGCATGGCATAAAAATAAACATTGCACTGCCGTGCTTCCCTGCTAAAACTCAGTCATCCTTACCATCCCAACTCCTAACTAATCAAAAGATCAGTGCTGCTAACTTTACCAGTACAAAATAGTCCTTAAGAAGTAAGGGCGACTCTCCTTACCTTTCTCTTTCCCAAGAAATCTGCTTCCAGTTATGCTTGAAATGAAGCCCTCATTTAAAAGTATATGGATGAATGCATCAAATTTTGAATGAGGCCCAAGCTGTAAGCTTGGTTGATGGAATTCTTATGGGAAGGAGTTCGCAGGTTACTGATAGGAGAAGGGTAGGGACAAACACGTTCCTGACATAGAGCAGTGCTCATTTCTGAAGGCAAATTGACTTCTAAATACAGCTAATTAAGAAATTCAGCACTTTTTAATAGTACAAGTCAGAAAAGTGTTTCTGTACTAACTTGCCATTGCCATTAGACGCATGGCTTTTATGAGGCAATAGAAATACTTGTTTACCTCTAGTTTTAAAAAAAAAAAAAAAAAAGCAACATGCATGCTTTGCTGGAGTAAGAAATAATTATATTTTGCAGTTGAAGCTTGTGGGATTTTTTTCTTTTTAAAACCCTCTACAGTCTGTTTTAAAAACAATGGAGAAATCAGGTCTTCCCAGCATGGTTTGGCAGCTTGAAAGAATTAATCCTGTATGTATAAAAGAAGAGGTGATGTCACACTGCAGTTTTAGCAGGATAAAGCTGTGAGGGGTTTGCATGGTAACGCTGCTGTCAGCAGCTGCCTTGCCCTGGCATCTGGACAGGTCTGGGTTTTATGAGGTGACTGCAGGAAGATGAGCTTAGAAAACACGAGTGAAGTGAAGTTTGGATTAACTCAGCATCCTTTTATTAAAATAACATGCAAGCATCCTGCAAGATGAAATGTGCAGGAATTTTGGTGTGGCAGGTGTGTGGAGGCAGTGAGCTGGAGGCACTGAGGTCTGATCACAAGTGCTGAAGATGGCAATCTGCTCTACCTGCACTCACACAGATCTGCATGACTTGTCTTCATTCTTCCAGGGCTTTTGAAAAATCTGACATATGTATGTTAGCAAAGCAGCCTTAACATTTATTAATGAAAGAGATTTCTATAAGGGGGCTTAGATTTACTTTTCCTCTGAAAAGCATCTTTAGAAATATCCTGCAGTCTGCAGGAAGCCAAGGCTGAGCAGAAGAGAAAAGCACTTCCAAGTCTTCCAAACGAGACATGAATTACAGCCATCTTGACTGTTGACCTAAACTTGACCTGAACCTCTTGATCCAGGCTGAGCAATAGCCAAAACTGAATCCAAGCTCAAGCAGAAGGGATGTTGCTGACTGAATCCCAAAATGCTACAGTAGAATTGGAAACCAGCAGGAGCACAACTGTCCCACAGAGTTTAGGAAATTGTACGTTTTTTCCTCTTCCAAAACCTGGAACTCGTGCAGTTTTACAGCTTCTGTAGGAAAGGACCTTGTGTTAGATCCCATCTGTGCTGTAAGAAGTATTGTTTGGGGTGGAGAGCATCACTGTTCAGAGCAATTGATCCCTTGGGCATCTTCATGGGTGCCAGATTTAGAGCCACTGACAATGTCTGCTGCTTTAAATGTCAGGCACCCACTGCATGTACAGCTGAGTGTGGACCTGGAGGAAAGTGATTCTGCACAAACTGATGAGCTTTGTGACCGACCTTTTTGAGCAATCCCCTGCCGTGTGTTTCAGCCCAACGTGTGTGGAAGAAGTGTTCCAGAAAGTTTTCCTGGTGAGTTACAGAAGTAACTGATGAGTTACAGGAGCAGCAGCAGGTTATGATGGGAACATTCTGAGTCTTGGGTGGGAGAAATTTGAGGTAGCTGGAAAACTGTAAGGTCAGCAATGTTCTGGGCTGTTGCTTAATAAAAACATTCATCCAGGATGGTGCTATTGTGAGAATACTGATAGCAAAAGTACATAAAATTGACACTAGCACTTCCAGTGTGGTGATCATTATGTAATTAACAGGCTTTATTTCTCTTGTTTTTTTGCTGTTTTTGTTCTGTTTTTATCTTATAGCTACTTTTATTTCAGATATATAGCAGCGAGAATCTTTCCACTCCCTGTGTGCTGTCCCATTTAGTTCCTACCATTCATTTCATCGCATCCCATACATGCCATTCTTCCACTGAGCTTGATTAATGCCAGTTTCTCTGCAGTCTTTCCCTCAGCATGAGTAAGATGATGACCATATTTCCTTTTTATACAGGAGAGTATCAGGGCAGGGGATAAGGAGACAACTGGAATTGCTGAGGAAGAGAGTGAGGTACGTATGAGCAGCCTCAGGAATTTGGTTGTGCTTTAATATCTTCAAGAGGAGCGTGGCAAAAATATATATATGTTATCTGCATGTAATCAGTGTGCAGACAATACAGTGTGACTGTGACCCACCTGTGGTACCAGGACATTTCTCATTCAATGCAAGACCTACTTAGAAACTGCCTGTTGCAGCAGTACAGACTGATAAATATTTTGGGACAGAAAACTTACAGATCCATGAACAGAAAGTGGCATAATGCTGTTTCTATTGACATTTGTGGTAAAGAGAGATATGCTGCATAGATTCACAGTAGCTTTTACATTTCCCTTGAATTTGTTTGTTTAGCCTTCCTCTAAACATCTTTAAAAAGGAAAAGGAATTTTGATTCATTTGTTTTTCCTTGCACAGCTGAAAATAATCATGCCACAAGTTTGTTTTCCAAAATAGGAATCTGGCATTGAATTAGGTAAATTACAAAGCAACTGAAAAACTCTGTGACGTACTTAATTTCTCTTTGGGTGGGCACATTGAAATCTAAGGGTGGTGTGGTTGTATTTGTCTTTATAAAGCAAGACACTGTGAATCCTTTTGTACAGAATTGAAACTGTAATGTTTTCGAGCGTGCGTGGAGAGCAGCAGAGGAAGAAGAGCTACCTGTTAAATGCAGGAAGAGAGGTAGGGCATGAGAAATTATTACTCCTCATTGGTAATTGCTTAGAATCTGTATCTCAAGGAGCTGATGAACTGTTTGATTGTTATTTGCCTTAGTGCCACAACATACACAAGCAGATTGTAAACTGTTTCCTACTTGTTTTGGTTTCATGGTAGGCTCAGCTGTCCAAGGTTGGGTTTGTTATACTGATGTGAACAGGCATCAGCCCTTCTGCAATCTGGGATGCGTCCATGCTCTGTTGCTACCCAGGGTGCCCTATATTGCAGGGAAGCCAGATGTGCAGCCAGCAGCTGTCCCTGCTGGGCAGAATGGCTGAGCCAGGATGAGGTCCCACTACCATGGGCTGCTTTCTTCCTGTGACCCGTAGCCCTGCCTCACTGGTGCCATACTCCTCACCAGCCTGCTGTGTAGAAGCCAGGAGAATTACACTAAAAAGAATTTATGGGATGGGAGAGGTAGATCAAACCCAGTTTCTATAGCTACAGGTGCTGATGCGCTGCAAATGTGAGTTGCACTGCTTCTCTAGCATTGTCTGATCACTGCCAAGTCTGGGCCAAGAAATGCCTTGCTCTCCCCTGGGCACAAAGGCTAAGCCTTTGAAATGCATCTTTCCTCTGTTCCAAACTAGGTGCTCTTGTAAAGTAACTTCTATCTGGTCAGTTTAACCTGCTTAGAGGAGCAGTATTACTGAATGCAGAAGAGATGCTGTCAGGGATCAGGCTGTTTGCTAAGCTGATATCCTGGCTCCAGTGGAGGACTGTCCTTCTGAGGCAACTTTCATAACCAGTTCTGCAGTATTACTCCAAAAGCCTTCCAAGACTTTGCAAGCAGTTGGTGTGCTCACTAAAGCATGATAATTAGTTCTTGATCTTATATTAGATGGCTGAGCTGTAATTATGACTAACTTTCCTAAAAATTACCCAGTCCTTTTCTAAATCAAGCTGTGGAGCAAGATCTTCAGCTCTGGAAAATGGGGAGAGCTCAGTGAGCTCCTCGCAGACCCCCAGCTGCAGACTCGGCTGCTCTCCTCCTCTTCATGGCCTCATTCTTGCTGCTGCTGAATCTGGGCACTGCACTGAGCTGACAGTTATATTAGAGGATAATGCAGCCAGCTGCAGCCTGGGTAAAGAAGCATTCACTTTTACTGCAACTCGAAGCCACGTGGCTCTGTTATCACAGCCTTCATTACATTGGATGGCCCTTGTTTTTTCTCCTGTGTGGCTGTGCAGATTTCAGTAACACTTCTGCAGATAGCTGGTTTAGGATACTCTTAGTCTGTGTATTGGTATGGAAAACATGTTTGTAGAGTTGGTTCTCAAAAGAAGACAGGAAATACCTGCAAGTACGTGGCCCATTGCAGCTAGGTGTGGGATTCTTGTTCTGATTTCAGTGGAATTGAGTCTCCCTCTTTTTAGTTTAGTTTTGTTTTTTTTCTTTATCAAAGGCATTTGATACTAATAATGAGATTCATTCAGCACTAGCACACATGCTTTTGTAAAAGCCATTTTTTAATTATCTATCTTGCTTTGGTTCTGTATTCTAAGGCACGGAAAATACTCAGTTCTGCATATGTGAATGTGCTGTGCATTCAGTGAGTTACAGCTACAGCTGTTGAGAGCATCACCCTTTCAGTGCTGACTGTGAGCTGACTCATGTAAATTAAAATTCTCCTCCACCGTAAAAGAAAATTGGCTATACAAATGCAGTAAATAGAAAATAAGTGTTGATCCTAATCACAACAGGCAGCAAGATCAGTGTCTGCAGCATGCTGTTAGAAACACGTGATGAAATCAATCTGATAGGCATTCTGTTCCCCTCCTTTCATACTGGTCTCTTCCAAGGCTTTTATATCCACCATTTATGTGAGTACTAGCCTGGGTCAAGACTGCTAAATTGGTAATACTCTGTGAGACAGGTTTGCATGCCTTACAAGTGACAGGAGAAGATGTCAACACTTGTGCATATCTTTTGATAATACTTTTGTGGCAGAGCATCCTTCCCTAGCAGAATTTTCAGTTCAAGCTAAAACTTCTCCGGTGGTTTCTGCAAAACACTGGAGTATTTCCTGCTTTCAAGGGCTGCAGAAGAATTTATTTACCACATCAGTTGATGTCAGCCACTAGGGGTAGATAGAGCTGAACAACAGTGACTGCATTTGTTCACAATCATTCTTCAGGCAGTTCAAGTTGAGCTCAGAGAGCTGCATTAGTCTCATTCATGGGTGGAAAATCAAACTGAGGAAACAGAGCATCAGGTTGTGAACTGAATTTCTGCTGAACTTAGCTTGACGCTGGTACCTAGAAAATAGCTTTTCTTTAGTGTTTAAAAACTTCCTGAAGTTAATTGAATTGACAGAATGTTTTTTTTTTTTATTTACCTTCACCATCAAGGCAAATCTACAATAAACTTAATTCAAGTGTATAACTGTAAACAAATACCAGTATGTACCAACACAGATGTTGGGGTGATACGTAAATTACCTCTGCTGGAGGAAGGATTTAGCAATGGCCTTCAGGAAGGTACTTTTCTATCCACCTTTCAATAACTGAAATAAAATGCATACTGACTTTTCAACACAGACTAATGACAAATGATTCAGTCATATCAAATCTGCTTGTGTCTTTATTTACATTTCTTTCTTCTTTAAAATCGGCCTAGCTATAGGCTAACATTTTCTGATACCTGATGACATCTGAATATTTCTAGCAGTTATCTAGCTGTAGAATGTATTTCCTTCAGCTAGCATAGCCCAAGCACATCTCTGTTCAAAACGAATGTGTCCCATGGCTCTTGGCAACAACCTCCTTCAGTCCTGAAGGTGCTCTGGCGTGTCATGGATTTCACACCGGACACTGGGACAGCCCTGAAAGAGGTCCAGGTCACTTCTGCTTTTCACCTTGTGTTCCTCTAAGCTCTTAGAACTTTTACTTTTCTGCACAATTATTGATCTCTGTCTTGAGGTAAGAATTCCACCTGCAGCAGAAGTAAAGAAACATGTTTTTCAACTTGAAATAAAGTAGGAAATACTCTTGTGGTGCTTTTGTTGTATTTTATTTCTTCTCCTAGGGAAAGGTCAGCAGCATCTCTTCAGTAGTAATGGAGCCAGCATCGAACAACAAAGGGGCGGGAGAAGAACATGATGTGATCATGAACGAGTCTAAAGATGCTGCAGCAGAGATGGGCACTCAGGCACTGACAGTGAAACTTGCCAAGTTGTAAGAGAGCGGGAACCAACTGAAGAAATCCAGACTGCACCTTCTCAAGATCAGCCTGCGTCAGCAGGAGGCACAGCTTCTGACATGCCACTGGGCTTTCTCTTTAAGGTCTGCTTGTTTGCTGTTCTTTTAGACATCCTTTCACATCTAGCTTCTGTGGAGGTGTCTGAAAATTGAATCATTGCGATGGTTTACTGAGGCCAAAGGACGCCTGGTTTCACAGCCATATGCTTGCATGCTCATACACTCACCCAACCTTTGGTTGTTTTTTTTCCATACATGAGTTTTGAGAAACATATTTTCTGCACTTGGATTTTGGTGGTTATATCCCTCTGTAGCTGTAAGAATCATTAGAGGTCTCCTTTCATCTCGCCAAATCAGTACTGACAGTGAATCTTTTAAGTAAAATTCCACTGCCAGCGATTCAGTCAGCAGTATCATACAATCGTTTGCTAACAGTACCAAAAAGGCGTTTTTCTGGCCTGAGAATCTGTAGAGGAAGTTCCAGCCCTATTGAAATCTATGGGACTTCAACAATTCACTGTAATGAAGTTGAAGTGTCCTTTCATGTCCTTAGTATTACTGTCCTTACGAACTGTTAGGGTATTCAGACAGAAAAGCTTAATGAAGTTGCAGGGAAATCCTCTCCTTGGCTGATAAGAGCCACAGAGATTCCTGGTTCACAAGGTTCTTTCACTTCAGAATCAGTGAGCAGGAGAAATGCTCCTTGAGGCTAGATGAACTTTATTTGCTTCCTGCTATCATTTGCATACTTCAGACTAGTTAGTCCCATAGCACTCCATAAATATGCCATTCCTTCTGATCCAAGGTCACTGGTCAAGATTTTCAGCAAGCAGTGAGAATGGCATTAAGGTTAGAGTGACCAGAATTGCGCAGTTTTGGTGCAGACCTGCTCATCTGTTGTTCATCTTTTGTTTTTTGTCATGCTTTCTTGAGTCAAATGTAAATAAGAAGCAGCAGAATGCACGACTGCCATCTGGTTCTCGATGCTGTATTGTTTCATTATTGCAGTTACCACGGAACTGTCTGTGCTTGGAGAAAACTAGGATAGTGCCTCTCTTCAGGAGGAAGAGCTATTTAGTTAAATGGTCTGTTCACGGCAGTGTGCTAACCCCACAAATGTTTCAATAATCACCTCTTTGACAGAGAGATTTTTTTGGCATTCCTATCTGCCAGTGAATGGGAGTTCTTTCCAGGACAAACAGGAGCTGTGGTTCCCATTATTCACTTCTTTTGTCTTGTACTGAAACTGGTGCTGTACCTCTCACTCTAATTTCCAGGGATGTTTACATCAATCACAGTATCCAGCAGACAGCATAAGTAAGGGTCTGAAGTGACATTTCCTGTGATTCTTCTCCAAGCTTATTAGCAAAATCCTGCCATCCCTTTCCTCAGGTCTAGGCATGATAGTGGGAAATGAAAGCAAGTTCCTTGCACAGTAGGAATAATGTAACAGGACTTGTCCAAGAGGCAGCACCTGTGGGATTCTGCAACCTTGGGAAAGGAGGTTTGGTTTCTTTCAGTAGTTTCAGGAAGATTTACTGAAGCTGTACCTGTTTCATAAACTGTGATTAGAAACTTTGATGTGAACATGAACAGCTTGAATGTACGTGTCTATGGCCGTATATTTCCATAAAGAAAGAAGTGAAAGAGTACATTTTTCTTTTTTTCACAGTGTCTCTGTTTTGATCGTTTCTGTACATTTGGTATTTCCTTTAGGTTGAAGTTCTGCATGATTTTGAGGCAGCTAATGGTGATAAGCTTAATTTAAAATGAGGGGATATTGCACTAGTAATTCCTTCTGAGACCACAGCTGATCAGGTAACAACAACATGATTAGTTACTTCTTTTGCTAATGTTTCCCTTTGTCTCAGTTTCCTTCTCACTGTTTATTAGTTAATTTGAAATGTTGGTTCAAAACATCTTTACTGTTAGATTCTTATTTTGCCCTTTTACTTGGTTTGATTTGCGACCAAGCAGCACAGTTAACTAAGCTGAAGTCCCAGGTATGTACTGCCAGCAGGATCCTACTTCAGTCCATTTTTCTAGGGTACTTTTATGTTACTTTGTAGTGAATTTTATACAGGCTTACATACAGACACAGGCTGAATACAGAAGATGGCTTACAAATTGTGCATCCTACTATCATTTTGTTGTAACACTGGGTCAGAACTGACTGTATTTCCCCACATGTTCAGAGTTTTACATGGAGATCTGGGGAAACGTGCATTTGCTCGGAGAGAGCACTGAGACTGCACACCAACAGATCTGTCCTGCAGCCAAATGGCACAGAGGTGTTCCTACATGTCCTGTGTGCCTCTTGGGACCTGAGCCTCACACAGCTGTGCTCTTGAGCTGCACCAGCAATCGCTTTGTTTTTGGTGCAAGAACCCAACAGTTCAGTGTCATTTAAGATGTTTTATTTTGTCTTAACAGCGTGTTTCAGGTTAATTTTTAAACGATTTAATTCCACACGTTATATTGATTTGCAGTCAAGTGAATGCATTTTTTACCTCCTCTTTAAGAGCAGCCCATCTTGTACAGTTCGTATGAGCCACTTTGTGGCTGCAGTGGCAGGAAGTGTTGATGAAAAGCATCCCATTGAACTGGGGGCTGGGAGGTTGGGCTCTGGACCTGCACAGTGAGACAGCCAGGTCTCTGCTCCGAATGAAGAGCAGTTCTTAAAACATGCCCAAATGCTGTCAGCGCGTGTTTGGAGAGCCAGAGACTGTTCGTTATCTAAGCTGAACTCTCTCTTAATGCAAGAGACAAGTAATTGCTTTGGGTTTTGATTCTTTTTTATTATTGCTTCTGAATAAAAGATTATTTTCCTTTTCACTGGGACATTTTGTTATTTTGTAGGGACAGATCCTCTTATGCTTACTCAAACTGTGCTGCGTCTCACCTCTTGGGCTGTTCAGCTGATTTCATTGTCAGTATTTGCAGAACCTATTCTAAGGATATAAAATAGGCTGTCTTCAATTATTTTTTCTTATAATGTTTTGTATTAAATCTGTATAACCTTCCCTTGGTGAATCCATTGATTATTTTTCTCTTGTGGTGTGCATCCAAATCCCATTAGCGTTCAGTGGAGTGAATCGCGTGCAGAGAAAATGAAGCTCCATGTATTCGTGTTGCTGAGATCATTCTTCTCCTATCTTTATTACTCACTACATATTTGCCCTTCGTGTTTCACATCACCATAAAACTTAATCTTTCTCTCTTACCAGATAATTTGTTGATTTACAGAGAGTATTTGATCTTGGTTCTTTTTCCTCCTGCAAAATTGATCTAAAACCATCATCTGAGATAGCTAGTGCTGTCAGCCTGTGCTCCCTGTGCAAAGCCAACTCATCCCAGCCAGTGACTCCAACTTTTATCCGTAATTATTGAGTTGAAGTCATCATCCATTACAACTTCAGTCCTGAGCAGAATCTACTCTGTCCGTGGTAGAAAACTTCAGTTTCCCCATCTCAGGTTTTCCAAAAGGTGAGCTTCAAAAACGTGCTGCCAGTTACTCCATCTCTCTTTGTACTGTCTGTAGAATAATAATGAATCAGCATTAGAAATTCCCTGTTAATCATCACTTTTCTCCAACTCCTGTTCTTAAAAGGAACAAAGCACAGAGTTAGCCATGTGGTGAGATGAAAATAGGCTGATCACTGCAAAAATACTGCATGGATTTTGTTCCAGGTGAAATGGATAGCACTTAGGAGAACCCAGCACTTTCCAACAAGAAATCTTCTTTTTGATTGATGGTGCTGCTGAGGATTTGGATTGCAGTATTGCATGTTGAGATCTGGCTTAGGCTGAAGTTTCCAGGAATTTTTGGAAAAGGTTGTTGAGTATCAACTGACTTTTAGTTTCTAGAAATTATGATGGCAGAGAAAACAAGAACTGTTATTTCATCTGATACAGGAATGAGAGAAAAGAACTCTCAGAAAAAAATAATCAGATGGAAACATGGATTTTCCCCCTTATCTGTGGCATTCTATAATGATTCTAGCGCACTGCTGTGCTCTTACTGTGCAGGTATCCCAATATTGCTGTGAGAACTTTGAAAACATCTCCACATGCATTTGCACAAATGCAGGTTTGCTGTGACACTGGATGACTCCGGAGGCTGATTATCCAATCTTCAGTTCAGTTGGAGGTTAGGTGGGATAAAGGCCATCTAATGTGCTCACAGTCTCACAAAACCATGGCAGAACAGAGAAAACAGTCTGTGCAAAATCAGAGTATGCTGTGTAACAAATCACCACTTCTTTTAGCCGTATGACTCTCAGGCCTTGAGTATGCAGAAACGAATGGGAGAGACCTGACACTGAAAATATTCTGTCTTTTCTCTTTCAGGAGGCTGGCTGGTTGACAGGCATTAAGGAATCTGAGTGCCTTCAGCACAGAGATGCAAATGGTTATAAAGGACTTTTCCCGGAGAACTTCACACGCCACCTGGAACAGTTCTTCTCACAGGCACATGAATGTGGTTTGAAGCTCAGTCAGTGGGTTCTTCACCTCTTTGAAACAGGAGCCCCCTTTTTTTGTAGTTCAGGCTGTTAATGGTTTACAGATTGGTTGCTTGTTGAAGCGTATCAAAATGGGCATGAGTGCAAGCAGTTAAGCTAGCCATTTCTGAAGCAGTGCGTGAAAACAAATCAAATACAAACAGAAATGTCCTCATTTGTTCACATGCACGTGGCAACAGGTTTGTTTGTGCTTTGCCAGAGCTGTGGTGATCCTGTGTTTGGTCCTTTCCCACGAAATCCAAAATAGCCTCCTTGACACCAAAACCTGAACTTCTCTGCACTCAGTGCATTGTATAGAGTTGCACTGCAGAAAACTTAGTAATCCTGTAGTAATGAGGTCAAACTACTACAAGTTTCATGTGTTTAAAAAATATAATTAACTGCTGCAACGTTTTTCAGTGTTACCTTTGGACATGCACAGTGTATCTACACGGGAACTTGGACGTGTGTCTGCAGGTGCATGTGGGTATGTGTGCATCTCAGCAATGTCATGCAGTGCTTTGGCTGTGCAGTGCCATCAGTGCATGCATTGCTCTCCCACTGTCTGGCATTACAGACAACAGTTTTGTTCCAAAGCTGCTCCATTGCCAAAGCACTGCACAGCGTCCATGTGAGTGAGGTGAGATTTTCATTCTGAGATGATGAATGGCATCATTTTCAAAGCTGCTGAACCTTTGAGAAGGCATGGCTCGGTTTCCTCTTCTGGCTGCAGTAGTTACAGTGAGGTAATCTGGAAGGGGAACTGTTATGATGCTCATCTATACTTTTTTATTTAATTGGCTGAATAAAAAGCAATACAACAAAGTTAATCTCTGAGAAATAAACATCTTTTCACAATAATATTTATGCAGCGTACCTTCACAGATCCTTTTAAATTAAGGTACATAATGTATGCTGTATCAAAAAGTCACCTGTAACTTCTGTTTTCAAGTGCTGTGTCATTAAAAATAAGCCTGTGATCCACAGACGTTTCATCTGTGATGCTTTTGAAGTTGTGTTACAATGAATTTCACGTGGTTCCTGTGCTCTGTTGGGGAATCTAACTTTAATTTAATGCCTCTTTTCCTGTGCACAGCACAGCTGGTGCACCATCTCAACTCTTGCTTTCAACCCCCAGGTTCCAGCAGGTCTGACTCCCAGCTCAGCACATCTCCTGGCTGCTCCTCCTGGAAATGGGCTCTGGCCACCAGCAGCAGCAGGGGAACTTGTCTGTGCCCAGCTGTCACTCACACTGCTGCCTCTTATTCGTCTCTTGCTCGTCCATTGATCTTGTGTGAAAAGAAAATTCTCCATCACTCTGCTCCGTTCTGTTTGCAAGCAAGGCAAATTTTTCTATTTTATTCTTTTGTTTGTTGGTTTGTTGCTGTTACATTCAAGTGATGCCCTCCTCCCCAGTGCTGGAGCAGCCCAGAACTGTTTCCCACTCCTGTTTAACGCACTATACTGCACTTGGTGAATTACCAGATTTTATGCTTTCTAGGTGATTGTGAAGCAATAGCCGTTGTGTCTTGGTTTCTCTAGAGACTTATTTCTGCCTAGGGCAGCACACACTGCTAACCTACAGCAGCTATCATTTCTATTTCTGCACTGAATGAACACTCAGAGCATTTAGGGCCCTGATGTCCCGATCCTGTGGGCAATGGACGCTGTGGCCGTGGAAGTGAGACATAGTAACTGAAGATGGAGGAGCGTTTCATGAGAGTGAACTGATCAATTGTGTATCTGCAGCTTGTCTCTCCAGTTTGCAGCCTTTCACGAATAATGGAAGGTGTGCAAGATGAATGGCACGTTTGTCCCAGTCCTCCTCCTCTCCCTCCCCCCGCCCCTCATCCCACCCCTCCCCTACCTCACACCTGGATGCATCTGTCCCTGCCTCCAGGAGACAAAGCTGCTGTGGGCGCCATCCTGCTCGAACTGCGGGGGACTTGTTTGCACGGTGCTCTGCTTACTGATGCCCTAGCACCAGGAGAACACAAAGTAGATCACAGTCTCATTAAGCTCCTGCTTAATGAACGTGTTGAAGTACCTTTCTGACTCGAGGAAGAAACACTGAACAATGTTGCTATGATGGTAAGTGGATGAGGCGGTGGGTGTAGGTGCAGTTTGCAGGACTGGGCGGGCAGAGCACAAGCAGCCATTCCACTGTACAAAAGCCCAAATAGGATTTTATTGTCAGTTTGCAAAACAGATTTAAAAGATCTTTATTTGAAACACTCACCATTTGATAAGCCAATTCCTGTCTACAAAAAGTAGTTAGCCTAGTTAACATTTCTGAAAGCAATGCAAAAGAGCACGGAGATGTTTTTCTGTCTGCTGCAATGAGCAGAGCTGGCTCTGCTGTGTCCTCTGGCAGCAGAATGTTTGCTGCAGATCAGAGGCTGCAGGCAGCCCGTGGGGCTGAAGCCAGCTGCTTTGTGAGAGCAAAGCTTTGTTGTCATTCAGGGGGAGGAATTGGAGGTAATGTGGTCTCAGTCCATGTCTAGAATCAGAGAATACAAAGTGGGGGGTGGTTTTAAGCTGGGCATCTCCCCAAATGCATAGATACATGATAAGATAGCCACTTCTCAAGCATTCCTCTCTCAGATTTGCACCCACTGATTTCAGCTCTGATGCTGTCTTTGCATGTAGCTGCCTCCAGCAACATTTCAAACACACCTGTGTTACTCTTGTATGGATGTCTTCACTCTGACCCATCAGCATCACATGGGGAAAACCACAGCACTTCCCAAACTTTCCTCCTGTCAATCGACAGGAAGACTGCATAATTAACATTATTCTAGCAAAGCTGAAATCAATCAAAAGGCAATTGTGCTTCATAGCACAGTGTGCTTAGTAGCAGTTAACAGAAACTTTGCTGAGAGAAAATGCTTAGAAAATAATGGAAGTACCACTCCATGCACAGACAGGACTTCTGCCCCGCCACAGGCCATAAATACAGAGCAGAGCAAAGCAGCACGCAGCCATCGGGAATACGGTCTGCAGGAGTCAGAGGCTCACGTGTGCCAGAGAGCATCAAGCTCCTCCATCCTGGTGGGTGTGTGCTGAAGTACCATTGTGCAAGGCCAGCATCTGCCATGCAAGGCACGCATCTACACTGCTGGGCACTGCTGGTCCTAATAGCCCAGGGTTCATCTGCCCACGCTCCTTACACAGCTGCTCAAAAAGTTCACTCCTTTACTCCAGCAGAGGGTGGCAGACGCTAGAATTTGTGTTCATGGGATTGGAGATAGCATCTGATTCAGTCTTCAGATATAGATTTTTTTTGCAATGACCTCTCAGTATCTAAAGTTGGCTCACAGCTGCAGACACACAGGGCAAATGAAATGAGTCTTATGTACACAGCAACTGGCTACTTCAGCATGCTGGCAAATGAAGATAGAGCAGCTCATTACCGAGCCATACTCTAACTCATTGCTGCAACACATCTCTGTGTTTCATGCGTGTTAAAACTTACAATATGGATCAAACTTGGAGCAGCTGCTCATGGAAAATCTGTACCATTGTAATGAGATATTTGGCTACTTCAATTCAAAAAGACAATGTTAAGAAAGAAAGTAATTCTCTATGCTACCTCTGTTTAAAACAACTTTCTAATTCATCTTGTTTAAACAAACAGCCAAATTGCTAAAAATGAGAAGATTTTAAAACCTTTAATTGGTCTCATGCTCTAGCTCCTTGGCACTACTTTGATCCTATTAAGCCAACATCCCTGGCAATTTTCTTACATGTCTACTCCTGTTTGCAGCCTGGTCTAGTACAAGATATGGAGGTTGCTGGCCCTGCCTATGGCAGGGGGGCTGGAGCTTGATGATCCTCGAGGTTCCTTTCAACCTTTCTATGATTCTATGATCCTCTGCCTCCATCTCCCTCCGTTCACTTACCTTGCTTAGCTCTGGCCTCACTGGGATAAGCGCTGTTCCCCTGCATTCGCAGTGCTGCGGTATTTGACTTTCAGCTAAAACACCAGAACTAAATGAGCGTTAGCAGTCTTTTCATGCTGAGTGCCTGCAGCCAACAAGCCAGTCCCTGTGAGTGTCCTCAAAACAGAAAAGGAGGTAAAGGTGGGTGTAGGGATGTGCTTATGTAGGTTTCATGGACTCCTTAGGTTTCGTGCCATGATGACACGGCATGTCATGTGCCCCTCTCAGCACTTGTGTGTGCCTGTGTGTCCCCTTTCTCTCACTGTCAAAACCTGAAACTTTCAAAGAGGCCTGAAGCATCAGCAGCTGGTAAATCTCATGTTTCTATCAGAAGCCTTGGGAGCCTGCCTCCTCTTGCTCTTTCAGTCCCAGAGCACTTATTGCTGGGAGCACTGCTTCTGTCTCCTGAGGAGCAGCAGCAGCAGCAGAGGCACATCAGGCTTTCAGACCCAGCGGGACACTGATGTCCAAGCACAGGGTCTCTAGCTGCTGTCTCCTCACCACTTCTCTCCCCCGTCACTTTCCAAACACGGCACAGTGGTTTAACACAGCCTGTGGCTAAGCACCACCCCTTCCCAGTGGGATGAGGGAGAGAACCGGAAAAAAAACACAACCACAAACTAGAACTCGTGGCTTGAGATAAAACTATTTACTAAGATAGAGAAAAGAGTTATAGTTATGACTACATGTATACAAAGAATTATAGTTATGACTATATGCATACAAGTGCATATAACAAGTGATGCACAAGCAGTTGCTCGCCACCCACCACCAAGTGCCCAGCTAGCCCCCTGAGCAGTGGAAAAGAGCAAGAACAACTCACTCCCCCTTCAAAACTCTCCTTCTGCATGATGTCATATGGTAGGAACAGCCCCTTGGCCACTTTAGGTGGCTGTCCTGAATTCGTTCTCTCCCAGCTCCTTCTCCAGTTCAGCCAATCTTCTGAGAGGTGGTCAGGGGGCTGCCCACACTGACTGCCAGACTTAGGGTCTTTGCCTTTTACATGGAATTAGTGATGGTGTTACAAAACAAAAAATGTCTAGAAAATGCTTGATAGGTAACTAGAGTTGTCCAAGAGAAAGAGAGCAAGGAAGGAAGAAGTGGTATGGGAAGTGGCTAGGAGACAGAAGGGCATGAAGAATTAAGTCACTGAGTTTGCATCTCGAATGATTTCCAAGTTTCACCTCAGGACACAAAATCCTGAACAATGAGCATTCGAGCCTGGGGAATTGTTACTGGATGAAAAAATGTAGCAAGCGCTCCAGGTTTCCCCTGTGTTTGTCTGCACCTTCCAGACAGAGCAGGAAGGAAAACCTGAACCTGCACTGCAGCAGTCCAACTTCCTCCAAGCTCCTGTTGCCTGGATGCCCTGACGCAGCACTGGGCAGTACTGAGGCCAGCACAGCACTCCTGCTCATCTTCCAGCTCATTGGACAGCTATAAATTCAACTTACATATTTCCCACCCCTTCCCCCCCCCCCCCCCCCCCCCACCAAACCACGTGCATTTTTTTCCAACAGAACTAGGCTTTAACTTCTGACTGTTTTGCCATTAAGGCAGGAAACCAACAGTGAGGTTTATAAAAATCTAAAGGTTATGGATGGCAAGCGCTTCATCAGAAAACGATCAGCTGTTGTCCTGGGATCTAGACCTTGCTCTAGAGACTCCCTTGGATATTGTTTTGTTCATTGGCTGGTACTGCAGGAGGCCTGGGGCAGCTCCCAAGCGCATTGCCTACATGGCAACCAGGCTGCTCCTTGAGAATGAGTCCGATGAGGGGAAATTCAGCATCAAGAAGGACCTCGCCAAATCCCAGTGCACCCTGACAGTGGGCAGACTCACTGCACAAGACGCTGCTACCTATTACTGTGCCAGGTACCGGTACAGGTTGGGGGATGAGCTGCTGGAGAGGAGCTCTGCAGAGAGGGACCTGGGCGTCCTGGTGGACGACAGGTCGGCCATGAGCCAGCAGTGCGCCCTTGTGGCCAAGAGGGCCAATGGCACCCTGGGGTGCATTAAAAAGAGCGTGGCCAGCAGGTCGAGGGAGGTGATCCTCCCCCTCTACTCTGCCCTGGTGAGGCCTCATCTGGAGCACTGAGCCCAGTTCTGGGCTGCCCAGTACAAAACAGACAGGGACTTCTTGGAAAGAGTCCAGCAGAGGGCCACAAAGATGGTGAGGGGCCTGGAGCATCTCTGCTATGAGGAAAGGCTGAGTGAACTGGGTCTGTTCAGCCTGGAGAAAAGAAGACTGAGAGGGGACCTGATCCAGGTCTGTAAATATCTAAGGTGTTGGGGGGCAGAGTGGAGAGGCCGGACCCTCTTCTGCAGTGTGTGGAGACAGGACAAGGGGAAACGGCTGGAAACTGCAGCATAGGAAGTTCTGTGCGCAAAATGTGCGCAAGAACTTCTTTACAGTGAGGTGACGGAGCACTGGAACAGGCTGCCCAGGGAGGTGGTGGAGTCTCCTTCTCTGGAGATGTTCAAGACCTGCCTGGATGCCGACCTGTGCGACCTGCTGTAGGGAACCTGCTTTGGCAGGGGGTTGGACTCGATGATCTCTGGAGGTCCCTTCCAACCCCTATGATTCTGTGATTCTGTGATTCTGTGAACTCCCTGAAGTTTTGGAGTCAAAAGTCAATTGACAGACTAGAATAAAACAGAGCAGGAGGGGGAAGTGGAAGCGCTCACCCAGAGACAAAAAAAAAGGTTTATCCAAGTATTACAGTACGACAATCATACATTGCAAATACCCCAGTAAAGTGAAAATCTGCAGTCAATACAGGAGGCCTGAGGTTTCAGCATTCACAACAGACGCCAGCTAACAGAAGCACTGTGGGAGCTGTATCAGCCTGTGCCCCTTCTCCCAAGAAGCCCAACAGCAAACATTTGTGCTCAGCTGCTACTTTAAAACACCACAGTCACTGTTCCAACAGCCCTTCTGCTACCTCTTCCATCAGAGCTGTGCCTGCAGACCCCAAATGAGGCCGGGGTGCTCTGCTTTATCCAGAATAACAAAAACGTGCAATGGCAGGAAGAGAAGTTTGCACCTGCAGCGCCATGCCCATTTATCTCTTCTGTTATTTGGGGTACTGCCAATACATGACCCAGCCTGACCACTCCAATTTTTCTTTCTGAATTAGTAATAAGGCAAGTAAGTGGGAACCAAAGGCACCTGGGTGTGATGCCAGTCAGCTCCTGCAAAAAGCAGCTCACCTCATACTTGGGGCCAAGTGAGAACAAGGAACACCCCTGACCTGCTCCTGATCACAATGCAAGCGTGAGCCCTTTTCAGACTGGAACCCTTTGGGCATTCCGTCTTTAAAAACAACAGCAGCAACAACAGTGTCACTGAAAGCTCGTTGAAGTCCACAGACCAAATTAGCAGAACAGAAATAAGCAATGGGAGATGGCAGAGGTCTGAAGTAGCTGCAAAAGGAGTGTTAGGGCTTCAGTGGGGTTGGTTAGTTTGGTCTGTCATACCAGTTAAGAAAGCAGAGAAGTGAGAGAGTTTTGTATTAACAGAGCTCAAAAAAGAACTTTCAGAGCTCTGATTCTCGCTGGGAGTTCTGTGTACCAAAGTAATAAAAGTAATAAAAAGTATAAATAATAAGTAATAAAAAGAAGGAATAAAAAAATATCATCTACCAGGCAACTGCTGTGCAAGTTTGATGAGACACCCACTCCCACAACTCCAGCACCACTGCTCTCTCTCAAGCTTGCACACATACCCAGCACCAGCCATGTGTCTGTGCCTTGCAGCACTTTGCTCCAGCAAGCAGGATGTTACTGCATTTTCTCTGCTATCTCAGACAACACAGAACAGCATCATTTTAATCCCCAACTCCATCTTGGATGCAACCACCTGGTTGTGTGCATGGAGTCCAACTCCTCATATTGTGCAGAGCAGGCAGCGTCCTGGATCATCACTGATCCTACAAGGATCATAACTGTGACAAACAAACAGTAAATCAAAGCAACCACTGCGTTTAGAATTACCAGCGTGAGGGATGTGCTCACCAAACTCAAATTCCAGACTGGTTTTGGGCACGCGTTCCCATCTTTGCCTTTCCCCATGGTGAGTTTAACTCTCACCTCTCACTACTTACAGCTGTGAGGGCAAACTTATGCCACGTAGTTTTACACATCTAACAGTCAGCTAGCCAAGACTCAGCTGGCACTGTCTAGGCTCCCTGTGAAGTTAATCCAAATAAATATGCATCTCCAGAAGGCAAATAACTGCAGAGCTGTGGCTCTAGAGAGAAACTCCTACCAAGAGCTCTGCAAAACACTCTGATCCCAAATCTAACCTATTGCTGCAGTGTTAGAGATGAGTCTACACTCATACATTCCCTTCCCAAATCATACTATGCAGCTGTTTCTCTCCTGCCTTCATGCAGCAAAGTCACCTCTCTGAAGCTTCAGGCCTTCAGGCTCAAGCTTCCTCAAGCTGCCAGCTTGGGATTCCATCCATCTTGGGTTCTACTGGTGAAACAGCAACAGCGGCAACTACAGGAGACGTGACAGGATTTAAAATTTAGAAAATAATTCTAAAAACCACAACAGAACAGTGAGGTAATGGTGACCTAATTTCCTAAACTTTATGCTAACCACAACTTTAGGGTTTCAGAGACTCTGGTGCATTATCAGCTTGCTCTAAAAATGCCTTATCTGCAAACAAAAATGAGCATATCACAGTTTTCGGACAAGTGCCATCCAAAATAAAGTGAAAGAGTGCCACAAACTTGCATCCCCCCTGAGTAAAAACCCAGAAACTTATTATTCATACCAAACTCTTATACACAAAAGCTCCTATGTCTTTAAAAATATCTTAGCTCTTAGTCCATCACAGTAACAACACGTCACACAAATGATCCCATGCTCAGACTCCTACAATATAGACTTAATCTTTGGTGAACTGTGTTAGAAAAGCGTTCATTTTAATATCGCTTTGAATCAGGTCAAGAGAAGAGTGGTAACTCTATCAGCCAGAATGCTGAAAATCAACTGTGGAGAGAAAGCATGCTATGAAAATGCAGAAAGCTGCTTGCTTGAGGCCGTGCTGCTGGACTGAGGCAGAAGAGGTCACACTGAGCAAAGCCTCTGGAATTCCCTGAGGATGGCACTGCAGCGGTGAGCAGGAACCTGGGGATGTTGTGCACTCAGTGCTAAAAGCACTCAAGAGATTCTGCACCAGACAACAGTTTAGGTGCAGGGCCTTGGAAGAAGATCTGAAGTGGGAGCCTGTATAATAGAGTTAAGAACCAGAGCCAAAGGGCACTGAAAGTGAAAACACTGCAGGCAGTGTGAAATGAGATGAGCAGCAATCCAGAGACCACTTTAAATCTCTTAGGTACTCATTTAATTACACATTGGACACAGCCAAGAGCAGTTTTGGTTTGCTCTTCTCTTTCGTGTTTCAGGTCGTTACATTTGCACATCATGTTAAAAAACAAAAGACAACCAAAATAATGTAACTAAGTTGAAAAAGGCCTGGATCAGTGAAGGAACAGAGCCATCACAACTGTGTGCTGCACCAGCCCACCCTGCACAGTCACTGTGTCAGCACTCAACCACAACCCACCGTGCTGCTCAGCAGGAAGGGTTGAGCCATTACACTGCTCACAAGGGGGTTTCTATTGAAAGCCAGGAAAGCAGCAGATATGCAGGGAGGAAAAGCTCCTCCATCCTTAACTATGACTCACAACAAGATAAGTGACTGAAAAATTTCACTGTGATACCCCAGAATCAGTGAAAAGCAAAGCATGTGGTCATTCTTACAGGAGGTCCAGAAATGAAAGAGCAGCATAGAAAGAAAAACAGAGGTAAACAGATTTGCTTCAGTGCTTGCTTAACTCAGACAAATGTAACTTGGAGAAGAAAACTGAAGTTTGTAACTGAGCTTGGAGGGACTTACTAAACAGCAGGTCAGCCTGGACCCAGCTGAGCTCCTGGATCACCTGTTTTCTGTTGGCCCAATCTCCTGTGAAAAGCCAAGAGCAGAAATCCAGCTCCAAGGGCTCAGAAATAATAAATGACAGAGAGCCCAGGCCACCTGAATTATTTTTTTTCCAGGAAAGATGTGAAGAATAAAGTTGTTCCAAAAACCATCCTCAATTTTCCTTGTTCCAGTACCAAGTAGACAAAAAGCATCAGCTTTTCTCATTTGCACTGAGTTAAGTACCTCAAATGCTGTGGACCACTGACATAGAAAACACGTTCTTAACACAGAACATTTCTTACATCCAGCCAAGCATTAGCAAAGCCTTTAGCCTCCCTCAATATCCTCTCCCTAAATTGCAGCCCTGAGCTTCCCTGCCATGCTGCTGCAGTTTGCCAGGTGATTATTACTCAGCAGAACTGCCATGAGAACAGAGGCTTCCACTTCTCATTACTTCCCAGCTTCTAAGCACAGATTTTTTAAGTCAGCTGTTTTGCTTTTCTCCAGCGTTACTTCAAGCCTTGGGCACAGACATCCCTGGATCTGTCTGGCCTTACTAATATTGCCAATGCAATATTTAAAGGCTGCTGCATGAACAGGAAACTGGGATCTATTTGTGCCCACAGGCCCCAGGCACCATTTATCAGCTTGCCTCCAGCAAACAAATCCCTTGATAACAGCAAGGCACGTTTGGTTCACTTTTCCATTTAAAGGAAATGGGCAAAGCTCTGTGCTAATTTTCCAGCAAAATGTGCACTTCATTCCTTTTATAAGCAGCTCTTGCAGAGACTGTTACGCAGCAGTGGAAATAAAGCTAGGCAAGGAAACAAACCTGCAAGAACCAAGTCCTACTTGTCACACTGTCAGTGAGACACTGAATCATCGCATTCCAAGAGCCAACTTCAGAGCAAGCAGGCACCAATCTATGAATCTCATGAAAACCAAACGCCAGCATTATATGCAATGCACACGCATGCACAGTCCTGTCTTGCTTGGATTTGAGAAACAAGATCCTGAGGTAAGGTTGATTAGAACAGCTTTTCTTCTGAATAACAACACAGGGACATGCTCCTGCTTAAATACAATGAACATGGCTCTCTCCCAGAATAGCCCAGGCTCTTCCGCTGTAGCACCAGGCAGACCAGAACCATGACAACTCTGCACTGAAGAACTCCAGCATTTGTTTCAGCCACCAGGAGTAATTTCTCCCAGTACATACATTCCATAAGATCAGAACTTACAACATCAGGAAAATCCCATTTCAGTCTTTAGAGAACTCATTAAGTCTTAAACACGCACCCAGGAATCTTCTGATGCTTGACGTATGTTTCCATGTGAGCCCATGGAGGTACATGCACAAACCCCACTGTCTGTTAGCAGGACAGGAAACCCTGGTTTGAAAATACACCCCAGAGTGCTTTGGCGTTAACAGAAACATTAACAAATGCATGATAATAAATTCTATCTCAGAAAATACTGGCCTATTAACTGTTGCCCAGGATTCTTATCAGTCAGGACCAGTGAATCCCTTGTCTCATTCACCATCTGGGCAGCACTCTCAGTTCGTCTGAAGAACAGGACGTTACACCATCCCACTTCATGGCAGAAGAGTGAATTATAGAGATACTGCAAGACTCAACTGCACAAAATGCATATACTATGGAAAGAGACAGCCCATATTCCAACAAGCTTTAATCCCCCTGAAAATTAACATCTAGATGGAGCATCCATGTGTCCAAATGTGGGTGCCACAGACTGAAATCACTGCAACAATGGCACGGAGAGGCCTCCTTCTCTGGTACCTACCACAGACAAACAGACAGCACCTGGGATGTGATCTGTGGAGAGAAGAGGAGCACTCTTGGTGGAAGCCAGGTGACCCAGGACAACTCCTGAGGAATCTGCAAACCAGCACAGAACTGCAGAGCACATCTCCAGCTGCTTTTTGCCTCTGCAAGCTCCCACTGAGCCACTGCAAATGACCCAAAATCTTTGCTGCAGCCTCAGGACTTACTTCTCCTGTACCAGCTGCTCCCCACAACTATGGGGTGTCCTGGGCACCTTGCTACGAGCTGTAGAATGGAAGGAGCAAAGAGATGCTCATCCCTAAAGGGGCACTTGCTCATCCACAAAAAGTGAAAAGAAACACAGCAGGGGTAAATCAGCTCTGAAGGAACACTTCTGCTGTTTCCGTAGAAAGGAAAGGACTTGGGATAGAAAGTAGAAAAAAAGACTTATCCCCAGGTAGCACCCTTCACTCCATGCTGCTCTAAGGGTTAGACTAGGTGAGAAGCGTTCTCACTGCTGCTGAAATAGGTCAGACCAGCTTCATAAAGCATCACAGACCCAGCCAGTTCTGCATCCTCCAGTGTGCAGCGCAGAAAGGCATTATATGTGTGGCAGTGTCCAGGCATGTTTTGCCCCAAGAGCCCTGACACCAAAATGCATAAAGGTGACTCCAGCACATGAGCGAGGATGTGGGCACAGGGCTCAAGTCATTCCTCAGAGACTTGAGAGCAAAATGAGAGACGCCATGATCCTCAGAGTATCTCAGCCTCGCAGAGAAATTGTGACTACAGCCTGTGAGATACAGCTGGGCTGCTTAAGAACACTGAGCATCCACAGCTGACCAACACTGTTATGAGTCGTGTCCACAGCTGATGTCCACGGCTCCCTCAGATGCTAGAGTCAAGCTCAGGCTCACCCAGGCTGTGTCTTTCCCTGAACTGCTCCCTTTCGCAGTGAAAGCTGGCAAAGCTGGGCCCATGGCCCCCTCTTACCTCTGAGCTGGCTGCAGGGTCCCTCAGTCAAGTGCAGGGCAGGAAGGAAGCTGAGACCCAGTCGGCTCCTTGCTGCTCACTCCCATCAGAAAGGTCCATGCACTGCTTGGGGAAAACTTACAAATTTTCCCACATGCCTCCTGGGGAAAAGAGAAAGCAGGAACAGGCCATGCAGGTGGCTATCACCAGCAGAAGGCCAGATCCTTCCGCCTGATGTCTACTCCTCTTTCTAGTCCTGATGTGGCCCAGAGGATGCACAAGTATCGGTGCTTAGCAGCAGGACTCAGGGAAGGATCTGCAGAATCGGAGCTGATTCAGCTCTCCAGCCTGGCAAAGGAGCAGAGCCGTAGGGCTGCCATGAGCTGCAGGACTGCCCTGCTGTCATTTGGGTGGTGAAGCTGAAACCAGCTGGCTGGCAAAGTCCCATCTTGCTGACTTCTCCATAGAACACCAGATGAGAGAGACAGGCTCTGGGCTGAGAAGGGCTTGGGATACCGGTCCAGGAAAAGGGCGCAGCTCACAACTGTTGCTCAGCATCTCCAGAGGACCACTACTCGCCATCAAGATGCTGTGAAGTCCAGTGCACAAGGCACTGGTGAGACAGGGAGGTCACAGCGAGTCTCCCAACAGCTGGGAACACCTGCAGGTGGCACATGGACAGTGCAGGACAGGTGGTGCAGTGGAATTGCCAGGTCACAGCCTGAACCACTGCGTGAGCACACGAGTACCTCGAGCGGGGAGCCTTCCTCTCTCTGCATCTCAGCAGTGCTCCCAGCAGCACACACACAGTCAGCCTGCACAGGTCTCCCCCCCCACCTCTCAGCCCCCTTTCACCTTTCAGCACACCGCAGTTCAAACGCAGAAGGCTGCATTCCTCAGCTCACCACTTTCTTCCAAACTGTTGCTGGGAGGGATGAGTCGATTCCTCTTTCTTTGATATCCTGCTCTATAGCTCCTATATCTCAAATAAAGGCTCTGTCATCACCTTGTTTGCTTTACAGGTGGGAAGGGGCAGAGGACGTCTGTAACAACCAGAATGATCAGTGCAGTGGAAGGAGGTGTAACCACAAAGGGACTAGCACAACAGATGGTGTTACAAAGACAAAGGAAAGTGCTCACCTGTCTCTGAAGATCCAGGCTCACAAGGAAAACTCCACAAGGGAGGGATCTCCAACCAGAGATCCTTGCCCATGCAGAGTCAGCCCTTCAATGAGGTCTAAGAGAGGTGCAGCCAGGCCCCCCTCATTCCATCATACAACTGAACTGCCCTCACCTGTGCTCCCAGGGCTGACTGGGTCCGTTCCCCAGATGCTCCATCAGTGGTTCAGGCCCTGACTCAATGCTCACCAGACAGCATTTCTCAACAGATAACAGCCAAAGGGGGAAATGGTTATTCCCCTGCTGTTTTCCAGGCTGCCCGTAACTATCCCACCTCTGCTGTGCTGGTTGGCAGAGCTGACAACAGGATCTTCTCACGAGCCAGCAGGATGAGGAAGTGAGCAGAGTTTTTGGAAACGTGCCTGCTGTCAGGGTGGGAGTTTGGGCCTGCCCCAGCACCATGCATTTCCACCACACGACATGGGAGGTGGCAAAGGTGTCAGAGCCAGTGGGAGAGCTGGTGGAGGAGGTGGAAGCTTGCATGCCTGGCAGTTTGAGAGGACATGAGGTAGCCTCAGCTATCAAGGGCAGCGCAGACAGATGGCGTTGGACATGACATACGGGGTCTTGATGACTGGAGCTTCATGGGCTGGCCGTGGTCACTGTGGAGAAGGGAAGAGCGTGGTCAGCAATTGTGGAGACAGGGCACCTACCCTGGGCTGCAGCCCCTACAGCAGAGTTGCAGGGTTTCAGGCTGCACAAAAAACCCTTTGTCTCATTTTGTCTTCCAAGTGACTCAAAATCGAACCCCAGCACTGTCACAGCCTGGGCAGAGCACGGCCAAGGAACCCTAAACCTGTCAGCTCCCTTCCTAGACCCCTGAGATCACTCAAAGAATCCTCTCCTTCAGCAATCCTAACCTCTCCCCAGGGGGCTGGGATCAAAGGGCTCTTCCTTGGTCAAGAACTCTCCATCCAACTCTCAAAGCTCTCCCACAGCTCAGGCATCTTCAACTTTTTCATACCAGCAGTGAAGTGCACGCACCCACCTGCCACAGCTTCACAAGAAGGCACCTCTCCCTTCTGAATTATCTGACGGGCCAGGTATGTCACACTAACAGGGAGAAAAGAAGAAGAAAAAACTGAGAGATGGAGAAAAAAGGCCCTCACTGAACTAAGGACCTTGGGCTCTCTCTAGGACACCTGGTGTCTCAGCAGAGTTCACAGTTACTTCAAATGCACACAGCACCTACAAAAGCACCGCGCTCCAACAAGGAAGGAAAGCAAATCCAAGATGCTCTGCAGGGCTCCCAGCTCGCAGCAGGTGATGCCTGCTCCGTGCACAGAGCATGCACAGAAACTGCACCTCATCTCTTCCCCATTTATCCCCCCACCATTGCTAGAGGCATTTAGAGGCACTAAATGTCTCTAAATGGAAAGCTCGTGGAGAAGACTGGATGCACAGGAGATTTCTCACTTCTCTGGTGTGAGAGCACTGCTTGTCTAGATGACCAATATTTTTCAAACAAGCACCAACCAACCATTGCAACTAACAACTGAAATGGCATTTCCCTGCAAAAATAAACCAACAAAAGAGCAGCCTGTCCAAAGACTCCTCCTCACACACTTGCCAAAAAGGCCACAGCCATTATTCCATTTGCCAGGCTTACTCACAGAACTGCAGGCTTCTCCTCACCGTGCATCACATGGACACAAACAGGCTGCTGGTGCAGGGAAGGCAATTTCACCTGAGCATCTCACCACAGACACTCCCTCTGCTCTGCTTTCCTGCAAAGATACAAGGAGAAAAGCCTCAGCTCCAAGCAACAACTGGGAACAAATCCAGAAAATTCCCCATTCCAAAGCAGTTCCTGGAGAGGTACAAAGCAGCCCTTCAAGGTTCACACGTGCTTGTGCTGCGGCCTTCACAGAAACACGCTGCCTTTGTGCTCCTGGCTCCTCAGGGCTCTTTTTCATCAGCTTCTGGGCACAGCACAATAGCTTTTCTTGTACAAGTCTATGACCTATGTACATTCCTCCACCCCAAAATAAAGTCTGACATAGAGTTGTGGTGCAGAGATCGGATGCAGAGCAAAGCCAAGAAACATACTCTGAAATGTAAAAGAATGCTTCTAGCAAGGAACAAGATCATGCAAAGAAAGGTGCAGGAAAGACAACCAACCAACAAATAGGAAACAAAGACAATGGAAAGCAAAGCAAAAAGGCTCGCTGCAGGAAAACCAAAAAGGCAAAACAAAACAAAGAAGGAAAACAAAGCAAAGCAAAACAAGGTCGAGAGGTACAAGAGGAAAGCCAGTGAATTCAATACACGATCATGGCAAAGCAAAGAATCCAAGCAAAGGAAACTGATAAAAACGCTCACCAATGCATAGCAATGGAAAGAAAGAACGAAAATTTAAAAGCAATGCAAGGCCAAGATACTAAAGATAGAAAACCAAAGAGCAAACCAAAGCCAAGCAAAACCAGGAAAATAAAAGAAAGAGCAAGTACTAAAAAGCCCAGGAAAGCAAAGCAAAATCTCCTGAAATCCTCACAAACAGAAGGGATTGTGCTTAGGAAAGGAAAAAGGACTTCAAAGAACAGAAACAGGAGGGAAAAGAAAATCAATAAAACTGGAAAAAAAAACAATGCATTGCAATGCAGAAGGAGCAGGAAATCAAGACAGAAACAACAGAAAAACAACAAGGAAAACAGAGTAAACCAACATCAACCTATGCAGCAGCTGCAGGAACATGAAACAGCAGAGGATCACAAGAATCACAGAATGGCCACAATTGGAAGGGACCTCAAGGATCACAAATCTCCAACCTCCTGCCACAGGCAGGGCCACCAACCTCCCCATTCCATAGCAGCCCAGGCTGCCCAGGGCCCCATCCAACTGGCCTTGAACACCTCCAGGGATGGACGGGGCATCACAGCCTCTCTGGGCAGCTGTTCCAGCACCTCACCACTCTCATAGCAAAGAATTTCCCCCTGACATCCAACCTCAATCTCCCCTCCCTCAACTTCAAACCATTTCCCCTTGTCCTGCTGTTATCTACTCTTTCACAGAGTTGACTCCCCTCCTGTTTGTAGGCTCCCTTTAGGTACTGCAGCCTGCACTGAGGTCACCCCGCAGCCTCCTCTTCTGTAGGCCAAACAAGCCCAGCTCCTCAGCCTGTCTTTGCAGGGAGCTGCTCCTGTCCCCTGCCCATCTCTGTGGCTCCTCTGGACCCTCTCCAACATCTCCCTGTCCTTCTTGTACTGGGGGCTCCAGACCTGGACGCAGCACTGCAGATGGGGCCTCACAAGAGCAGAGTTGGGAGCACAGGGGGACAATCCCCTCCCTGTCCCTGCTGGCCACCCCTCTTCCTCTGGCCCTTTCCTGAGCCCCAAGGATCAGGAGTGCCTGGCAGCTTTTGATGCAGAGCCTTATTATCCGAGAGCACGAAGACTTGGGGGAAAACCTCAGCAGCTCCCTGTGTGCCCGAGGGAAGATTTCATGCCCCGGCCTACACACAGCCCAGCTTTCCCCGCTCTGCGCTGCCGGCGTCCCCTGCAGCCCCTGTGCTGTGACATACACCAGCAGGGCTCAGGCCCAACACCCTGCACGCCCTCCCACATCCCCACGTGCTGCACCCGCACTGGCTGCCCCAGCCCCAGCCCTGCAGCCCTCCTGCAGGCAGCGCAGCCCCGGGCGCCGGGCTCAGACCCAGCCCCGAGGAGCTGCTGCAGGTGACTCAGCCCCGCTGGATCCAGACCCAGATCTAGGATGCAACGACCACTTAGAAATAGTGGAAGCTGGCTTTCTCTTTGCAACCGGCTCCTTTCCTCGGGGCTGAGCTCTGGGCCCCAGGCACGTTCTCCTGCTGCCCTCTCCTCCTCCCCACTGCCAGCGCTGCTCTTCACACCGTCCCACCCACACCTCAACTCCTTGTGCCTCATTGGGAGGCTGACATGCAGGCCACAGCTGCTGCGTGCAGTTGGGCTTCCTGGGGCAAACGGCAGCCCTCAGTACAGCCCAAGGCTGAAAAAGCCATCAGGGAAGGCAAGCTCAAAGGGCTGAGAGCAGGGACACCTTTCTTCCTCCTGGGCCACTTCCCCTCCTTTGTGCTTTTGCTAGAGGTCCTTGGAGAGCAAAGGGATGCTCACAGCCTGTCGCTAGCAGTTACAGATGGGCTGAAAGGCCACCCGTTGGGAAGACCAACAAGGAAACGGGGGAAAACCAGCAGAATTTCAGGGGAGAGCCGACCGGTTCATCGCCCCACAATTGCCAGCCCAAGCACGGGACCTTTTGACCAGCTATGGAAAGAGGCAGCACCATTTTAAAAGGTTGGTTTCGCTTTTATTCAATACAAAAGGATTTGGGTTGCATTTATCAGCACAGCCCAAAACGAAACCCCAGTGTCCAGGATTTCCACTTAGCAATGAGTCATTCAGCCTCCAGTCAGACACAAGGAGAAGCCTGACCCTGTGGCTACGTCACCTCCTCTCTCTCCAGGCCCGGCTAGCCGTATTTCAATCTCATACTAGACCGGCTCTGGCCCTGAAGAGACACATGCTGAAGGAACACAGCCTCTCCATCTCTTGCCATAGCTGAAGTCCTGCCTCTGGCAAGCCCTCTTTGCTTGGAATGCAGCACAAGCCCTTCCCTTCCAGGTGCCTCAGTTCTGCTGCACTGTCTGTGACAGGGAAAGCACGGCCATGACAGAAAACCAGGCGACTCAGTCCACTGCCTTTGGTGCCACCTCCGAGGAAGCATTCCAGCTGATTTGAGCGTCCTGTGGGCCTTCTCGCTCAAGCCCTTCTTGGTTCTTTTTGCTCTCCTTCTTGGCTTCCTTCCTCAGCAGAGCAGCACTTGCCTTGGCTTTCTTCACTGTCTCCCAAGTCTGAGTCCCAAGACTGTGCCAGTCCTACAAGAATCAAGGCAGAAACGGACAGGGAACCTTCACAGGTAACAAGTGACTCACAGCTCGCTTGGGGAGCTCAAGCCACCCGCCCGGGCAGCCTTGGCTGCCAGCACTGGAAACCGCCTTCCTGACATCAGGGCACGCCAGAAACTCCACCTCTATCTCCTGCCCAAAAGTGCCACACAAACCAGAACCCAAAGCCATCTCCTGCAAGGCAGCACCTGCACAGGGCTTGGACACTGCCCTGGCAGCACACACAGCACAGCAGCAGCAGCAGCAGCAGCAGCAGCAGCAGCAGCAGCAGCAGCAGCAGCAGCAGCAGCAGCAGCAGCAGCAGCAGCAGCAGCAGATGAGCTTGCACCCCAAGGCTCCTGGCGTGCATCATGAACACGCACACATGGAAGGAAGGGCAGGACAAACAACGGCACTCTCAGCAGTGCCGGGCACACCACCATAGGCCACAGCTACAGATTGTTCCCTCCCTGCCCTTGTCTGTGCCTTTCTATCAGCCTCAGAGAGCACAACTTACTGGCTTATGGCACCTGGAAACTGGCACGACTGCAGCTAACGCAGAGAAGCTGCAAAGTGGCTCCACAGAAGAGATGGTGGCACAGCACATTCTCTGCCAGCGTGGGCTCAGGGATCTCAGCTGGGAGAAATGCCCACAGCAGCCACACAGCAGGCAGCCTGCTGCTCCCCTGCTTTCAAGGAGGCTGCTTTCTACAAGAGGGAAAAAAAGAGTCTCATGCACACTGCTGTTACAGGCTGACTTAGAGCTGTTCTGAACATCTCCTTGGTCTACTGACCCAATAACAACGAAGGACACAAAACCTGCAGCTGCGCCATCTTTTCCACCAGCCAAGAAAAAGACTCCTCAAGCTTGAGCATTGCTCCACTTGCAGGCGAGGGGAGCAGGAGCTGAAAAGGACAGGTGGGCATAAAAGAAGGGCAAAGCTTAACAGAAAGCAGATCTGTGGCAGACAGTGCCACCAGCTGTGTTTGAACAGCAGTGCCTTAGCACACGCTTACAGTAAGAGACACATACCTTGCAAGGGCTGCTCAGGAAGGTTGTGACACAGCACCTATGGCTCCCCTGAGTCCCAGCTCCATTTCTCAGCCACTCACGCTCTGCTCCTCCATGTTCTGCAATAGAAAAGTCACAAGACGGAAATTCAATTCATCGCAGACCTCAAACCTCCCTTCTCAGGGCAGTCGCACTCATTTCTCTGCAGGAGAACTCGGGGAGTGCTTACCGAGTGAGCGGCATTTACTGCCAGTTGGCAGCAGCAATCTATGCCTAACTCTACACTCCTAACAGTAACCTATGCCTATCGCTAAAACTGAACTGAACACTAAAACTAAGCTAACACTAAAATCAACAACAAAGCCCAGAAGTAGCACCTAACTCCTACAGGGGGAAGATGGAACTGGGGGCCTGCAGAACCGCAGAGGAGCAACAAGGTGGAGGAGGAGCAGATGTTAGCAATGCCACCCAGCTAATGCTGGGGGCGGGGGCCGCACAGCAGGTAAGGAGCCGAGCGCCTGGACCAGCGATGGCGGAGCTGTGAGCGCGCCAACACAGGGCCTGGCACGGTGGTGTGGTGCCAGGCCAGCAGTGCTGCAGGCGGATCCACCTCCATGGGCTCCTCTGGAGGTGGATCCACCTCCATGGGCTCCCCATGGTCGCTCACAGCGCTGGCCCGGGCGTGATGGAACCGGGCTCCCTTCCTCCTCTCCCTCCGCTGCCTGATGGTCATGGTGGGCCCCCTCCTCCTCTTCGGTTCTGGGGCCCCCAGCTCCCTCTTCCCATTTAAAACCGCTCTCTCCTGCTCTCTCGCTCTTTTCGTGCTGGACATGGCTGCCACCTGCCCAGCACTCTCAGAGACGAGTGCGCCGGGTGGGGTGGCAGTGACCAAGGAGATGGCTGTGACATGGGGAAGGTTCCACAATGGCACCTGTGCTGCTGCTGGGAGTGGCGTTCTGCACGGGATGAGGAGGGGGCTACAGGGCACGGGACGGCAGCTGGAAGCGCTCCTGTGCCCAGCGGGCAGCCCTTCTCTGCAGCCAGCAACAGGGCACAGAGGAGCCGAAGCTGAGGAAAGGGCCCGCAGCCTCTTCACCCTCTGCACATCACATACAGGCGGTTCATCACCAGGGCACTGACGTTGCATTTCCTGAACATGCAGCGCTTGGGAAGCTGCCTCAAATGCAACATGGAGGGAAACGTGCAGTGATTTCCCATTTCTAATGAAATAAAAGTGCTGAAGCAACAACTGATGTTTTCAGAATTGCTGTCACGGTTATCCTGTAGGCACGGGAATCCAAGCCTCCACCACCTGCTGCTTTAACTGCAGCCACATTTAACTCACCTATTGTGCCACTCACATTAGGAAGCTCTTGCTTTCCCTCACTCAGAGTACAGAAACATTTCTATTTCTTAAAGTTATTATTTATAATAAGATTTAATTTATTATAAGATATTATTTCATATCTTTGAGGCAACAGACCAATCATTGGACCAATTCCACATGGGTATGAAACACCTGTGCCCACACTGCTCTCAGGAGGTGCAGTGTATGAACTGTGACATTTGAAGCCACACAGCAGATTATGTCCTGCAACATTGACTTTCCTTCTGCTTATTTATACCACTTTCTTACTGTTTGACTTCTTTCTAATATGAGGACAGCAAGTCATCTCACTGACTTAGCAGTTCACAACAAGCATCAAAACTACTTAAAATTTAATTCCTTTCTTGATTAAACCACATGCATGCACACGCATGCACACGCACACACTTGAAGGCCTACTAGATCAAACAGTTTAGAAAACCCTCACTTTAAAAGCTTTTGGCAATTTCTGTTGTGCAGCACAAGACAGATGTGACGTGTATTTTGGTGTGCTTAAAATAAGAGAACAGAAAAGGCAGCAGAAAAATTCATTCAGCTCATAGCCGGGTGGAAGAGGACCTTGGCTGACCATAGCTATGCCACAGTTGGAGGACTTGCTGGCTGCTCTTGTCTTGGTGCTGGATGTGCTGAGCACAGCAGCTGCAGGAGCTGTTGTTGTGCTGCTGCCCCCTCAGGGCTCGGTTCTGAAGATGTTTTGCAGCTGCCAGTGAACTGCACTGGCCCCATCGTTCTCTGTGGATGTGGATGCACAACCATTCACGCTTCCTCTGACGCCAGACCTGTCAGAAGAAAAGAAAAATCTTTACTTGGTGTTTCTCTCCTCATTGGAAACCTATTTCAGAATTTGTAAGTCACAAAAGTAAATGTGCAAAAGGTGGTGGTTTGAAGTCGGGCACACATGTAGCCACATTTTCTACTTCACACACACACAAAAGGCAGCTTAGCTGCACTCTGTAAAAATACTTCAGTCCAAGAACTGCTACCAGCTGCCCAGCTTTGACATTACAAAGAAAAGTTATTCACCAAACAACTTGTCTGCATTCTCTGAACATTGGATGATTATAAAGAAAAAGCCACCTGCTTGCACTGATGGATTCCCGTTCATTATTTGCAACAACTTCAGAGGCAGCATGCGTAACGTTGTCAAGAAGAGATGTGACACAACGAGGAAAAGTTAAGGCTGTGGAAGGGAGAATGCGTGCCTTCTGTAAATGCTGTCATTTTTTTCCCATGCAGGCCATTTGGGACGCAGTACTAAGAACTGTACTCAAGTCTTATTACTAAGCTACACTGCCTTTATCTATTCAAATAATTACTGCAGCCTGGTTTTCCATCCAGCATCAGTATTTATCAACTGTGACAACGAGATCACCAAAACACATGGCAGCGTGTGCATGGGGAGGAGTCAACCTGAAAACACCCAGCACTGTCTTCAAGTTTTGTAGTTTCTAAGTTACAAGATAGACTAAAAAACATGTTTATTCTTATGTAATCAATATTTGAAGTGCTGCTGTTTCAAATAATTTAACCAGGACTTTAAAGCCCAAATTGCTCTCAAACGCCAAGGCTTTCATGTTGCCCACCTACCAGCTTCTTTTAAGGCTGCACCCATTTCACACCTATGTATGGGTGTGCATTTTCTTAAAGCACTGCTGCCACCAAGTGCAAAAGCAGTAACATTTTCACCTTATGGAAGATGTAACACTACCTTATCCAACTGCACAAACACTGCCAAGGCACGCCGTTCAGTGGCTCTTCTGTCTCTCAGCAGCACCAAGCAGTCATTTTCCCAGTGGAGCTCACTTTTCGTATCCTCGACCCTGTTCTGAGGGCAGGCAGAGCAGGCAGGACAACAAGTTCCTCTGAAATCCTCTCCCCGGCTGGTAGCAAATCCCTGCAGCTGTTTGCTTGAGAACCGCTCTCTCTGACCTGCTCCATTCCCTTTCTCTGTGCACACTGTAGCAGAAAAGCATTGGAGCAGGTCCAAATTTGGCTGCTCTCCAGAAAGTGTTCCTGCAATTCAGATGAATATTATCCATCTAATACAGCAATTAGATTTGCAAACGTTTCTCAACTGCTCATTCAGCTACCTTGCAAGTATTTGCCTGTTGTGCCAGCACTTGCAACGTGCAGCACTGAAATGCTCACGTCCGTAGCACAAATACTTCACCCACTGAACTGAACGACTGCCATCAACAAGGAAATCAGTTATCAGCTCCCAGCTGGTGGGAACTAACAGCAGCTGTAAGCCACAAAGTGGGATGTAAGCTCTCACCGTGACCTGCTGTTCAAGGGAGTTATTCTACTTCCAGAAACAGAGACTTCACTCCAAAGGCTGCTCAGGCAACAACGCACAGCCAGTCAGAGCCCTTACGCTGTGCAGCACGTTACACGGCACCTTTTCAAGGTCTCTCTCTTTTCTCACCTGCTCCAGACACCTCATCGCCTTGGAACCCTCTGCTGAACTGCTTTCCAACAGCTGCCCTGCACCTGGAGCACAAACTGTATTCAGTCCCACCGTCTGTGTGACTTTTCCTACTTGCCAGCATTTTTTTCTCAGTAGGTTAATTTAAGGCAATGGTTTCCCATTGTTCTTTCACTTCTTCCAAGCGCTGCACCTGAGGGAAGTCTCTTACTTTCACCTCAGCCCTGCTCTACAAGCCTCACGGTATTTGGGCTTTCTTTAGAAAAAGCAAAACAAACAACAAAATCACACTCCATCAGAGCACGCCATCCATCTTTTAAACACATTACGTATTTGGATGCAACCAGAAACTGACTTCATTTAGTCCTACAAAAAACAAAAACACCTCTCTGGCACAAGCCAACTCATCGTCCAGCTGCTTTCCACCACAGAGAGCCTGTTGCATCCTGCAGAAATCACCTCCCATCCAGTTCTAGTCTGCACACTGCACCACCCTCACAAGTGCGCCTCTGTGTGTCTCAACCAAAGGAACTGGAACGCCTTACTTTCATTTTAATGTCCTGACACATTTTACACTTACTGAAGGCTTTCGGTTAAAGATTGTCCTTGACTTTCGGTTAAAGATTATCTGAGACCAATTGAACAGAAAAAAGAGTGCATCTCCCTGTCCAGCAAAAATCTGTGTAAGCATTTCATTGAGATGCCTAACGAAAATTCAATACAAAGCTGTCTCCTAGCCAGAATGCTTATTATTGTGAGACTACATTTATCCATTCTATATTGCTTTTTTGCTTGTAAGCTTATGAAAATTGAGGGAAGCTAAAGGCCTTCATTACAGTAAGGCACAAGGGAACTCATAATTGCTAGACAAAGTAAGCAAAGTTCAGAAAACTCAGGTGCTGATCTGATTGACGTTACAGGAATGCTGACAATCGCTGCTGATTATGACTCCACTCAAATAAAAGCACACAAAAGCTCTGGTCTCTACAAACACCAAGTCAAATAAACCACTCATTACCATCACTAAAACACTGCGACCAAGCATTCGGTAAAAAAAATCTCTGTATACCAGATCTCATGTAGATGGTACATTTGAGCTGAAAGTCACTCACTTCCTGTACTTGAGGCATCACCACTGGTCAGGAGCTCAGCATCTACCTGCATCCATCTGCACTGACAGACAAATTCACCACTTCTGCTGGCTCTCTGCCACCACGAAGATGCAGTGTTACCACTACCTGATCAGCTGAAAAGTACAAGAAGAAAGTCAGGGTTTACCTTCATGTATAATGAAAGAGGTCACAGCAATCAAGAAGAAATACACCACTTCTGCTTGCACTCTGCACAATTGCTTACACCTCGTGGTACAGCCAATCACTCCCAGGTGTCAGCAAACTTATTATTCCTACAAAGCAGGGAGAACCAGAGCACAAGCTTTTTGCTGCCTAAAGGAAGGCGTGTCTTCATAGGAGAAATGCAGTCTCTGGTTCCTGCCCACACTTCTTCAGCAATCAATATACCTGTCCTTGACGAGCTGTAGATAGAAGGTGTAATTCACCTCATTCTTCATTCAGAACAGCTACCAAGTCTATCTTGGGAGTAAAACATTGCACGTTTATCTCGTGACATGTAGTTTTGCATTTTAATGTGAAGATTCTGTATCACATCCCTAGGTCAGAGGTACTTTTTGGGTACATCCCAGTGTTCTGTTGAAATGCAATGGCAAACAGGCCTGCTTGAATCAACATCCAGTAACACACAGCATGACACCCACCGTTACACAGAGCAGCGGAGTTATAATTGTCAGCTACAATCACAACAGGACAGCAACTGCCAGGAGAAAAGCGCACTGCATTGCTACCAATGTGCTGCACTTGGAGTGCCCACATCTGACAGTCAGGAAGCAAAAGTCAGAACAGGTGTGAGAGCACATCAGTGCAGTGTGTGTAGCAGCACCAATTTGATCGTGGCTGTGATGCTCCACTTGGAAGCTCCACAGGTGCACATGCTGCCTAGAAGCTCACTGGTTCTAAGACATGTTACACGGTACAACGCACACCTGTGTAACACTACTTACAACATCAACTGCAGTCACTCATTTTCTCACCCAGCACCAGAAACGTATCAGTTTTTAGGCTATATAAAAGGAACCACTTTTTCATTACACTTTCACTCCTGCACATAAAAGCAAAGTGAAAAACATCAGGCTTCTGACACCGTGACAGCTTGTAGGGAAATAAAGATGATAACAAAGGATTGTGAGGACGCTCAGAAATGCAATCCGTAGCAACAAAAGGAACACTCAATGCCCACCACAGAGTTACACGCTGCACTCAAACTTGTACTTACACTTCATACGGTTTCATTTCAAAGTCTCATGAATATCCAGGGCAGCACTTCCCAGGAGGACATCAGACTTCAATGTTTGATGGCTCCAGACTCGAAAGGTTGATTTACTCAGAGGAGTGACAATTCTGAAAAAAGAAGTTGAGCACTAGCGTAAAGGTTTTTGGGTGAACTGAGCAATGTACACCAACTGTCGCTTACAAATTATTTAAAAAGGCAGAGTACAAACTGTGGCAATGTGAAAAGCCTTCTTTGGCTGATAAGGTCATAGAACCACGATGCAGGAATCTCTGCCCAGCACGCAGGCAGCTCCATTTGTCTGCTGGTGGCACAGACCGTGAGTGACTGCCCCTAGAGAAGCCACCAGCAGGGACACGTTCTGAAGCCGACAGCACACTACCTGTGCTGTGAGCCCCTCTGCTCCCAAACTGTCAGCAACTACGTACTGGGAGAGCCCCTTACTGAAGAAGAAACGCCAACGCAATTATCCTTTATACAGAGCAGTTAGTTACTGTCTCCCCTCGATCTCCAAAACAAGCTTAATCAAACAACGCTAACTGCTGCATTTCTACACAAAACCCGCTCCCTTCACAGCTTAAGCCTCAGGCAAACCAGCCGGCTGCGCTTCAGCCTCACAAGGACCAAAGCCTGCAACGCCGGGAGGCCGCAGAGCCGCACCGCAGAAGCCGGGGAATGGGGGGCGGAGGGGCTCGGGCTCAGGCTCAGCCTCCATCCAAGCTTTTCCAGCCGGCTGACTCCACAGCCACACGAGCCCGTCGTCATCCTTGCCGCAACACTAGGCCCCGCCGTCCGCAGCCTCCTGTCGGCGCACTCCGGGCCGTAAGCAAAACTCCACTGAGCGAGGCCAAAGCCAAACTCACCATCCGGACGGAGCCCCGCGCTTCCCCGCCGCCATCTCCAAGGCCCGCCACCGCGCAAACGACGCTCAACGAGAGCGAGCGACACGACGACTTCCCAGCCACGTCCAAACGAAGAGCGACGGCACCGGACCGCAGCGGGACGGCTCCCACCGCACGATGGAGCGCGGCGCTGCCGCCGCCCGGGAGCCACCCTGCTTGCCCCGGGCTGCGCTCCGGCACCCGCAGCCCTCGTGAGGCCACGCTCAAAGCCGCGAGCCGGGACCCGCCTCTGGCTACCGGCGGCGCCGCGGGGAGCTCTTCCCCCGACGGCGCCGCGATGCCCCCGCGCCGAGGCCCGACCCCGTTCCCGGCACGGAGCCGCTCCTCCCGGCCCCGCTCACCATCCTCACGCCGCCGCGCCGCGCCGCCCCGGAAGTGCTCTCCGCCGACAGGAAGCACTTCCTGCCCCGGCCCTAGCAACCGCCTGCGGCGTCACGTTCCCACGGGCGGCCCGGGAGCGGCCCCGGCCTGGGGGTGGGTGGGGGGGGCGGCTGCCGGATTGCTCTCGGGTGGCGCCGGAGCCGTGCGCCTTTTCTGCTTCTCCTTTGCTTTTCTCTTTTCTTTTCTTTCCTTTCCTTGCCCTTCCCCTTCCCTTTTCCTTCCTCCCCCTTTCCCTTCTTTCTCTTCCCTTC
The DNA here is from genome assembly GCF_023343835.1 of Lagopus muta. Lineage (NCBI taxonomy): Eukaryota > Metazoa > Chordata > Aves > Galliformes > Phasianidae > Lagopus > Lagopus muta. The sequence goes on along the minus strand of NC_064451.1, from coordinate 21,424 downwards.
CTTTCCCCTTCACAGTTCCCTTTTCCTTTCCCTTTCTTCCTTCCTTCCCCTCCATTCCACTCTCCTCCCCTCCCTCTCCTTTCTCTCCATGCTCTCAATCCAGCTCTGAAATTGAGATGCCCCGAGAAGATCATCTACGCAGGCAATAAACGGCTTGTGCTGCGTTCCATTGCTTTGTGCTCTTGACAGACTCGGATTCAGTTTGCCCTTCACACAAGAATCACAGAACGGCCACAATTGGAAGGGACCTCAAGGATCACAAATCTCCAACTCCCCGCCACATGCAGGGCCACCAACCTGCCCATTCCATAGCAGCCCAGGCTGCCCAGGGCCCCATCCAACTGGCCTTGAACACCTCCAGGGATGGACGGGGCATCACAGCCTCTCTGGGCAGCTGTTCCAGCACCTCACCGCTCTGTGAAGAATTACCCCCTGACGTCCAACCTCAATCTCCCTTCCCTCGGTTTCAAACCATCTCCCCTTGTCCTGCTGCTATCGACCCTTTCCAGGAGTTGACTCCCCTCCTGTTTGTAGGCTCCCTTCAGGCACTGCAGGCTGCCATGAGGTCACCCCACAGTCTTCTCTTCTGCAGGCCGAATGAGCCCAGCTCCTCAGCCTGCCTTCGTAAGGGAGCTGCTCCAGCCCCCTGCTCATCTCTGTGCCTCTCCAACAGCTCCCTGTCTTTCTCGTACTGGGGGCTCCAGACCTGGATGCAGCGCTGCGGACAGGGCCTCACAGGAGCAGAGCAGAGGGCCGGATGACAACAGAGTAGAGTGTATGGATGACAACAGGTTTTATAAAAGAAATGAGAATGTAATAACTATGGCTAGATAACCCGACCTTCACTCTGTGCAAACAGAGTTTTAAGTTAAAACCCTACATTTCCAACCACTATGGAAAGCATTCTAGGCTCAAACAGGAGGCAACTCACTGATGGTATTAATGAGAGCACAGCAGTCCCGAGGCATTTGGAGAAGGAAAAAAAAGGCAGAGCTACATTCATCTGATGTTGTCCCCAGAAATCTCAGTCCTTATCCACAACAAGGTAAAATCCAGGTCAGGTGATATGGTGAAGATAAGCAGGACTGCCAGCTTACCAAGAAACGACTCTGTCCATTTGGAAAGTTCCGTGTTTGTTTCTGTTAATCCTGAAACTTTGCTCTGTGGTAGAAACTCCACTCTCCATTAATAAAAAAAGTGAAAAGCAGGCAGGAGACCCGAAGAACCTGAAACCAGGGAGAAGCAGATATTATGCTGAATTCAAGCCCAATTTGTCAGGAGAACTGGAATCTGAAGGAGAGATGAAACTCTGGAGAACGAAACAGCACACAGAGCATGGAAAAGAATATTACTTAGGCTGCAACCTGAGCTCTGCCTGGGTTCCTAAAACCAGAAGAGAATGGTCTCCTGCAGATACTCCTTACTCTCCATCCCAATCAGCATCCTGCACAACTGCAAAATGCCAATATGTTCCTTCTGCAAGTGTTACAATTTCTGCACAATGTTTTCAGATGACTCATGACGAAAGCAATTCCTCCTCCCTCATACCTTTCCCACAAAAAAGCCTTCACAGAACATACCCTAAGAGGAAAACTCTACTGATTCAATTTACCTCCTGCCTGCCACGTGTGCAGGGGTTTCTTAATTGTTTCTTTTTGTTTGAGCAAATCCCCTATAAGATGATGATGAAGTTCACACCTTAAACAGCACTCCTTCACTCTCAGACTGCACAGAACGTTAATGGGCTGACACTGCTCTTAAGGTAAATTCTGTTACACGTGGTACTTAGCAGAATTTATTCACAAGTTCCTTGCCCCTTGATTAAAGGCCAATTAGTGTAAATTTCTTTTCTGTAGCTTGCCTTTCTCTCGCTGTTGTATTTGTTTGGTTTCTAAAACCCAGGAAGTCCCAGGATGACTAATGGTGTCTAATTCTTCTTACAAAGAAAAAAATGCACACCCCTACTTGAGGTTCTTTCATCTCAAGAATCAAGCCTTGGATCTTTTTTTCCCTTTCAGGTCTCAATTTCATGAATCTTTACTCAAACACCAACCCCTGAAGTTTCCTAACGAAACGTTCACTTAGTGCACCTTCCAGCAGCACGTTGCCCAGCACAGAACTGCTGCTTTCTCAAAGCTGATCCAGAACTCCTATTTCAACTCGCAAACATCCCAAAAGCTCTTTCACCCTTTCTTCCTTGCTTGCGATAACACCCCCAAGATCCATCACTACAGACTTTCCATCTTTCATATTTCTGCTTTTTAAAACGCATTCACCTCCCAAGCTTTTTAAAAATTGCTTCATCGTTGTTGAGCGAAATGTTTTACCTCTCCAGACACAAACCAGATTTTTAAAAAATTATTATTTATTGTTACAGCAGTAGAAGTTTTAACTGACTTTTTATCCCTTCTACTCCTCAGCCCCCAATTCCTGCTTTTAACTGTGAGGAAAAAAAATAATCACCACTGTTACTGGAACAAATGGTGCACAACCTGGCAGCTCGCTCTTATAAAACCAGTACCGAGTTACAATGCTTTAAAACTAAACGCTGTTTAAAATTATTTCTAAGCAGTATTTTTATGACATTTCCAAAATAGTTCTCGTCTTCATAGAAAAAAAAAAAATATATATATATATATATATATATTTATATTCGTTTCATGGACACAGTGACACTTGGAGACAGAATTTCACATTTTTGCATGATCTTTAGATACACAAGCATGGCTGTACGCTGCTAGGTTTTGTTAGTCTCTATCCAAATAACATTATTAAGGTGGCATTAAGGTGTACCCTGAACTGGGGACGGGACGACAAAGCGCACCTCCCCATACCAAGCAGAGGCCCTGAGCACCACAGAGGCCCCACGGGGCCAACGCAGAGCGGCCCCCGCCCCGGTGCCCCCCCGAACACCCACCTGTAGAAGCTGAAGCGGAGCCCGGAGCTGCCCTGCGGCGTTGGAGCAGCGCGCGGCCCCGCACCACTTCCGCACGGCCGCCTCTTTCCTCGCGGCTCAGGGTGATGACGTCACAGCGCGGCGCCGCACCACTTCCGCACGGCCGCTTCCGTCTCGCGGCGCAGGGTGATGACGTTGCACGGCCCCGTGCATCTCGCCCCAGTCGGCCCCGCAGCTCCACCCTCGTCCGGCCCCAACGCGCGTTCCAGTAACCGCCCTCAGCGCGGGCAGAAAGTAACCGACCTTTTATTCTCATTATTGCTACTAAAAATCTCTGCTGTCTTTTACGAATTGCCGTGAGTTTCCACTCGGCACACGCAGGTGCGTTCTACGTTTCCCCAGTTGCTCCGCGCCTCCAATCTGACACGGCCGAGGGCTTTGCGGGGCTCCTGCTGATACAAAGTGGGAAGCGCCGCAGCACATCCGCACGGCCCCCCTCTGCCAGCCGCAGAACCCTGACTTGCTCCGTGCCCATGGGCAGGATGCCGTGCTCTGCAGAAGCCCACCACAGCTCTCTGCGAGCTCCCACCACTATGGGGCTCTATGGGGTCTTATGGGGCTCTGTGGCAAAGCTTTTCCTCGGGGCTTTCCTCCAGAAGAAACAGTGGGCAGAGACTTACCGAGACAGCAAACTCTTTGGAGGCACTGCTGACTTGCCCAGAGGGAGAAACTGCCTTGGAGATGTGCCAGGTGGTGAAAGCCATGGGCTGGAGATGCTGATTCTGAAGGTGCTTGTGCTGGAGCTTGAATTTCAGCCTGCAGATAGCTGGCTGTGGTGGTTGGTGACGCTCACAGCACAGGGTGTGAGGGCCTTGCATAGGAGCTGAGGAGGCATGAGACGGTTGGCACCCTCCAATTCCTGGGAGGTCCCAAATGTCCTTGGGCAACAGAGGGGTAGACAGTGGATGTGGGGGCCTGGGACAGCAGACTGAGCTCCTGAGCTCAGGATTGGAGTAGCTCAGTTCCCAATGAGAGCGCATCACATGCATTCCTACTGTCCTGCTTTCTTTCTAAAGGAACTGTCCAAGAAACTGAGCAGGATGCAGAAGGCACTAGGGTGCTCTGAGATGTCTCTTGGTCCCCCTGCAGCACGCATGATTGCTCTGGGGCGTGTCTGGATATCTGCAGAGCAAACTGTGGGGCCCTGAGAAACCTCTGTGGCACATTAGGGGGCACTGGAAGCCGGAGTCAACAGGGGAGTCCTTGGAGACCCCTTGGGAAGACTCCATGGGCCCTGGAGTGCAGAAGCAGCTTGGGCTGGTCACACCTGCTTGTCTGGGAGCTGATTGGCTGGGAGGTGATTCCCTTGGTTTGATTAATTTAATTACCAGATGATAATTAAATAACACTATTCAACATTCGTTAAAGATTATTTTTTTCCCAAAGTTCTGTCACGCAGCTGTTGCAGCTTTGCTAAAATATGCTGAGTTTATTCAAAATTCCACTGATGCTCCTACAGCACTCAAAGTGCGTTTGGGGGGAAGTGATAAAACGGCTCTGACAGATTCGTCATTAACGTGCGTTATGCGGCAATCCAGGCCTCCTTGGACTGCGTAAATTCAGTTTCAGCACCGCGTTCCATCTCCCTTCGGCGCGGCAGTGAAGCCGGAGACCCACTCAACATGGCGCCGCTGTGGCTCCGCTCTGCATCCCGTTCCTACCTTCCTCCCATCATGCACTGCGCGACAACAGCCGTTCCGGTTTCGGCGCTGCGGTGATTGGTCCATCCTCTACCCTGACCGGAAGTGAGCGTTCCGACAGCGAAGTTCGAACGCGAGCTGCCGGCCGGGCCGCGCTCTGTGCAGCTGCCGGCTGCCCCGCTCTCTTTCGGCCCGTCGGAGCACGGTTCCGGTATGTGGCGGAGGCCGGGTCGCCCTGGAAAGGAGGTTGAGGGGCTGGGAGTAGCGCTCCGTGTGTCTGCGCTGAGGCGGCGGGGCTCATCGGGTGGAGCGGCCCTTCCTGGGGCGGCCTGCAGAAAGGCCGGTCTGCGCTGTGCCGGAGCAGGGTGTGCAGGGTGGGATCGAAGCTGAGACGGCCCAGCTAACGGACAGAGCGCTGCTGGGCCGCTTAGCCCTATGGGGAGAGGCTCCCGCTGCTTCCTAACGAGGTTCAGCAAGGCCGAGTGCCGGGTCCTGCACGTTGGCCACAATAACCCCCATGCAGCGTTCCAGGCTTGGGGCTGAGTGGCTGGATGACTGTGAAAAGGAAAGGGACCTGGGGGGTGCTTGGCTGAACACGAGCCAGCAGCGTGCCCAGGTGGCCAAGAGGGCCAGCGGCCTCCTGGCCTGCATTAGAAATAATGTGGCCAGCAGGAGCAGGGAGGTGATCATCCCCCTATACTCAGCTGTGGTGAGGCCGCACCTCGAGTATTGTGTTTGGTTTTAGGCCCCTCCTTACAAGAAAGACATTGAGGCCCTGGAACGTGTCCAGAGAAGGGCAACGAAACTGGTGAGGGGTCTGGAGCACAAGTCTTATGAACAGCGGCTGAGGAAGCTGGGATTGTTCAGTCTGCAGAAGAGGGGGCTCAGAGGAGGCCTCATAGCACTCTACAACTTCCTGAAGCTCCTTGCCATGAGGAGAGGTTTGGCCTCTTCTCCCAGGCAACAAACAGGACTCAAGGAAATGGCCCCAAGTTGTACCAGAAGAGGTTTAGGTTAGGCATAAGGAAGAACTTTGTCTCTCAGGGAGAGAAACAGAATTAGGATAGGCTACTGGCTGCCCAGAGAGGTGGCGGGGTCACTGTCCCTGGCAGTGTCCAAGAGGCGTCTGGATGAGGAGCTGAGAGATCTGGTTTAGTGCTTGTGGTAGCAGTGGTGACATGATTCTAAAGCTGTAGTACAGCCCTGCTGCTGCTCTGTGGCACGAAGCTCTGAGCAGTGTTCTGTACTGTTAGCAATAGGGAAGTCCGAGCCATGCAGTGTGATTTGTTACTGCCAGGTGAGACAGGATGTGCTTTGGTGAGGAGATGGGCAGTGCTGGAGCTGCCCCTTCTGCTTCTAAGAGTGTGTCCTAAGTAGGATGTAAACCCTGCTGGCTCTTCCTCACTGCAGGTGCTTGGAGGATCTCAAGGTCTTGTGGAATTCAGGATGTCTGCCATCAGCTACCAGGAAATTCTCAAGTACTATGAATTACATGAAACAATTGGAACGGGTAAGCATGATCTTTGTACAGAAACAGCGTGCCTAACACTCTGACTCAGCACTCTCTTTATCTGAGAATAGATTAACTGCTCTTATAAGATCCCTACATCAGGTTTCACGTGTATAAACTTGAAATTGAATTTTGAAACCAGTTGGAAATTGATTACGCTGATCACCTCTCCCTCTAATTAAAACATTACACACAATGTATGCTAGGTACTCTGCTTTCCCTGTACCATTATATTAGAGAAGAATTCACACTCAACTTTAAGCATTTTTGTTTTGAATTTTAGGTGGTTTCGCAGAGGTGAAACTCGGACGGCATCTTCTTACTGGTGAAGAAGTTGCAACAAAAATCATGGACCAAGTTGCTTTAGGGGTAAGCCGAAAGATATTTAAATATGATAACACCTTCTGTTGGAGTTGTGGAGTTCACAAGAACACAGGGAAGTGGTATATAGAAATGCAGCCTACTAGTGCCATTGCCTTTTGAAGGATGCTGTAGGATTGGAAAAAGATGAGCAGAACACCACAAATCTTGTTCCTCGTTGTTCAGAGGGCAATACTCTCTGGCTGTAAAATGGAGGAAGTTCAACATTATTGCAGCAACTTTAACAAAGTGCTAATGAAAATACTGGATATTTTACATTTCAGCTTTCGCTGATCTGTGTTTTAGAATTCCTATGGGAGTAATGTCAGCCATTGCTGAGTTGATGTTGAATTGTGTACTGTCACAGGCTTTGACATCTTATGTTACACAGTAGTTAGATGTGGTACTTGGTATGCCAAATTAGTTAGCAATTTCATAGCTTGCTTTTATGGTCTCTTAAGGATGACTTGCCTTGTGTTGGAACAGAAATTGATGCCATGAAGAACTTAAGTCATCAAGATGTTTGCCAATTGCATCATGTAACAGAGACATCAAAGAAAATATTCATGGTCTTGGAGGTAAGAAATAGTGTTTGTGCCACACTTAAGGCTACTGTTTTTATCTTTAGCAGTAGACAATAATATAAAAATGAAGCTGAAATGAAATGATTCTTAAATATCTCAATGGTGAATGGGTTCAAGATTCATTGATTTTAAAATTAAGAATACAATGTTCTGTATTCTGTCTTTCTGTAAAAGACACTAATCAGCATTCACAGTAAGGGAACTGGTTTTAATTCCTAACTTACACTCAGTTTTTAAAGTAGCATCAGCAAGGTCTGCAGGATACCAGAGCCCCACGTTGTTGCCATCTCCTGAGTGATTTATGCCACCCACGACATTGAGTGCAGTGCCTCAGTTACCAGATTGGAGGCGAGGGTCAGATTGCTTGCGTGCGTGGAACTTCCTGTGTTCCAGTTTGTACTCATTGCCTCTTGTCCTGATGCTGATCACCACTGAAAATCATCTGACCCCATCCACTGGACACCTATGATTCAGGTATTTGCAAACACTGATCCCCTCTCAACCTTCTCTTTCCCAGCTGAACAGCCCCAGGTCTCTCAGCCTTTCAGTCTCTGCCTAAGGGAAGCACAGCTAGACTGTGCCACTGATCACAGCCCTCTGAGCTCTGCTTGTCAGCCAGTTCTCGATCCACCTTGCTATCCAGTGTTTGTCCCACACTTTCTAAGCTTACCTATGAGGATGTTGTGGGAGACAATGTCAATTCAGTGTCTTGCTGAATTCAAGGTACACAGCATCCGCTGCTCTTTCCTCATCTACCCAGCTGGTCATGACAACATAAAATCCTTAGAGGTGGAAACGGACCTCTGAATGCCATCTAGTCCAAGTCCTGTGCAAGGAGCAGTGACATGCACAGCTAGATCAGGTTGGCCAGGGCCTGATCCAACCTCTCCTTGAGAGTCTTCAGGGATGGGACATCCACCACATGATGAGACAGCCTGTTCCAGTGCCTCGCCACCCTCACCGTAGAAGAGTTTTTCCTTATCTAAAAAATACCCTCTTTGAGCTTTAAACCATTTCCCCTTGTCCTTTCAGACTCAGCTGAATATTCCGTCCCCTTTTTTGTCCACAGTCCACCCATCAAATCCATATATTTCCAATTTGGAGAGAAGTATGTTGTGAGGTACCATATCAAAGGCCTTACTGAAATTGAGGTAGGTGATATCAGTGGTTCTTCCCTTGTCCATTGATACAGTGACACCATCATAGAAGGCTGCTAGTTGGTCAATCAGGATTTGCCCCTGGTGAAGTCATGCTGGGGATACTTTAAGGATCCCAAATGGTATCGATGGCCTTTGGAATAGCTGCTGTAGACACAGAAGGTGTTAAGCAGTTATCTGTTTTGCCTGGCATACCAGAAGATCCATCTGTTGTGGGGTTGCTACGAGTAAAAGAGCAACAGGTACCGATAGCTACAAAAACGGTGCACAGGCGGCAGTACCACACCAACAGGGATTCCTTGCTCCCCATTCATAAGTTGATTCGTCAACTGGAGAGTCAGGGAATGATCAGCAAAACTCATTCGCCTTTTAACAGCCCCATATGGCCAGTGCGTAAAGCCAGTGGAGAATGGAGGCTGACTGTAGACTACCGTGGCCTGAATGAAGTCACACCCCCACTGAGTGCTGCTGTGCCAGATATGTTAGAACTCCAATATGAACTGGAGTCAAAAGCAGCCAAATGCTATGCCACCATTGACATTGCTAATGCCTTTTTCTCCATTCCTTTGGCCAAAGAATCTAGGCCACAGTTTGCTTTCATCTGGAGGGGCATTCAGTATACCTGGAATCGTTTGCCCCAGGGGTGGAAACATAGCCCAACCATTTGCCATGGGCTGATCCAAGCTGAACTGGAACAGGGAGGTGCTCCTGAGCACTTACAGTACATTGATGACATCATTGTGTGGGGCAACACAGCAAAGGAAGCTTTTGAGAAAGGAGAGCAAATAATCCTGATCCTTCTCTGTGCAGGTTTCGCTATTAAGCGAAGCAAAGTGAAAGGACCTGCCCAGGAAATTCAGTTCCTAGGCATAAAGTGGCAAGATGGCCATCGTCACATCCCAACAGATGTGATCGACAAAATCATTGCCATGTCTCCGCCCACTAATAAGGAAGAGACACAATCATTTCTGGGCGTAGTGGGTTTTTGGAGAATGCATGTTCCAAACTACAGCCTCATTGTAAGCCTACTTTATCATGTGACGTGAATGAAGAATAAGTTTACATGGGGCCCTGAGCAGCAGCAGGCTTTTGAGAAGATCAAGCAGGAGATAGCCCGTGCTGTGGCCCTGGGGCCAGTACGGATGGGACAGGATGTGAAGAACATCCTCTATACTGCTGCTGGAGAAAAGGGTCCCACTTGGAGTTTGTGGCAAAGAGCCTCAGGAGAGACCTGAGGCCGACCCCTGGTATTCTGGAGTCGGGTGTACAGGGGGTCTGATGAGCGCTATACTCCAACTGAGAAGGAGATCTTAGCTGCATATGAGGGGGTTCGGGCTGCTTCTGAAGTAGTCAGTACTGAAACACAGCTCCTTCTGGCACCTCGACTGCCAGTGTTGAACTAGATGTTTAAAGGAAAGGTTCCTTCCACCCATCATGCTACTGATGCCACTTGGAGTAAGTGGATTGTGTTGATTACGCAGCGAGCACGGATGGGGAACCTCAACCATCCAGGAATCCTAGAGGTCATCATGGATTGGTCTGAAGGTAAAAAGTTTGGAACAGCAGAAGAAGTATCACGTGCTAAAGAAGCCCCACCATACAATGAACTACCAGAGGATGAAAAGAAATATGACCTGTTCACAGATGGATCGTGTCGTATTGTGGGGAAGCATCGCAGATGGAAATCTGCTGTGTGGAGCCCCACACGACAAGTTGCAGAGGCCACTGAAGGGAAAGGCGAATCAAGCCAAGTTGCAGAGGTAAAGGCTATCCAGATGGCCTTAGATGTTACTGAACGGGAGAGGTGGCCAATGCTCTATCTTTACACTGACTCATGGATGGTGGCAAATGCCTTATGGGGGTGGTTACAGCAGTGGGAGCAAAATAACTGGCAAAGAAGGGGTAAACCTATTTGGGCTGCTGAACTGTGGAAAGACATCGCTGCCCGAACAAAGAATATGGTTGTAAAGGTGAGCCATGTAGATGCTCATGTGCCCAAGAGTCGGGCTACTGAAGAAATATATAGCAAAATAACCATCAGGTAGACCGAGCTGCCAAAATTAAGGTGGCACAAATAGACCTGGACTGGCAGAACGAGGGTGAATTATTTCTAGCTCGGTGGGCCCATGAGACCTCAGGTCATCAAGGAAGAGATGCAACATACAAATGGGCTAGAGACCGAGGGGTGGACTTAACTATGGATGCCATTGCACAGGTTATTCATCACTGTGACCCATGCGCCACAATTAAACAAGCTGAGAGGATGAAACCTCTCTGAAAGGAAGGGTGATAGCAAAAGTACCGATATGGGGAGGCATGGCAGGTGGATTAAATCACCTTACCACGATCTTGCAATGCTAAGTGTTATGTGCTCACCATGGTGGAGGCAACCACCGGGTGGCTTGAAACATATGCAGTACCCCACGCTACCGCCCGAAACACCATATTAGGGATTGAGAAACAAGTCCTGCGGCGACATGGAACCCCAGAAAGGATTGAGTCAGATAATGGGACTCATTTCAAAAATTCTCTTGTAAACACTTGGGCCAAAGATCATGGTATTGAGTGGATTTGTCATGTCCCCTATCATGCACCAGCCTCTGTTAAAATTGAACGCTACAATGGGTTGCAAAAACCATGTTGAAAGCAATGGGTGGCGGAACATTTAAGCACTGGGAGAAGCATATGGCAGAAGCCACCTGATTAGTCAATTCTAGAGGATCAATCAATTGCGATGGTCCTGCTAGCTCCCTACATACTGTTAAGGGAGATAAGGTTCCTGTAGTACATGTAAAGAACATGTTGGGAAATGTGGTTTGGGTTGTTCCAGCTTCTGGGAAGGGCAAACCTCTTTGTGGAACTGTTTTTGCTCAGGGACCTGGATCCACTTGGTGGGTGATGCAGAGAAATGCGGATGTTCCGTGTGTACCACAAGGGAATTTGATGCTGGGGGAGTGCAGTCAGTAATTCCATATATATATATATATAGGTTTGTTTGTGCATGTGTTTAATGTTTGGTAATTATTGTCTGTTTGTATATATATTAAGCATGATGTAGTGATGTAGAATATGGGGTGGAATGTCATGGTTTTGTGATTTTTGGTTTTCAGTATTCCACATCATAACATCAAGTGGAGCACTGGGACTTTAACTGTCAATGCTCAAGTCCAGGGTACCTGCCCAGAAGAGAAGAACTACATTCCTCAGGGGACCTTGCGGTCAGGGAGAGGAGGTTTAACTCCTGGTCACCTGATGTGCTCTTTTCTTACCCGTCCTTCATCGTGTGCGCTGCTCCCGTCTCCCTGCTGCTGAACTGGACTGCGCATCTCACCTCAGTGTTGTGGTGAGGCCTATCCACCTTTCGGACATTCTCTCTCTCATTATATTTGATTTATTAGCTTCAATTCTGATTATATTGTATTATAGTGTGCTAATCTTGCATTCCAATAATATACTTAGTAAATTAGTTTGTTTCTCCTCAGATCAATGCCGCTGTTTTAATTATTTTGGGGTCCCCTGTTCCTTTTTTTCCAGAGGCGTGGAGCTGTGGATCCCTCTGCCCCGCTCGTCACGGAACCGGGCCGAACCAGCCCGTAAACCGTTGACAGGGGCCATTTTATTTTAAGGGTACCTGGATCTAAATTCTCAGGGACAGGGAGCAGAAGATTATTTTCGTTACCAATTTGGGGTCTTACCTGATGATCAGTGCCCGTAATTTGGATCCTAAGCGGGGTGGCCCATGTCGTCTGCAACATTCTCAGGGCACTGGGTCTGCCGTCTCGAGGTCTTTCATTCAGGTCCCGCAGGGTTTCATACAGTCTTTTCGTCCATCCCTACAAGGACTGGGAGTCTGTCTTCAGGGCAGCCTTAAGAATACCGTTATAACGTTCGATGAGGCCTGCCCCCGTTGGATTATATGGCAGGTGGAATCGCCATTCGATGTTATTTTCTTCTGCCCAGCGCTGTATTGTTGCACGAGTAAAATGAGTCCCTTGGTCGCTCTTGATGACTTGAGGTGTCCTGTAGGCAGACATCAGTTTAGTGAGTGCCTTGATGGTATATGCCTGGTTTGCTTTCGGTACTGCATAGGCCTGCAGCAGCCCACTTGCAGTGTCGACACAGGTCAGGGCATATCTTGCCCCTTCGGAACGAGGAAGGGGCCCGATGTAATCGACCTGCCATCGCTGGAGAGGATTGTGTCCCCTAGCAAGATGGGCTGTTGTTTCGAGCAACGATCTCGGTCTCATCTTGGAGCAAGTGTCGCAATCCTGGTATGCCTGGACAATATCAGATAGTTGTATGGGCAGTCCCCATGCTTTAGCAGCTGCCCACATTGTCTTTTGTCCAGCATGCCGTAGCTTCTGATGTAACCAGCGGGCGATGTTCTCAGATGGTGAATTCTCAATTAAATCGAACTCGGGCCAGTGTGTCGGCTTCATCGTTTCCTGGTGACTGTAGGGGCTGATGACCAGAAACATGGTAGACACGTACAGTCCTGTGTTTGACCGTATTCCATGTATCTAACCACACGTCTTTGCCCCAGATCGGTCGGGCGTGGATAGTCCATTCCTGAGTGGCCCACTGTGCAATGCAAAGAGTGAGCCCCCGGTACACAGCCCAACTATCTGTTGGATGTTCAGGATACCATCACCGGGTTCCTTGGTTATAACCATCCACGCGGCTCGCAGTTCTGCCCATTGGCTGCTCTGACCATCCCCCTCATCGAACCAGACTGTCTCGGTGGAAGGTTGGTACGCTATTGCTCTCCACTTGCTCAGGTTGCCCTTGCTGGACCCACCTGTGTACCAGGCATCTTCAGGGATAGGATATTTTCCCTCCTGAACGGGACTCTTCTCTGGTGGAGCGACCAGTATTTCTTTTGGTGCATCACTGTGATACGTCACTGGGCCTAGGATCTTCTGGAGTTCTTCTTTCAAGGATGATGAAGACAGACTGCTCCTTTGGCTGAGATAGGCGACCCATCGTGCCACTGTTTGTGCTTGGGCCACCCCTGTCTTAGGAAGGTGGGTCAGATCTTTCACCCACCCCTGAATTGGCAGAGTGGTCTTGACTATAACTGCAGCTGTTTGAGTTATTGGCTCTACTGCCTGTAATGCCGAATAGGCAGCCAATAACTGTTTTTCAATCATACTGTATCTTTCTTCTGCTCCGTGCCAAACCTGAGACCAGAAACCAATGGGGGTCTGAACAGAGCTCTGGCGTTGCCACAGGCCCCAACCGAAGCCGTCTTGAGTAACATGAACGTCCAACTCGGCTGGGAGGGTAGGATCGAATATACCCAATGCCTGGGCTTGTTTAACTGCCAGTTTTGCTCGTTGGAAAGCATCCTGTTCAGTTTTCCCCCAGTCCCATAGCTGCCCCTTTTTTGTGAGTCTGTGTAGCGGCCTTAGCAGCTGCGCTAGGTGAGGTATAAAGGAACGCCAATTACCCAATATACCCAGAAACTCTTGCAGCTGCTTTGATGTTGTAGGGACTGGGAACGCCTGAACCTTATCTATGACAGCACTGGGTAGCACATTGGTCTTTCCTGACCAAACCACCCCCAGGAATTTTACGGACAGGCCTGGACCTTGCACCTTGAAACCGTGAAATATCATGGAGACAGAGGGGTGGCTCTAAACCCCCCGTGCTCACTCCAGACACTCATGTACCCGTGAAGCTCACCCACTGGTTCAGGCTGAGACCTTGAAATTCCACTACAACAGTTAAATATGAAAACACTGGCAGTGTTCTTGAACAGAAAAATTAGAAAGATTTCTTTATTTAATTTCAGTACAGGAACTGTTCTTCTAGTTCAAAGGCATGATCCTTTGTCATTTGCTTGTGGCAGAACAGAACTCCTGGGAGAACCAACTCAATAGCAAGAAGCAGATCAGATGAGGGAGAATCAATGACAAGCACCACTGGTCCTGCAAATGCCATTTTGTTAAGAGAAAGGAAAATTGGCTGTGACAAAACAAAAACAACAAATGTTTTAAGGAAAAGAGAATTTGTGAAAATACAGATATAGATCTCTTTGATTGGAACTGGATGTCAGCATACTGTGAACAATTATGAGACAAGTCATGCTGATTATCTCAAAATGTAAAAAAGGGAGGTAGAATGAATACAGAATTATCCTCCATTGCTCAGTTCTAACAAGAAGTTAGAAGGGCTTTGAAAATATGGTGTGATTAAAGCCTACTTCCTGCCTTAGAATCCATACCAGTGCACCAGAAATGTCAGCACCATTTCAATAATTGTAGAATTACTTCCTCTTCACATAATTAGAGCATAACTACCTGTGCATAAATGATTCTGTGACCTGAGCTACTTCTCTGAATCTAGCACTTCTCCATGGCTAGAACAGTGTGTGCTGTTTTTTATATAGTGTTGAATTAAATTGAAACTCCTAAGTTGCAAGTCCATTTTTCTTGCTACTTTTTGTAGACTGATGTTTCTGATCAGTAGGAGTTACTTGCATATTGTAATTAAGTCATTGGAACTTACCTCTTACATTTGAAACGGAAAAAACAAAATGCTAAGAACAATATATCTAAAACAAAGCTATTTCTACTCTTGGATTTTAAACACTTGTCATTTGTGAGTCCATTTTGGACTTTGTTTTGTTGTCAAAGGGGCTTATTTAGCACTGTGTATGGCAACTGCTGAGTCACGGCCTGAACCTCTGATTGATCACCTGAGGTGAGCCATGAGTCAGCCAGAGGAGCACAGGTGAAGGCAATTCACCTGTGCTACCGGAAGGGGTGGAGCCTGGCTGCACCCCTCCTGGACCTATTTAAGAGCTGGCTACCAGAGGGGAAGGATCTCTTCTGGAGATCCTCCTCTTTGATATCTTCTAGTGAGCTCAACCCAAGGGTGATTATTTAAGGTTGCACCAGAATGTTTTTAACTCAGGACACTTGACTCAGATGTCTCTCACTCAGAGCAGGGGAAAAATGGTGCAGAGTGAAAGCATGAAGGAAATGAAAGAGCAGCTACATGTGCGCAACGGCTCCTTTGTGTATTTGTCCATATCATATTCATACGAAGGTTGCATCTCTTCTTTCACTCATACTGCCTTGTAACAGTTTTCTGATGCTAATCCTAAAAGCATTCTAATCTTTTATTGATCATCTGACACCTATAGCTCATCTCATTACTCTTCAAAAATCCTGCTATCAACTTAGCCTATTTCAGTAAAAATGCACATGTACTTCACAACTGTCACCAGCACACACTCCTTTTGTTTATGCATTCACTTTGAAATGCTTTTTTTCCTGTCTGTTCTTTTGACCTTTTAAAGACCTGCAATAACATTGGTAATTTCAAAATTTAGTAAGATTTATTTTTCCTTGCAGATCCCTGATTTGACAAAACAATGGCTTAAAGGACCTTCCATAATTTCACAGGCAAATATCGGCAACTCAGTGTGGAAAGGCAGTTTGGACAACCATGTAGCTCTCAGCTATCGTTGGGAATCTTTCAGACTTTGGAGGCAAGAGAGATGTCCTCCTTGGAGACATTTTGTTTGTTTCTCATTTGGTTTCTAGTGAAGAAGCAATGGAAATGGCCTTTTTATCACATCTTCAAGCATAGCAAGGATTATGATTTTTTTCTGTCAACCTGGATGGCAATCTTTTACTCTTTACTATGGGTGT
This sequence comes from Lagopus muta, assembly GCF_023343835.1. Lineage (NCBI taxonomy): Eukaryota > Metazoa > Chordata > Aves > Galliformes > Phasianidae > Lagopus > Lagopus muta. Next base: position 5,556 of record NC_064451.1, on the reverse strand, counting down.
AGATAAAATGTCTTGAATGGGAGGCCTTAATCATCTACAGAAGAATGTTTTCTTATGAGCACAGTGGATAGAAGCACCTTGGCTTTGGTGCCCACTTTTATGCAATTTTCCCTCTACAACAAAATTTGCTCCCTGCTAAAACATTCTCTGTTGGTTTTCCTTGTATTCTTTTTCATTTAGCTCTCCCACTGTTACTTCAGTGCTTCTTTTTCCCTTCCCTTCCCTTCCCTTCCCTTCCCTTCCCTTCCCTTCCCTTCCCTTCCCTTCCCTTCCCTTCCCTTCCCTTCCCTTCCCTTCCCTTCCCTTCCCTTCCCTTCCCTTCCCTTCCCTTCCCTTCCCTTCCCTTCCTTTTCTGTATTTCTCCTTACCACCACCACCACCAAAAACCCCTGTTTATTCAAGTCGGACACTGTTCCATGTGGAGGAATCACTGGACTGGAAGGAATCTCAGCACTGCCAGATTCACTCTCCCTGGACAGCAGCAGCACACATGCTGTCACTCTCACAACACATCAATATTCCAATTTCTCTTCTCTTGGAAAAGAAACAGGAAGACGATAACAATCTGTACCTATGCACATTTTCTGCCACAGGCATGAGTTCAACTTAGCCCTCCATCTTTTATCTATCAAATTTTTAGTTACATTTATTTGCATTTGCAGTGTATGACAATTTAAGCAACAATAGAGTCATCTATTTGGAGTACAAACGATCTTACACCTTCCATTTAGATTCTGTGACTAATGAAAACTGGAGCCAAGATCTACAGGAGCAATTGCAAAGAAATAGGCCGGATAACTAAGCAACAGGTGAAATTCATTCAAGTCAAACTGAAGTAAGGCAAAGGGAGACAGCCTGTCTTGGCATGAATTATAAAGGACCAAACGCTAAGTATGACTACTGGGAAATGTGGTCTTGGCTTACTTTAGGTAATTCCATGAAAATATCCACTCTGTGCTCTATTATGTCAGAAACGTAGTTGAATTATTCTGAATAATTAGTAGAGTAATAAGGAGAAAAACATCTTTAGGTGACTTAACTAACTCAAGATGGATCCCATCCCTTTTGAATACAATGCCTGGATTTCTGATCTCCACTCCAGAAAGACATAATAGAACTGGAAATAATTCCGATAAAAACAAACAAACAAAACAAAACAAAAAAAGACCAAAAAACTGGAACGAATGAAGGCCAAAGAATTATAAAATTACAGAATGGTAGGGTTTGAAAAGGGACTTCTGGAGCCCATCTGCTCCAAGCCCCCTGATAAAGCAAGTTCCCTACAGGATGTCTGCACAAGCAGTTAAAGGATTTTTCAGCTTGCAAAATACATGGTTTAAATGCAATATTATAGAGCTCTATTTAAAATGCAAATAATTTAGAAAAGATCAATAGGAAATTATGGTTCACTGTATTTTCCAACTCCAGAACTGTGGTACATCAAATAAAACTAGACAATGCATGGTAGCTCTGAAATAACTAGAAAGTGAGAGGTTTGGAATAAAGAAGAAGAGGTGGCTCCTCATCCTGAACGCAATTAAATTGGGGAATTTCTTGAAGGAGAAGGAGGGAAAGCAATGGAATAAATATCTGGGACACTTTTGTCTCAGGAAATTCTTAACCTATAGATGAATGAAAATCTCATGTATTGAAATATCAATATCAAATGTATTGAAATATCATGGAGAAGTATTACTACCCATTTAACTTGTTCTTACAGTCTTACCTACCGACCTACTACTGGTTCTTACCTGAGGAAAGACTAAATGTATCTTTGTTTTTGGTTTGGCTGTTTTTTCATCTTGCAGATAGTCTTGTAGACGTGGTGTGAGGCTGTCAGATTGATTGATTGATTCAGTCTCAATCAAGCATGTAGTTTTGTTCTACTTTTCTCATTGCATCAGTAGGCAGCTCCTCAACTTACAAGTTTCAGGCAACCTTCTTGGAATTCATACTGTCTGAAGAAGGCTTAGTAGAAAGAGGTTTGAGTTGCAATGCATTCAGGTTATCAACTTGTGCAGCTGGCTCAGTTTCTTGGAGTTTCTGATATCTTTGGCAAGATTGATCCAAATCATGCATGGGAAGAAAAAGAAAAAGAAAAAGAAAAAGAAAAAGAAAAAGAAAAAGAAAAAGAGAAAGAAAAAGAAAAAGAAAAAGAAAAAGAAAAAGAAAAAAGACAGCAAAGTGCTGTCAGCAGCGGTACACACAATGTTGCAAAAACACGGAGGTCTACAATGCAATAGGAGCCAGTCTGGGGAGTGTAATAGCTGTCTTATCCTGAATAACTGTAATTCACAGCAATCTGTCGTTATCTAAGAAATGTGGATAGCAACACCTACGCTCACAGGGGTGAATGGGATCCTTTTAGCTAACTCCAAGATTTTCCTATCACATTGTCTCTAAAGAATGAAGTTCATGTAATTGAGTTTGTTCAGTACGCAGGTATTTGAAAGCAATGCAAGTTAGTTAGACCCTTGGTATCACTGATGGGTGGTTTCAGATAAGGAAAAGCTGTCCCAAAGCACCATTAAGGAGCTCAGCAACACTTCTGAAATGAACTGCAGCTTGGACATCAGTGCAGCGGGTCACACTGGAGGAAATCCCTTCTCATAGCACATTTTGACTCTTCTCACAAATCAGTCAGATAGCCTCCCATCTGTCTTTTCCAAAGGTATTTTCTGCATCCAAGACAAAGACTTGTTATAAAAGCCTGTTAGAATCCTAACAGTTGATCACTGTGGAGTTCGTCTATTTTATTAAGGTTGATTTCATAGCTTTTTGCTAGGTTTCAGTGCCTGAACTAAGTGATCTTCATTAGTTTGCAGATACTATGCCTTGTACCTAAGTGCATGTATCTGGAAGTACCCCAGTAGATATCTAAGGTACACGAGCACCAAGAATTTTCCACAATGAATGACAGTGCTTGGAATACCAAATTCATTCTTGCTTACGTGAAGCATTTTTTCTAATTCTATTTCAGCTATGTCATCTCTGAAGCTTTGGAAACTTCAGATTCAAAAAAAAAAAATTCATCTTATTACACATACATACCAACTGTAATTGCTAAGTTGTTCTGAGTGGCCCACAGCCAAAGAAAATTTTACGTATTTTTCCTTTTCATACATCTTCCTCAGTTTTGAAAGGCCTTTTCCATAGAATAACAAAGACTTCTGTGTTTCAGCACGTCCATCTGTTAAAAATTAGACAATTCAGCCCATCTATCTTAGGCTAAGTTTATACTCAGCAGCTTTCCAGGAGTAGTGCCTAAGTGATGGTGACGGCCAAGCTCAGGGCTGGGCAAGCTGTAGTCAAGGTCCCTATCTGCTGCAGTTGAACAGTTACATTTAGGTTGAATCAGTCTTCACACAATGAAGCAATGTATTAAAGCTAGACTCAAACTGCAGTAAATCTCAAATGTACAAATGCAGACTTGTGCTCTGACCTGTACAGCATCTGAATGAATGACACAGGGTGAGAGGGTTAGGCGCAAGTCCTACAAAACTCAGAAAATACAAGACGGAAGTCACAAATCACAGTAAATGAAGGGAATTTTACAGGCTTAGCCTTCTTGCCGTTTGCTGTAGTATGTTTACTTAGCAATCTGAGCATGTATGCAGTTTACAGATGAAAATACTCTTTTTATTCATAATGAAGAGGCATAAAAGAATTCGGAGAACCTTGATCTTGCAGAAGTAACCTCACGAGACTGAAACACTTAAAAAGCCTAGTTGGGTAAGTTTTAAAAATTGCGTAAGCAACAAGGAAGTTCTTGACTACCTGCTCAGATTGAATCAGGGTGGCAATAGATCTCATCAGCTCAGTGTGAAGACGAGGTAGTAGTACTGTCCGGACACCAGAGGAAGGAAAGGACTGCGTGGAAAAGTTTGCACTTGAATAAATGCATGGGAAAAGAAACAAAAAAGAGGAGGAGGAAATGACCAAATCTGAGCATAAGGCAGAGAGAGGAGTGAATACAGCTGAGATTCATCCCAGCAAGAAACTTATGAATGGATAGATGACTCTGGGGAGATGAAGTTAGCTACGCCACCAAACGTGCAGATAGAGATGGCAAACGATACAGAAAACAGAATGAAATGAAAGTAAAACTTTGAGTTCTAAAATGTCCCCACATAATCACGGCCAAGCTTTCTTTGAGCAAACCGAAAATCATGCTTTCTTTCTTGTTAACCTAGTCAGAGGTCAATGTTCATAGTCCAGCATAATGTCTGAAGCCAAAATGGATGACCAAGGTAAAATCAAGAATGTGTAAACAAGGGTAGGAATATCAGATGAAAAGCCAGAAATGGAGGAAAGGCAGGCAGTGCCCAGGGATTTGAGATACACGGCACAGACTTCACCCAACTGCACACGCTACTGCAACCGAAGGGCATGGGAAGCCTCTTCAGCCCTCTGATTACTATTCAACCTTGGGAGAGGAGGTCCTAATGGAAAAGAAATTAGCTTCAAGCCAATTACAAATGAAAATCCTTTCGTTCAGCTGCGTTTGCCATGCTGTCCAGATATTCTCTCCCAGATAACAATAATTTTTCTAAAAGTATGATTTTAAGCCTTATTTTCTTTTCCACCAAAAGCTTCCACTGGGAGAAGGGAAATTCTGATCTTTCTGTTGACATGACATTTGTCTGCAGGGCCCATCATATGACTTAATTGCATATCAGGGCACAGATTCCCATTGCTCTGGCCCCGTACCATCCCTTGGAGCAGTGCGTTAAACGCAGCACATTTCAGATCAAAAGCCAAATGCCTTCACCATGCAACCCCTACTGTGAGTGTCTCACAGAACGTGAATTCCTGTATGACTGCAATGCACCCTGAGCCTTCTGAGTCCATAGGATGGCACTGTTTAGGCCTCTCATGCTGCTGCTGAGACCTTCAGCTCCAATTCTGTCTGATCCAGACTGAATCTTCCTCGTTCATTTGTCAGTCCATCACCAAGAAAAAGCCCAGTCCCTCTGCAAACAGATGCAACGAGGGAAGCCCAGGTTATGAAGGCAATATTTACATCCAGACGAAGTTTCTCACTTTGACTTAGGGTCAGCCTGACTTCCTTGCTGGCATCCCAGTCGTCCCACTGCCAAGGCCCGTCACCTCTTCTGGAAAACGCAAGTGCAGCAGTGCTTCTTCCTTGACAGGGGACAGGAAACAGGAGGAGGCCCCTGGCCTCACCCCATTATTAAACTGTTTGGAGAGAAAGTATGTGTGCTCATCCACTAGAAAAAGTGGCTTTTTGCATAAGGGGCTTCTCAAGTAAAGCTTATGCACAGTTCAATGAGTGCTTTGAAAATTTAGGCTGTTTAAAATGATTCTGATTTTGCAAGAGTCAATTATTATAGAGTCTACACTTCCTGAACAATTGAACTAACATTGTATTCCTAATAAACATCAATGGAATTTTAATCAATACACGTGTTGTATGTTTACACAATCCCAGCTCACCTTTCTGGAACCTTCTTTTGACCTTTCTGGTCACAAGAGTATTGCCCTGAGTGCAGGTGTCCAGTTGTGGAAAGGCCTGCCATAATGCTGATGTGTGGT